>NC_041741.1:22436001-22737906 GCF_004115215.2 Ornithorhynchus anatinus | reverse complement strand
AAGTATTCTAAACCATGGAAGGAGGCTTCCCCTCCCTATATTTGGCAGTGACAGCAGCAACCACCACCACCCCCAGGCAGGCCTTTTTGAGGAAGTTGCTGTGAATTTCTGGCACTGCTAAAATCACATGTTTTTGGTCTCACAGGAAACTCCTACAAGTGCTCTGCCTGAAGTAGTTACTTATTGGGAGAAAAAAAAATACAGCAGTAAAAAGCATTTGTCACCTAGAAGACAACTGTGCCCATTTCTACCATTTCCTATTGTGGGGGGGACATTTTATTTACAATTGATAGTTGATAAGTACCTCATCTGTAAATAATTCAATAATTTTGCTGCCTGGGCTGGCTGGGATGGGCTGAGCTGGGCTGGCTGGGCTGGACTCTGTGAGCTTGGTTGAACTGCCTGGGCTGTTTTGGTCAGCCTGGCTAGCTGGAGGGAGCTGGACTGGGTTTAGTGGGCTGGACTGGCTGAGATAGCTAGACTGGGATGGGCTCCGCTGGCTGATCTGGAATGGTTGCACTGTGCGTGTTGTGCTGTGCTGTGCTATGCTGGGCTGGGCTGGACTGGGTTTACTGGACAAACTGGACTGGACTGGACTAGCCTTGGCTGTCTGGACTGAGTTAGTTGAGCTGGTCTGGGTTGTTTTTGCTGGGTAGGTTGGACTGACTGGGCTGGTCTGGGCTGAACTGGGCTAGCTGGGCTGGCTGGAGTGGACTGACTGGGTTTGGCAGGCTGGACTGTGTTGGCTGTATTGGGCTGGCTGGACTGGTCAAGCTGGACTGGCCTTGGCTTTCAGGGCTTGGCTCGCAGTGCAGAGGTGGTGGGGTTGTCTCAGTTGGGTTGGATTGTCTGGTTGCCTGACTGGAGTGGGCTGGGCTGGGCTGGACTGGGCTGGCTCTGCTAGGCTTGCTGGACTGTGATAGGCCAAGTTGGGCTGGTTGGCTGGAGTGGTCTGGGCAGGCTGGATTGGATGAGCCAGGCTAGTTGGATTGTGCTGGGCTAGGCCAGACTGGCTAGAGCCGGCTGGGCACAGGAGCACTGGGCTGTATAGGTTGGGGTGGGTTGGGCAGGGATGGACTGTCTGGGGTGGGCTGAGCTAGACTGGACTGTCCTTGCCCTTGCTGGGCTGTCTGCACTGATCTGGGCTGGAGTGCCTGGGCTGTCTGGGTTTGGCTGGGCTGGGCTGGACCGGCTCTGTTGTTGGGTTGGACTCAAGCCTGGGCTGGTTTGGGCTGGGCTGGGCTGTCTAGAGTGGGCTGAGCTAGACAGGGCTGTCTGAGCCTTGCTGGGGTGACTGTGCCGATCTGGTTTGCACTGGGGTGTCTGAGCTCTCTGGGCCGACTGGGGTTGGCTAGTTTGGGCTGGCGGTTGGGTTTTCAGGGATGGAATGGACTAGGGTGGGCTACTCTGACGGGGCTGGGCCGGCTGTCTTGAACTGGGGTGTGCTGGGCTGTGTTGGGCTGCCTGGGCTGGCTGTGCTAGGCTGGCTGGTATGAGCTTTCCTGCAACAGTTGGGCCTTTCCTCCACCAGCAACAGCCAGGTTATTCCTCCACCTGAACCCTGACATTTCCAATAGATGCAGCTTGGCTAGTAGAAGCAGCGTGGCTAGTAGAAGCAGAGTGGCTTAGTGGAAAGAGCCCAGGTTTGGGAGTCAGAGGTCGTGGGTTCTAATCCCAGCTCTGCCCCTTGTCAGCTGTGTGACTTTGGGCAAGTCACTTAACTTCTCTGTGCCACAGTTACCTCATCTGTAAAATGGGGATTAAGATGTGAGCCCCAAGTGGGACAATCTGATTACCTTGTATCTACCCCAGCACTTAGAACAGTGCTTGGCACATAGTAAGTGTTTAACAAATACCATTATTATTATTATCCTCCACTTTCAACAGCCAGGGCTTTCCTCTAATTTACATCACCAAGGCCTTTCCTCCATCCGGACCCAGGTTTTTCCTCCACCTGCAATAGCCAGGGCTTTTCTCCATCTGAAACCGGGCCTTCGCTCCACCTGCAAAAATCAGGCCTTTCCATCACTTGAACCTAAGCCTCTCCTCAACCTGAACACAGGTCTGACTTCCACCCGAACCCAGTGTTTTCTTCCACCTGAACACAGGTCTTTCCTCCATCAGCAACAATCAGGCCTTTCATCTAGCTGCAAGAGCCAGGTACTAGCCCTCCTCCTCCAAACCCCCTCTAGCCTTGGTTTTGCTGAAATGGTACTATTCTGGTTCTCCTACATCTCTGAACTCTCCACAGTTTTGTTTGCTGGCTCCTATTCTGTGTCTCATCCTTCTTTCCTGGTCATCCCCCGTAGTTCTTTTCTTGATCCTCTGCTCCTTTCACTTTTCACTCTCTCTCTCAGGGAGCTCATCTGCTCATATGACTTCAGCTACCACCTCTATATAAGCCTCTCTCAAATGTACCTGTTTAGCTCTGACCTCTCACCTGACCTGGAATCCCACATCTCCTCAGGCTTTCAGGAGCTGCACTCGGATGTTCTGTCAATGTCTCAAGGTCAACATGCCTGAAACAGACCTTCTCATCTTTCTCCCTGAAATCACTCTTTCCTATAACTTTTCCATCTCAGTCCATAACACAACCATCCTTCCTGCCCCAGAAGCCCACAAACTTGGTGTCATCCTTGACTCTTTGCTGTCATTCAACTCAGACAAATTCTGCCAGTTTTTTCTGCACATTTCCCAGATCTCCATCCCCTTCAGCTCTTCCCAGAGAGCCCAGGCCTGGGAATCAGAGGACCTGGATTCCAAACCCAGTGCTGCCCTTGTCTGCTGTATGACCTTGGGCAAGTCACTTAATTTCTCTGGGCTTCGGTTTCCTTATCTATAAAATGGGGATTCAATACTTGTTCTCCTTCTTCAACTCTGAACCCGGTGAGAGACAGGGACTGGGTCTGACTTGATGAGCATGTGTCTACCCCGGTGCCTACTTCACTGCTTGACACATAGTAAGCACTTCATAAATACCACAATTCTTATTGTCATTATTATTATTATCAATATACAAGATCTGGTCTTGCTCTGGCTAGACTATTTCATCAACCTCTTGACTGTTCTCCCAGCTCCCTGCCTCTTCTTCTACCAATCTTTGCTGCCTCTTGCAGCTGGACGAATCATCTTCCTGAAGCTTCACTTAGTCTGAAGCACCTCTCTTCTCCTTAAAATCCTCTTCCCTGAGTCTCTTCTTATCAAATGCCCATGTCTTCTTCATCCTAAAAAGACCCTCCCTTGACCCTACGGTTCCCTCCAGTTATTGCCCCATCTCTCTCCTACCATTTCTCTCCAAAATTCTTGAGCAAGTCATCTACACCCACTGACTCAAATTCCACTCCTCCAACTCTCTCCTGGACCCCTCCTCCAATCTAGCTTCCGTCCCCTTCACTCCACAGAAACCACCCTCTCAAAGATCACCAATGATCTCCTTCTTGCCAAACCCAACGACCTCTACTCCATCCTCATTCTCCTCACCCCCTCAGCTGGCTTTGACACTGTGGACCACCCCTTCTCCTGGAAACATTATCTAACCTTGGCTTCACTGACTGTGTCCTCTCCGGGTTCTCCTCTTAATCACTCTGGCTGTTCATTCTCAGTCTCCTTCATGGGCTCCTCTTCTGCCTCCCACCCCCTAACTGTAGGGTTCCCTCAAGGTTCAGTTCTGGATCCCCATCTATTCTCCATCTTCACTCACTCCCTTGGAGAAGTTGTTCACTCCCATGGCTTCAACTACCATCTCTATGCAGATGATACCCAAATCTACATCTCCTCCCCAACCTCTCTCCCTCTCTCCAGGCTCGCGTCTCCTCCTGCCTTCAAAATGTCTCTACTTGGATGTCCTCCTGTCACCTCAAACTTAACATGTCCAAAACAGAGCTCTTTATCTTTCCACTCCAAACCCTGTCCTTTCCTGGACGTTCCCATCACAGTATCACCATCCTTCCCGTCTCACAAGCCCGTAACCTTGGTGTTATCCTTTCATTCATTCATTCATTCAATAGTATTTATTGAGCGCTTACTATGTGCAGAGCACTGTACTAAGCGCTTGGGATGAACAAGTCGGCAACAGATAGAGACGGTCCCTGCCGTTTGACGGGCTTACAGTCTAATCGGGGGAGACGGACAGACAAGAACAATGGCATTAAACAGCGTCAAGGGGAAGAACATCTCGTAAAAACCGATGGCAACTAAATAGAATCAAGGTGATGTACAATTCATTAACAAAATAAATAGGGTAACGAAAATATATACAGTTGAGCGGACAAGTACAGTGCTGTGGGGATGGGAAGGGAGAGGTGGAGGAGCAGAGGGAAAAGGGGAAAATGAGGCTTTAGCTGCGGAGAGGTAAAGGGGGGATGGCAGAGGGAGTAGAGGGGGACGAGGAGCTCAGTCTGGGAACGCCTCTTGGAGGAGGTGATTTTTAAGTAGGGTTTTGAAGAGGGAAAGAGAATCGGTTTGGCGGAGGTGAGGAGGGAGGGCGTTCCAGGACCGTGGGAGGACGTGACCCAGGGGTCGACGGCGGGATAGGCGAGATCAAGGGACGGTGAGGAGGTGGGCGGCAGAGGAGCGGAGCGTGCGGGGTGGGCGGTAGAAAGAGAGAAGGGAGGAGAGGTAGGAAGGGGCAAGGTGATGGAGAGCCTTGAAGCCTAGAGTGAGGAGTTTTTGTTTGGAGCGGAGGTCGATAGGCAACCACTGGAGGTGTTTAAGAAGGGGAGTGACATGCCCAGATCGTTTCTGCAGGAAGATGAGCCGGGCAGCGGAGTGAAGAATAGACCAGAGCGGGGCGAGAGAGGAGGAAGGGAGGTCAGAGAGAAGGCTGACACAGTAGTCTAGCCGGGATATAACGAGAGCCCGTAATAGTAAGGTAGCCGTTTGGGTGGAGAGGAAAGGGCGGATCTTGGCGATATTGTAGAGGTGAAACCGGCAGGTCTTGGTAACGGATAGGATGTGTGGGGTGAACGAGAGGGACGAGTCAAGGATGACACCGAGATTGCGGGCCTGCGGGACGGGAAGGATGGTCGTGCCATCCACGGTAATAGAGAAGTCTGGGAGAGGACCTGGTTTGGGAGGGAAGATGAGGAGCTCAGTCTTGCTCATGTTGAGTTTTAGGTGGCGGGCCGACATCCAGGTGGAGACGTCCCGGAGGCAGGAGGAGATGCGAGACTGAAGGGAGGGGGAGAGGACAGGGGCGGAGATGTAGATGGTAGTCAAAGCCGTGAGAGCGGATGAGTTCACCGAGGGAGTGAGTGTAAATGGAGAACAGAAGAGGGCCAAGAACTGACCCTTGAGGAACTCCAACAGTTAAAGGATGGGAGGGGGAGGAGGCTCCAGCGTAGGAGACCGAGAATGATCGGCCAGAGAGGTAAGAGGAGAACCAGGAGAGGACAGAGTCCGTGAAGCCAAGGTGAGATAAGGTATGGAGGAGGAGGGGATGGTTGACAGTGTCAAAGGCAGCAGAGAGGTCAAGGAGGATCAGAATGGAGTAGGAGCCATTGGATTTGGCAAGAAGGAGGTCATGGGTGACCTTAGAGAGAGCAGTCTTGGTAGAGTGGAGGGGACGGAAGCCAGATTGGAGGGGGTCTAGGAGAGAATGGGAGTTAAGGAATTCTAGGCATCGATTGTAGACGACTCGTTCTAGGATTTTGGAAAGGAAGGGTAGTAGGGAGATAGGACGATAACTGGAGGGGGAAGTGGGGTCAAGAGTGGGTTTTTTTAGGATGGGGGAGACGTGGGCATGTTTGAAGGCAGAGGGGAAGGAGCCCCTGGAGATTGAGTGGTTAAAAATAGAAGTTAAGGAAGGGAGGAGGGCAGGGGCGATGGTTTTAAGAAGGTGAGAGGGAATGGGGTCCGAGGCGCAGGTGGAGGGGGTGGCACTTGCAAGGAGGGAGGAGATCTCCTCTGAGGATACTGCAGGGAAGGATGGGAAAGTAGGGGAGGGGGTTGGTAGGGGGGAGGGGAGAGGCGGAGGGGTGACTTTGGGGAGCTCAGACCTGATCGTGTTGATTTTCGTGAGGAAATAGGTGGCCAGATCATTGGGGGTGAGAGATGGGGGAGGGGGAGGAACAGGGGGCCTAAGGAGAGAGTTAAAGGTCCGGAACAATCGGCGGGGGTGACGGGCATGGGTGTCGATGAGGGAGGAGAAGAAGCTTTGCCTGGCGGAGGAGAGGGCAGAGCTAAGGCAGGAAAGGATAAATTTGAAGTGTGTGAGGTCGGCTCGGTGCTTGGACTTTCGCCAGCAGCGCTCAGCAGCTCGAGCATAGGAGCGTAGGAGGCGGACAGAGGAGGTGATCCAGGGCTGTGGGTTAGTGGAGCGAGAGCGGCGGAGGGAAAGGGGGGCGAGAGAGTCGAGATGAGTAGAGAGGGTGGAGTTGAGAGCGGAGACCCGCTCGTCGAGAGTGGGAAGAGAGGACAGGGCGGCAAGGTGAGGCGAGATGCTATTGGAAAGACGGATGGGATCGAGAGAGCGGAGGTCTCTGTGGGGCAGTAGCGAAGATTTGCAGGGGGAGGGAGTGTGAGAGATGAGGCAGGTGAGAAGGTTATGGTCAGAGAGAGGGATTTCAGAGTTGGTGAGGGAGGAGATAGTGCAGCGGTAGGAGATGACGAGATCGAGGGTGTGACCAAGACGGTGAGTGGGCGCGGTATGGTGGAGGAGGAGGTCGGCAGATTCGAGGAGGGATAGCAGGCGGGCGGCAGAGGAGTCGTCGGGTACATCCGTATGGATGTTGAAGTCTCCAAGGATCAGAGTGGGCAGAGAGAAGGAGAGAAGGAAGGTGAGAAAGGGGTCAAGGTGGTTGAAGAAGTCGGAGGTGGGACCGGGAGGGCGGTAGATGACGGCGACAAGTAACTGGAGTGGGTGGTAGAGGCGAATGATATGGGCTTCGAAGGAGGGGAAGGATCCTTGAGTCCTCTCTCTCATTCAACCCACTTATTCAATCCATCGTCAAATCCTGTCTGTCCTACCTTTACAATATAGCTAAAACCCACCCTTTTCTCTCCATCCATAGTGCTACCACATTAATACAGTCACTCATCCTATCCCGCCTGGATTATTGCATCAGCCTCCTTGTTGTCCTCCTAGCCTCCTGTCACGCACTCGCCACTCCAGTCCATACTTCATTTTGCTGCCCAGATGATTTCTCTAAAAAAGCATTCAGGACATGTCACCCCCTCCTCAAAAATCTCCAGTGGTTGCCCATCCACCTCCAATCAAACAAAAACTTCTCACCATTTGTTTTAAACCACTCCATCACCTTGCACCCTCCTACCTCACCTTACTTCTCTCCTTCTACAAAATAGCCAGCATACTCCACTCCTCTAGTGCTAACCTTCTCAGTGTGCCACGATTTAGCTTGTCTCGCTGATGACCCCTGGCCCTTATCCTGCCACTGACCTGGAATGCCCTCCCTCCCCAAATCCGCCAGAAAATTACTCTTCCCCCCTTCAAAGTCTTATTGAAGGCACATCTCCCCAAGAGGCTTCCCAGAATAATCCCCACTTTTCCTCATTTCCCACTCCCTCTGTGTTGCTCTGCCTTGCTCCCTTTGCTCTCCTCCGGGCCGTCCCCAGCCTCTCAGCACTTATGTACATATCTGTAATTTTATTTATTTGTATTGATGTCTGTCTCTCCCACTCTAGACTGTGAGTTCGTTGTGGGCAGGGATTGTCACTATTTATTGTTGTACTATACTTTCCCAAGTGCTTAGTACAGTGCTCTATACACAGTAAGCACTTAATAAATATGATTGAATAAATAAATCAATCAAATAAAAACACCTCCCAATCAGTTGCAAAGCTCTCCACCTTCCTATCTGCTCTCTTCAACCATTATTCTCCAAAGCACTACTCTATTCACAAAAAACATCCCTATGTTTTAATCCCTAGACAACTGTAAATATCTGAATTTTCATGTGCTTCCCAATATGGGCATATCAAGCTCAATAAATTTATTTGTATTTGGTAACTTTAATAGATTTGCCATGTTTTCTTATTAACCATCACTAATCATCTCCTCAGAACTCTTCACTGGCTCCCTATGTCTCTTCATGTCAAACAAAGACTCCTCTCTCCACCATCTGCCCACCCCCTTACATATCTGCTCTCTTCACCTGCTTGTCCCCAACTCACAGTCTTGGTTCCTCCCAAGTCAACACTCTAGCTGAACCTTGCTCTTAACTCTTTCCTGTCTCGGGCTGCTTGCTCACTCTGTTCCCCATCTTGAAACTTCCTCTATCCCCAAATCAGGCAGGCCCAGCTCTCCTCACATTCACATCTCTCCAAAAATCCCACCTCCTTTAACAGGCTTTCTCCAATTAATTTCTCAGCACCCAGAACCACATTAAGCTTCCAGCCTTCAATAAGCACATATGAACTTATTTACACTCTACTTAGTACTCATATGTAGCTTCAATTTATTTATTTTGACAGTCTTGTACAAATGCGTACATGCTTGTAGGCACTTCATTATTCTGACCTTCCCAAGTTCAGTGAACAGATTGGTACTCAATAAAAAGTGAATACATAAACTACTGTGTTATGTAATTTTGTGTCTCAGTTTCTCAATGTGTGAAATGCGAATATCCTGCCTGATACAGTGTTTGCAAGTATAAATGAGAGCCTGTTGGTTTTAGCAGGCATTTGAGAATACCTGAGTATTCCCTTCACCCCCTACCTGCTATGTGACCTTGGGAAAGTAAACTTCTCTGTGCCTTGATTTTCTTCTTTCCCTCAAGTTTCAAATTAGATGACTTTAAAGTCCAGTGAGATGTGCCCCTTGAGCTCCTTTAAAATTTATTTTAGTTCTCCTTTGGCCATCCCGTTTGGGCTCCTCTGAACTAGGAATTGTGAGTGGTTAGGAATTGTATTTATTCCTACTCTGTGGGCTAAATGGGAATCTTGGAATAATATTTAGGAGTTTATAATCTAATGGTCAAATGAAGATATTTCTTTCCATAAATACAGTTTTGTAAACTTAATCATCCAATTACTGCTTCACAAACTCCCTGTGAAATAGACACAACTTCCCTTGGTTGCGATTTTTTATAGAAGGGTAAGGTGTTGTGGAAACCGTGTGAGTTCAGTCAGCAGACCCTGTGCCAGGGTTGGTAAACTCTCACAGAAGGAGGGTCATTTTCCCCCCAAATCTCAGCAAGGAGTTCATTTGAGAGCCCAGTGAAGAGATCCCTTGGGGGGGGTGGGGGTGGGGGAATGGGGAGTGCTAGCCCCAGAACAGGACAGTGACCTGGCTGGGAACAAGCTGAGCCTGGGGTGATGCCCCTCCACTGGCTTATTGGTGGACCATGACTTTGGCTCATGTTTCTGTGATGAGCTCACTTCCCCATAAGCCCAGAACAAGAATCAGGGGAAAAAGTTCTTGAGGGGTGGAAAGGGACTTTATATATTATTATTAATTATAAAAATAATAATAATTATGGTTTTTGTGCCAAGCACTGTTCTAAGCACTGGGGTAGATACAAGGTAATCAGGTTGTCCCATATGGGGCTCACAGTCTTAATCCCCATTTTACAGATGAGGTAACTGAGGCACAGAGAAGTTAAGTGGCTTGCTTAAGGTCACATAACAGACAAGTGGCAGAGGCGGGATTAGTGGTGGAGGTGGGGTTATATATTCTGGGAACTCTGCAGTTACATGCATGACTTTTGAATAGCTTCAGATACCAAACAGTCTTTTAATACATCAAAGATACTGTCTTGAATGGTGGAGTTGAGAGTTCTGGAAATCCATTTTTCCTGAGGGAGAGAATGTTTCTTTTCCTAGAATGGTGAGAGGGCAGGTTCAGTTTTTCTCTCTAGCTGAAACATTAGGGTTCTGGCAAAGACTGTTGGAAGACTCTAATAAGTCGATTAAGCACAATCGATAGTCCATTTTGAAGAGTTCCTTTCAAGGCTTCAATATGGATTGTGTCCTCCTATTGAAATCTTCCAAAAACCAGTACAGCAAACACTGGAGAAGAAGAAGAAGGTACAACTGATCTGGGAACACTGGAAGAGAAATATGGTGACAAGAATGCTATCTATTGATCTAGTTAACTACCCCAAGCATTGGGGTAAAGTAACTGTAAAGTAATTACATACAATTAATTAGTAATTGGATACAAAATAACACACAAAAAAAGTCTAGTTGGGGAAGGGAGCATAGAAAGCTGAGGGAATGCCAGATTTGGGGATTTGGATGTGTAGGGGCAAACTGCCAAATGATCAATGGCATTTATTTAGCACTTATTGTGTTAAGAACATGATATTAAGCACATGAGAGTACAATGGAGAGAAAGGATATGATCCCTTACAATCTAGTTTATAATAATAATAATGATTATGGTATTTGTTAAACGCTTACTATGTGCCAGGCA
The DNA here is from genome assembly GCF_004115215.2 of Ornithorhynchus anatinus. Taxonomy (NCBI): domain Eukaryota; kingdom Metazoa; phylum Chordata; class Mammalia; order Monotremata; family Ornithorhynchidae; genus Ornithorhynchus; species Ornithorhynchus anatinus. The sequence goes on along the minus strand of NC_041741.1, from coordinate 22,727,534 downwards.
CTGTACTGAGCGCTGGAGTGGATACAAGCAAACCAGGTTGGACACAGTTCCTGTCCCATGTGGGACTCACAGTTTCGATCCCCACTGTACATATGAGGAAACGGAGGTCCAGAGAAGTAAAGTGACTTGCCCAAGGTCACACAGCAGACAAGTGGCAGAGCTGGGATTAGAACCCATGACATTCTGACTCCTAGGCCCATGCTCTATCCCACTAAACTATGCTCCTTCTCATGATGTGGCATTAACTTGTAACTGAACCAGTGAGACAAAAAGATTGGGGAGGATGTACTGGGGGTGAGGAGGGAGGTAGCTGGGGAAGAAGATGATCCACAGCCATTTTGAGGTGAGAGGTTTGGAGGCCTCTCTCCATGAACTTCCAGTAGCCAGCCTTGAGAAGGGGATGGTAAGATAGTCTCCAAGTGAATCCTTTGTGTTTGGGAAAGGGAAATGCTTGAACTTGGGACAAGGGTTGGGGGTGGGGATGAAGGTGTAAGGATTGCGATCCATGAGGAATGGACCCTCAAATTCTGCCTATCCTGAGAAGGAAAGAGATGGAGAATTCCACAGAAGCGAATAGAGGTAAGAAAGTAAGAGCATCCAAAAAATCCACCTCAGTCATCACCCAAAGTCATTCAAGAATTGCTGTAAATCACTTGACCAAGCACTCGGGACCAAGCAGTCGGGACACACACCCAAGAGGCAAGTAAACAATTGCCATACAACTCTGTCAAATCAGGCATTCCAGGAAGTCAGTAAGTCTGAGATGATGCATTAACCTGCATCGGGTAAGCGATACATACAACCAAAAATCATTACGTTGGCAATAGAGCTAAAAGTGCTCACAGAATTCTGTTGCCTAGGCAGCACACTGACCATAATGATAGACAAGGAAGTAGACAACCAAATCAGGAATGTTAGTACCCCTTTTGGAAAACTGGCATATAATATCGCAGCTGCATGAGACGAAGTTCCAGATTCAACGAAAGGTCTGCAGCGCTCTAGTGCCAGACCTGATCACAGGCAACATAACTGGCTCCTTGAACGGTTCCATCAGGGTCATTTATAAGCTCGTGGTGTTGTGGATAGAGCATCGGTCTGGGAATCAGAAGGTCATGGGTTCTAATCCCGTCTCCGCCATTAGTCTGCTGGGTGACCTTTGGCAAGTCACTTCACTTCCCTGGGCCTTGATTACTTAATCTATAAAATAGTGATTGAGACAGTGAGCCCCGCGTGGGACAGAGATTGTGTTCAACCCAATTTGCTTGTATCCACCCCAGGGCTTAGTACAGTACCTGGCACACTGTAAGCACTTAATAAATATCACAATTATTTCCACTGTTATCACTCAAAATCAATTGGCAAGACAGGATCTCAAACAATTTAATGCTATAAGGAAATCAGTTTCCAACATTGAAGTTACAGTAATAATAATCACTATGGTATTTGTTAAGTGCTTACTATGTGCCAAGCACCATTCTAAGCACTGGGGTAGATCCAAGGTAATCAGCTTGTCCCACGTGGGGTTCACAGTCTTAATCCCCATTTTACAGATGAAGTAACTGAGACACAGAGAAGTTAAGTGGCTTGCCCAAAGTCACACAGATAACAAGTGGATGACAAGTGGTGGAGCCTGGATTAGAACCCACGTCCTCTAACTCCCCAGCCCGGGCTCTTTCCATTAAGCCACAATGCTTCTTATGGCCATCCTGACACAACTGTGCTGAGTTAGGCGTGTGAGGGGAATGGACTACAGTAAGATACCCAAATAGCTGCTGTAAAGAGAACTGAAGTGGTGAAACTGAAAGCAAAGAAACATTTTAAAGATACAGTAAAACCAAGGCTCAAACAATGCTGCCTCCCAACTGAAAACTGAGATTCAATTGTTGTGAATACACTAGCATGGCTTCCTGAAATCAGGAAAGAAGATACTTTCTCTGAGTAGGAGCTTTGGAAGGATTGAGAGATAAGGAGACAAAAGCCAAAATAGCCAAAAAAATGACAGCATGTGGGTCATCCTTTATATTTGCACAAAGGTTACAGGAATTCGTGTGTTTTATGGGGTTGTAGTTGAGGTTTGGCTTTCCCTCTTTTTCCTTATGTACTTTGAAATAAATTCCTTTGTGTACTTCAGTTCTAAATATTTGGGCATGTAAAGTGAGAGTATGAATTTATCTCAGGCCCCTCTCCCAATGTCAGCAGTGACTGCAGGCAATCTGGATCCTCACTCTTGTCCTACAGCTAATAATCACTCCCCCAGATTCCTGCAGGCTTGGACACATATACAGATTTACGCTATGCAGGATATAAAACACACAATTCTGTGTTCAGCTCCTCCTGCTAATTCCTTGGCCAATTGAATGTAATAGCTCCTTGCTTTCCGTGGGGACAACCTATTGAGCACATAGAAACAGTAAAATTAGGTGTGGTTCTTATCTATCACTAATGAGCACCAGGGGATGCTGCAGAATGTATTTATGAATGTCTGGCATTCCTACTTTTCCCAATAAATGTACAGTGCCTATCGGAACTATGTTCATTTCAAAAAATGTGTCCCTGTCTTGAGGAAAGTCAAAAACAGTGAGTTTTAGCCCCCCCCAAAATATGATTCTTCTTTCTTTATTAGGGTTACATCTGTATAAATGATTTCTAGGTTTAATTTTAGCATGATATTGTTCTTTCTAATTCATTCATTCAGTATTATAGGTTAAATGCTGCTATGGGCGTTACTGTGCTTGAGTGCTGGGATAAATGCAGGATAAACAGTTAAGGCAAGATTCCTCTTCCACAGGGAGCTCATGGGATATGTGACCCATGAGAAATGGGATCACCAGGCAACCAAGGGTTTCTGTGGATATTTCTGACCATCCAATGACAGTAAGATGAAGCATTTTATTTAGGAGTAAACAATGCAGTGCTGAGTGTAGTGTTTGTAACATAGTAAGTGGTTAATAAATCTCATCAATATTATTTCTATAGGATAAGGCACTTTATTCAGGAGCAAACAATGCTCTCAGTGATGGAATATTCCTGTTCTTCTAAGACTTTGATTCCCATGGAGGACAGGGACTGTGTTTGACCTGTTTAACTTCTCTCTACCCTGGCACTTGTATAGTAAATGCTTAACAAATGTCATCCTTATCATTATTAAGATGTCCACTAGGAAACCTATTATGTGCCAGGCACTGTACTAAGCATCAGGGTAGTAATAATAATAACAATAATGTTGGTATTTTTTAAGCACTTACTATGTGCAGAGCACTGTTCTAAGCGCTGGGGTAGATACAGGGTAATCAGGTTGTCCCATGTGAGGCTCACAGTTAATCCCCATTTTACAGATGAGGTAACTGAGGCACAGAGAAGTTAAGTGACTTTCCCACAGTCACACAGCTGACAAGTGGCAGAGCCGAGATTCCAACCCATGACCTCTGACTCCCAAGCCCGGGTTCTTTCCACTGAGCCATGCTGCTTCTCTGTGTCACCCATCACGTGGGGATGGGTTCAAGGATCACCATGACTAGAGGGAGAGACTGGGATCAGAAAGGCTGAGTCCAGTAAAATTTATTCTACGTGGAGAATCGAACTTCCTTTGCAGGAGGAATACGTTTATTTTAGTAATTTGCACATGGCAAATTGAAATTCCCTCTTGGGAGAAATACACTAATGCTTGCTCGAACATGGCGAAGAACTAGCTCTGGATCATCAATGCCTCCCACTTGGGAGGATTCCACTTACGTGTTACTGGCACGTGGCAAAGTTCCTAACCCTCACCCACGAACACTTCCCGCTTAGGAGGACTCCATTTATGTGTCACACACATGTAGTGAAGCAGTCTAGTTTCCAGCCCCATGAGCACTGAGCAGGATCCTCACCTGGAACAAGCAGAGAGGACATCCCATGGTCTGGGCAGAGGTGACACGCAACCAGCTGTTACAAGTATTGGTCCGCTGCCTAGAACGTCAGAGTCATCAGGTATTTGTCATCTGTCCTTCTGGGTCATTCGGACTTCTGGTTTCTGCTTTCCAATTTCCATGACACCCCCCTCCCCCATACCTTATTTGGTTGGTACAGGGGCAAGGGATATCTTCTGTATTCCTGGCCTGGGGTGTCTTTCTGGTGGTTTGGTTGCGGGACAGTGTCTTACCCTCCGAGTTCCGCTTTACTAGCTCAAGAAGTCACGAAATAGGATTTGACCTTGAGATAAGGGTGCCCTGGTTCACAGGTAGAGATACAAGCTAATCAGGTTGGGCACAGTCCGTGTCCCACAAGGGGCTCACAGTCTTAATCCTCATTTTACAGATGTTTTACAGATGCACAGAGAAGTTAATGAGTTGCCCAAAGTTACATAGCAGACAAATGGCAGAGCTGGGATTAGAACCTGGGTCCTTCTTATTCCCAGGCTCCTTCTCTTTCCATTAGGCCACACTGCTTCTCTGACTTATTGAGCCCTTATTGTGTGCAAAGTACTATACTATGCATTTGGGAGAGTTGGGAGACACATTCTCTGCCTCCAAGGAACTTGCAGTCTGTTGGCAATGGAGAGTCTATTCAAGACTATGGGGAGTCTATCCAAGAATGCGATGTTGATTTTTCCACCAAATGGTGACTGACATCTTAATTCTCATTTAGTGCTCCAGCAGCTGAATGGGATGCATTTAAATTTTCTGTTTTAGTTTAAGGCACATTAATATTCATAAATTGGGATGAAGTAGTTTTTGGCCAAGATCCAAACTGTAGAGCAAAGCCACTCGCAAAAGTCCTGCTGACTTGCTCAATATGCAGGTGACATTCAAGCAGCAACAGAAATGAAGACATTTCTCACAGTCAGGAATGTGAACTGTTAATTCTGCTTGCTGATAACTGTGTGTCACTCAGAACACTGCTCTTAATCACTAGCTGGAAAAACAAAGGAGGTCCTCTGAGAGGATTTACTCTTAGTCACTACAGAATAAACTGTGCTGTACATACAAACATACAACCACAACTGGAGAATAAAGTAGTGAACTAGAAACACATAATCACAACTAGACGGTAAAGCAGTGATTGTTACTGTTGATGATGATGATGATGATGATGAAGAACTGGAAACTGCTCTAGCAGCTGGAGAAAAGGACTGCATTTTCTAGAAACTCCATTAATCCATAAACTGTCTATAAGCCTGGGAGTGAGGAGTCCTGGGTTCTACTCCCAGCTCTGTCACTTGCCTGCTGTGTGTCCTTAGACAAGCCACTTAAATTCTCCATGCCTCAGTTTCCTCATCTGTAAAATGAAGATTCAATACCTTGATGTCCCTCCTCCTAAGGCTGAGAGCACTACATGGAATAGGGATTGTGTCTGCTCTGATTATCTTATATCTCCCCCCAGTTCCTAGTACAGGGCTTGACACAGAGTGAGCATTTAACAAATACCATCATTCTTATAATAACTTTACACATCTCATGTTTGAGGGTGGGTTTGTCCATTAAGATCCCCAGTATCAATTAGTGTCCAGGTTTTGGGGTGGAGATCTTAAATTGTGCATTAAGAGGAATACCTGACAGAGGATCAAGGCACAGGGTTAATCAAATAAAAAAAAATAGATGTGTGTCACCTTACTACTCACCTACCCTCCTACTACAACCCAACCTGCACACTTCGCTCCTCTAATGCTAACCTATTTACTGTACACAATTATCTCGCCACCAACTTCTCACCCACATCCTACCTCAGGCCTGGAACTCCCTCCCTCTTCATATCTGACAATTACTCTCCCCACCTTAAAAGCCTTATTGAAGGCACACCTTCTCCAAGAGGCCTTCCTTGACCAAGCCCTCATTTATTTTCTTCCACTTCCTTCTGCGTTTCCCTGACTTGCTCTCTTTATTCACCCCCTCTCCCAGCCCCACAGCACTTATGTTCATATCTGTAATTATTTATATTAATGTCTGTCTCCCCCTCTAGACTGTAAGCTCACTGTGGGATGGGAATGTGTCTGTTATATTGTTAAATTGTACTCTCTCAAGTGTTTAGTATGGTGCTCTTCACACAGTAGGAGAGCGATAAATGCTGCTGAATGGAGAAGAATGGTGAGTCTTTAAGGGGAAGCAGAGCTGATTTGGGGTTGGGAGAAAGTAAGTGATGGTCTGGAGCTGCCAAATTTAAAGGCTTATTATCGGGCAAAAACAGGGCTATGTGGGTCCTCTAGGTCTGACGAAGGGGTGGGAGGTGTTCAATTAAGCTGCAAAATGACTTCAGAGACAAGCAGTCCAGTTCTTTACACTCCCTCTCTCTTTTCCTCATCTCTACCAGTCACAAGTCTCCTTTTTTTTAAAAAAAAAGGTATTTGTTAAGTGCTTACTATGTGTCAAACACTGTTCTAAGCACTGGGTTAGATTCAAGTTAATTAGGTGGAACATAGTCCCTGTCCTACTTGGACCACACAGTAGGAGGGAGCATAGGTATTGAATCTCTATTTTACAGTTAAAGAAACTGAGGTACAGAGGAAGTGAAGTGACTTACCCAAGGTCACCCAGAAGGCAAGTGGCAGAATTTGGATTAGAATCCAGGTCTTCTGGCTCCCAGGCCTATACTTTATCCTCTAGGCCATGTTACTTCTCCTTGAGACTGGACTGGGTGTAGAGGGACACCGAAACACAGAATGGTTGAAACCAGCTCAGCTCTGTGGAGATGAGGGTGTGTAGGTGGCAGAGGAATCATGGGACAAGGAAATTCAGTTCTCCACTCAGACCTCACTCCCAACTTGGATAAATATTGGTAGTTATTCAATTGCAAGGATAAAGAAATTCAATATGAATGGCAACAGGAGAGCATATGAGGCATGGGAGAAGTGGCCCAGAGCAAAAATGACCGAAGTTGTTGAAAAGAATTAGCTCCAATTCAATCAAGTCAACAGGATAAAGGAGACAAGGTGAAACAGGCTATACTGAAATGAAACAGAGTGGCCTATCTTGTGGCCACTCCCGCTGGGATAGGGAGTAATAGAGTGTAATAATAATAGTAATTATTATTATATGCTAGGCACTGCATTAAGCACTGGGTTGGATACAAACAAATCAGGTTGGACACGGTCCCTGTCTCACGAGGGGCTCACATTCTCAATCCCCATTTTACAAATGAGGTAAACTGAGGTCCAGAGAAATGAAGTGATCATCCAAGGTCACACAGCAGACAAATGGCGGAGGTGGAATTAGTACCCGTGACCTTCGACTCCTGGGCCTGGGGTTTATAATAATGTTGGTATTTGTTAAGCGCTTACTATGTGCAGAGCACTGTTCTAAGCGCTGGGGTAGACACAGGGGAATCAGGTTGTCCCACGTGGGGCTCACAGTCTTAATCCCCATTTTACAGTTGAGGGAACTGAGGCACCGAGAAGTTAAGTGACTTGCCCATAGTCACACAGCTGACAAGTGGCAGAGCTGGGATTCGTGGCAGAGCTGGGATTCGACTACAGCATGCTGCTTCTCTAGCCAGATATGGACGACTGTGGAGCAAAGAGCAAACAATGGTGAGATGAAATGGGGATAAATTACTGGCCTGGGGTTATTTGGCCTGTAGCATTGTGTTGCATAGATGGCAGAGAAAGAAAAATGGAATTTCTCCTTTTCTTAGACAAGTGCACAGATGCCCATTTCTTTGCCTCATTCAGAAACCATCAGAAAGCTATCACTGCCCCTTCTTGCCACTTTCGGAACACTGATAATAATTGCTGTTCGACAACTCTCACAAACCTCCCCATCTTCAAAGCCTCCTGGAACTTCCCTAATAACTACTGCTGATGGGCACAGGCACCCCAGCATGAGTCAGTGTATGTGAGGGAGGGGCTGTAGAGACAGCACCCGTGTTCTGGGAGTCGGTGGGGATTACTATTATAACATTTATCAAGTATTTACCATGTGTCAACCACTGTTCTAAGCGCTTAGTTAGATACAAGTTAATCAGGCCGGACACTGTTCCTGGCCTACATGGGACTCAGTCTGAGTAGGAGGGAGAACAGATATGTTATCCCCCTTTTACAGTTGAGGAAACTGAGACTCAGATCATGGTGGACAGGGAACGTGTCTACCAAGTCTGTTATATTGTGCTCTCCCAAGAGCTTAGTACAGTGCTCTGCATCCAGTAAGCACTCAATAAATGAGACCGGTTAACAGAAAAGATAAGTGACTTGCCCAGTGTCAAACAGCAGAGACCTGGCAGAACTGAGATTAGAACGTAGATCCTCTGACTTCTGGGCCCGTGCAGAGGTCATGGGTTCTAATCCCGGCTCCACCACTTGTCAGCTGTGTGACTGGGCAAGTCACTTAACTTCTCTGTGCCTCAGTTACCTCGTCTGTAAAATGGGGATTAAAACCGTGAGCCCCACTTAGGACAACCTGATTTCCTTGTATCTCCCACAGTGCTTGGTACATAGCGCTTAAATACCATTATTATTATCATTATTTCCACTAGGCCATGCTGCTCCTCAGGAGAGCCTGGAAAAGCAGCAACAGGGCATACCAAATTCTACCTACCTCCTCTAAAATGTAAGCTCGTGGTGAGCAGGGAATGTGTCTGTTTTATTGTTATATTGTGCTCTCCCAAGCATTTAGTACAGTGATCTGCAGTTAGTAAGTGCTCAATAAATATGTTTGACTGATTGATTTACTGACTGAGGAACTTGGCCCAGGGTTGGTAAGTTCATAGGAAAATTGTGGGTGCTAGATAGGAGAGTGTTCTCCCAAAGTCTAAGTCTCTTTCCCTGACGGCTCCTCGCACAGCAGGGTCCCAGGAGAGAACTCCGCATCGGCCCAGAACTTCTGCTCGCTGCCTGATCTCCAGGCCACTGAGAGCTCTAAGAAGGGCTAAATAATGAAAAAAAAAAATGTTTCCAACCCCAAAGAACTTTTGGACTTAGCTGCAAGGCTAAATACTCGGCTATTTGGAAGCCCGTGGAAAGGTCACCGTAGAGCCCAGCACATTGGAATAATGTTGATGAATTGCATTCTATGGGGAGCAAGGGAACAGATGAATAATTCATGAATGATGAGAAACATTTATGATCTATTTCCAGCTCAGATTCACTACAGCATAGAGAACATCAAACAGCCTGCGTAAGTGACTGGTATTTACAGCACCATAAGAAAAACAAGAGGTGGAATTGGGGATAAGAAGCCATATTCTATGAAAAATTAAGACCATAAATTAAAGAGTTAAAATTTGTGAATAAATGTATTGGAATACTGAATTATAAAAATTAATAGTACCATCACATGAATTATTGAGACCAAAGGAAATACTTGATTAAGCATGTTAAAGTGTTTGTTAATAATTACTGATCACTATCTCAAAGTAGTCATTCTTTCTGTTTGCTTATGATTTACGAAAGATTTTCTAGAATTCCAAAGGGATTGGAATACAGAGTGTGGATGGCTCAGTTCAAACCACCACTAAAACTAGTCAAGTGCGAGATGGGCTGGCAGTAGGATATATCTTTCCCCCTTTGTCCCAGAAGTAAGTCTTATGAAAGATTGTCCCATTGGTGAGGAATAAACACAGTGACATTTGACAACATCTTTGGTGTCTGAGTAACCCTAATCTAATTGTGGTATTTCTTAAAAACATACAATGTGCTAAACACTGAGGTAGATTCAATACAATCAGACCGTCCCTATCCCTGTCCGCATGTATGAGGCCCCGGGTTCGATCACCGGCACCTCCACCTTCTCTTAGAGAAGCAGCTTGGCTTAGTGGAAAGAGCACGGCCTTGGGAGTCAGAGGTCGTGGATTCTAATGCCGACTCTGCCAGTCGTCAGCTGTGTGACTTTGGGGAAGTCACAACTTCTCTGTGCCTCAGTTACCTCATCTGTAAAATGGGGATTAAGACCATGAGCCCCAAGTGGGACAACCTGATAACCTTGTATCTATCCCAGTGCTTAGAACAGTCTTGGAATGTAGTAAGTGCTTAACAGAGATCATCATCATTATTATTATTAAAGGAGAGGAAGAACAGGATAAGGAAACCAAAATAAGGAAACCAAGGCACAGAGAAGATAAAGTTGAGTGGAAGAGCCAGTTAGGATTAGAAACCCAGGTCTCTTGCCTCCCAGGCCCAAATTCTATCCACTAGACAATGCTGCTTCCCATCCCGAAGGGGCCAGAAAAGGTGCATGACTAGATTTTCCTGGACAGTTTGCAAAATATGGAAGAGATTTTCTCTCAGCAACACTCTTGCTCACGGATACAATCTTGTCAGAAGTTTTGCCTTCAAAATAAAGGTCAATTTGGCAATTACTAGGTAAACATTTTCCCACTATGCAAACATTTCACTTATCTGACTTATTTACAAATCGTCACCATCAACATTATCAGAACCCTCATCGACATCTCGTATTAAATTCCCACAAGTGCATGATATTTGAGACTGCCTCTAACATATTCCTAAAACATCGTTGTTGCTCTAAGTTTGCCCTAGCCAGGCTAGCTGGCCATTCTGTGCTCTTTACTCACCAGCCTGCTTGGGATTTTTGCTGTTGCTGTTATTACATTATCATTGTTATCATTATTGTTATTATTCTCATTGCATTTGCTAAGCACTTACTATGTGCCAAAGCACTATTCTAAGGTATTCTAAGGTACTATTCTAAGGTAGATATAAGCTAATCAGTTTGGACACAGCCCCTGTCCCTCATGGGGTTCACAGTCTTAATCCCCATTTTACAGGTGAGGTAACTGAGGCGCAGAGAAGTTAAGTGATGTTCCCAAAGTCACACAGCAGAGAAGGTGGGGAGACAGGATTAGAACCTAAGTCTTCTGTCTCCCAGGCATACGCTCTTTCCACTGGGCCACTCTGGGATACAGAACTTTCCTTCCACAAGTTCCTGCCACCTAGAGACATGGGGGAAATGTGACTTCAAGCAATTACCCACTGATACTCTAGCTTAGCTATGTGTAAAGTCACCAACTTCTCCCAGCTCCAAAGCCCTTCTGAAGTCACATGTCCTCTTGATTAATATATAATCTCACCATTCTATAGCTCCTGCAACCACCATTTCAGTATTGCTGCCCAAGTACATAAACATTTACAAGTTCCCATAACAAATATGTCCATATCTTACATCCTCTATTAGTTAAGCACTAACTTGTGAATATATCTCCTTCTCTTTCTTCCACCTAACTGCAATTTGTTTTAGTGTCTGCCTTCCCAGCTGGACTGTATATTTCTCGAGCGAAGTATACCATGCTTGCTAAACACTCTGCTCACAGTTAGGAGCTCAGTAAATAGGACTGGTTGGTTGACTGATTCTTCTCTGGTCCCCACCCAGAGAACAACCAACCCTGATTTCACAGAGATGAACTAGGCCCAGTTCTGTTGAGGACTCTGTTGAGTCCTTCAGCTGGCGAAGGCAGAAAGAAAGTATGAGAAGGGGAACGGGAAAGGAACTCAACAATCAATCAATCAAGGCATTTATTGAGCACTTACTGTGTGCGAAGAATTATACTAAGTGGTTGGTAGAGAACAGTGCGATAGAGTTAGTAGACATTACTGTAGATGGCACCACCATCCTTCCTCTCTCACAAGCCTGTAACCTATGCATTATTCTTGACTCCTCACCCTCATTCAACCTACATATTCAATCCATCACCCAATCTTGTCAGTCCCACCTTCACAACATTGCTAAAATCCACCCTTTCCTCTCCATCCAAACTGCTACCAGTTAATACGGTCACTCATCCTATCCTGACTGGATTACTGCATCGGCCTCCTTGCTGACCTCCCAGCTTCCTTTCTCTCCCCACTCCAGTCCCTGCTTCACTCTGCTGCCCAGATCATTTTTCTACACAAACGTTCAGGACCTGCCTCCCCACTCCTCAAAAAACCCCAGTGGTTGCCCATTCACCTCCACATCAAACAAAAATTCCTCTCCATTGGCTTTAAGGCACTCATTCGTCTTGTCTCTCCTACCTCACCTCACTTCTCTCCTTCTACTACCCAGCCTTCACACTTTGCTCCACTATTGCTAACCTTCTCACTATGCCTTGATCTCATCTATCTCGCCGCTGTCTCTGCCCACGTCCTGTCTCTGGCCTGGAACACCCTCCCTCCTCAAATATATCAGATAATTATTTTCCTTAGCTTCAAAGCCTTATTGAAGACACATCTCTTCCAAGAGTCTTCCCTGCCTAAGCCCCCTTTTTCTCTTCGCCCACTCCCTTCTGCTTTGCCCTGACTTGTTCCCTTTGTTCTTCTCCCTTCCCAGCCCCACAGCACTTTTGTACATATCTGTAATTTATTTATTTATATTCATGTCTGCCTCTCCCCCCCAGCTCTAGACTGCAAGCTCATTGTGGGCAGGGAATGAGTCTGTTTATTGTTGTATTGTACTCTCCCAAGTGCTTAGTACAGTATTCTGCACACAGTAAGTGCTCAATAAATATGATTGAATGAATGTATATGTTCCCTACCCAACAGGAGCTTACATTCCAGAGGAGGAGACAGACATTAATATAAATAAATCAATTACTGAGAGTAGGATGAATATTAAGTGCTTAAAGGGTAGAAATCCAAATGCAAGGTGATACAGAAAAGGAGGAAGTAGGGGAAAAGTAGGGGAAAAGAAGGCCTACCTAGGGAAAGACTCTTGAAGGAGATGGGATTTTAAGAAGGCTTTGAAGGTGGGGAGAGTGGTGGTCTATCTGTATATGGAGGGGGAGAAGTGGATAGAGCTCGGGCTGGGAGTCAGAAGGACCTGCCTTCTAATTTCGGGTTTGCCACTTGTCTGCTGCAAAAAGAGGTAACTGTGAGCCCCAGGTGGGACATGGCCTGTGTGTACGGTCTGTAGCTTATTCTATTCCAGCGCCTAGTACAGTGCCTGGCACATGCCTAACAAATACCATATAAAATTAAAGGGACTTCCAGGACAGAAGGGGGATGTGGACTAGGGTCAGTGGTGAGACAAGATCCAGACACAGTGAGACGATGACATTGGGGGAGTAAAGAATGCGGGCTGGGTAGTAATTGAGAAGCAGCATGGCTTAGTGGAAAGAGTACAGGCTTGCGAGTTTGAGGACATGGGTTCTAAACCCGGCTAAGCCACAAATCTGCTTTGTGACCTTGGGCAAGCCACTTAACTTCTCTGTGCCTCTATTACCTCATCTGTAAAATGGGGATTAAAGCTGTGAGCCCCAAGTGGGACAACTTGATTACCTTGTATCTGCCCCAGAGCTTAAAACAGTGCTAGGCACATAGTAAGTGCTTAACAAATACCATAACAGTAGTAATTATTATTATTATTAAATCAGTCAGGTAAGATGGGCAGGGGCAAGCAGAATGAATACTTTAAATCAGAGGGTAAGGAGTCTCTATTTGGTATGGTGGTTGTGGGTAATCAATCACTGGAGGTCCTTGAGGACGAGAAATGAAATGTGGGTAGCAGAGACTTAAGGAAGGCCTTGGGTACCATAAGACACTCAATCAACTCTCTCCCTCTACCTTCCCTGGATCCTCTCCCATTATAAACCAGCCCACATACTTCTCCCCACTAATGGCAACCTATGCACTGTGCCTCACTCTCACCGCTCTGGCCATTAACCCCTTGCTCACACTCTTCTCCCTGCCTGGAATCCTCTCCCACTGCATTGCTAACAGTCTACTCTTCTCCCCGTCTTCAAGTTCTACTAAAAATCACATCTCCTGCAAGAGGCCTTACCTGGCTAATCTATAATAATTTCACCCTACCAACCCTCTGCCACCACTTTAATATTCTGTTACATAAGCACTTGGGCACTTCCCAAGTAGACATAACTTTAGACTCTATTGCTTTCCCATACTGACATTTTATTTTCGTGTCTGCCTCCTCTGCTATATTTTACACTCCGTGAAGTCAGGGGTCATGTCTACCAACTCTCATTCTCTCCCAAACATTTGATACAGTATTCTGCACAAAATAAGCAATTAGTAAATATGATCGATTAACATATCATTATCATCAACACCGTCATCATCATCAGTGTTTATTGAGCACTTACTCTATGCAGAGCACTGAAGTAAATGCCTGGAAGCATGTGATAAAAGTAGAAAACACAATCCCTACCTAGATGGAGTGAAACAATACGATGGAGGCTCATATGTTGAAGTTCAGAGCAGAGGCTGCATATGCAGTTTTAATTAGTGCTTATTATCTAATAAACCAGAAATTTACAAACTACTGAAGGTTAACTACGGTATGGCATCCTTAGCAGTAAATTGATATATTGTATGAAAAACTAAGTAACCTTCATGCATAAAAATAAGAGAGAAATAAACACGACTTACAGTTCCTGAAAGATACAATGTAGACATAGATATTTTTTCCAACCAGTCAGAATTTTTTACAGTTCATTTTTTATGCTCCCTGACCATTTATAACATTATGAGACTATAATATGATAAAAACGAATGTCCCCCTGACACCTCAAACTTAACATGTCCAAACAGAGCTCCTTATCTTCTCACACAACCCCTGTCCTCCCTTTGAGTTTCCTGTCACTGTGGACAGCACCACCATCCTTCCTGCCTCACATGCCCACTACCTTGGCGTTATTCGAGATTCCACTCTCTCATTCAACACACATATTCAATCTGTCTCTAAATCCTGTCAGTGCAACCTTCACAACATCGCTAAAATCCACCCTTTCCTCTCCATTCCAACTGCTACCATGTTAATCCAAACACATCCTATCCCACCTTGATTACTATAATGGCCTCCTTGCTGACCTCCCTGCCTCTTGTATCTCCCCATTCCAGTCCATACTTCCCTTTGCTAGCTGGATCGTTTTTTTAAAAAAATGTTTAGTCCATGTTTCCCAACTCCTCAAGAATCTCCAGTGTTGTCCATCCACTCTGCATCAAACAGAATCTCCTTACCATCAGCTTTAAAGCACTCAATCACCTTACCCCCACCTATCTTACCTCTCTGATTTCTTCCTACCGTCCAGCCTGTACACTTCACTCCTCTAATGCCAACCTACTCACTGTAGCTTGACCTTGTCTATCGCACTGCCAACCTCTTGCTCTCGTCCTGCCTCTGCCTTGGTATACCCTCTCTCTTCATAATCGACAGACAAGTACTCAACCCATCTTGAAACTCTTAAGTGAAGGCACAACTCCTCCAAGAAGCCTTTCCTGACTAAGCCCTCATTTCCTCTTCTCCTACTCCCTTCTGCATCACCCTTGGATTTGCTCCGATTTTATACCTCCTCTCGGCCCCACAGCACTTAAGGTACATTTCTGTAATTTATTTATATTAATGTCAGGCTTCCCCTCTAGACTAGAGGGGACTCGTAATATCCTGGCTGGATTATTGTGTCAGTCTTCTCTCTGATCTCCCTTCCTCCTCTTTCTCCCTGCTCCAGGCTATTCTCCACTCCGCTGTCCGGCTCATCCTCCTGCAGAAACGCTCTGGGCATATCACTCTCCTTCTTAAAAACCTCCAGTGGCTGCCTATCAACCTCTGCATGAAACAAAAACTTCTCACTCTAAGCTTCAAGGCTCTCCATCACCTTTCCCTCTCCTACCTCCTCTCTTTCTACTGCCCACCCCACACGCTCCGCTCCTCTGCCGCCCACCTCCTCACCATTCCCCGTTCTTGCCTATCCCACCGTCGACCCCTGGGCCATGTCCTCCCGCGATCCTGGAATGCCCTCCCTCCTCACCTCTGCCAAACTAATTCTCTTCCCCTCTTCAAAACCCTACTTAAAGCTCACCTCCTCCAAGAGGCCTTCCCAGACTGAGCTCCCCTTTTCCCTCTGCTCCCTCTGCTCCCCCTCTACCCCCCGCTTCACCTCTCCTCAGGTCCCCCTTTCCCTCTGCTCCTCCCCTTCTCCCTTCCCCTCCCCTTAGCACTCTACTCGTCCACTCAACTGTATATATTTTCATTACCCTATTTATTTTGCTAATGAGATGTACATCACCTTGATTCTATTTATTTGCTATTGTTTTAATGAGCTGATCATCTCCTTGATTCTATTTATTGCTATTGTTTTTGTCTGTTGGTCTCCCCTGATTAGACTGTAAACCCGTCAAAGGGCAGGGACTGTCTCTTTTTGCTACTGATTTGTACATTCCAAGTGCTTAGTACAGTGCTCTGCACATAGTAAGCACTCAGTAAATACTATTGAATGAATGAATGAATGAATGACTAAGCTCGTTATATTGTACTCTCCCAAGTGCTTAGTACCCTCTCAAGATCGCACCTGGAGAGTTTCCAGTACTCTACTGGTCTTGGCTACAGGAGGCTGGCATAGGTACCGGCTAATCAGGTTGGTCACAGTTCATGACCTACATGGGTCTCAGAGTCATAATCCCCATTTTACACCTGAAGTAAGTGAGGCACAGGTAAATTAAGTGACTTGCCCAATTTCATAGGGCAGACAAGTTCCATGAATTCTCCTCCCATAGACTACAAGCTCCTGGTTGTAGCTTAGGGAATGTGTCTACGAACTCTGTTACCTTGTGCTCTCTTAAGTGCTTAGTACAGTGCTCTGAACACAGTGAGCTCTCAACAACTACAGTTGATTGATTGATTGATTGACTGAATTCTAGAGATGTTAAACCTGTGCTTCTCAGCTTTGCTTCTCAGCTGGTTCCTGAACAAGAACAATGCAATCCAAATAAAAGTAGGAAAGTGTCCCAAATTATGCTAAGTGGTAAAAAGTGGCAGGGTGTCCAAGTAATCCATTTGAAGACACTTGAAGTCTATTTCTCTTAATTGAGCAGTGATCCATTTATTCCAGCTCCGTTATTACCACCTCCAGAGTGGTTATGGCTGTCTCAACTGAGAGGGACGACTGTGAGACTGTGCCTAGAAATCAAATATGAAAAAAGGAGAAAAACTCCCTTGAGTCATTTTCACTAGAGATAACTGCTCTGCTTGGAAATGGCCACCCGCTCTCCAGCCCCAGCAGATGAGTTCAGTGAAGCTTGAAAACTATGGATTTTCAGAGCAGTCTTTGTTTGGCTGTCTTAGTGAGACTTGCTGGAAATGACTCAAAGGCTACAAACCCAGAAGGTACCGGTGGTAGGTAATCCAAATTAGTATAAAGAAAATCCAAGAATGTTTCACTGACACCAGTAAAGCCACAGACAGGAAGTTAATGAAGAGCAGCCAACATAAGCCAGGAACTGAACCGCTCGGCATAGACATTGATAAGGTCTCTGTCTACAGTTGGCTATGGCTTCAGATGTGGAATGATCTGTCTTTGCCTGCATCACCCACCGTGCTCTATGCGTTCTCTCCCATGTACACCTGAACCACCTGGTCATCTGTCAAAACCTTGCTTTCGTTTTCTTCAGCGCATTGTTGGCTTGGCAACCCCATTTTCCCCTTTGTTGCTAAACAGAAAGGATTGGAATCAGCCAGAGGTCGAGGTGAAGTGGGCAAGGTTTGAGATTATAATAATGTTGGTATTTGTTAAGCGCTTACTATGTGCAGAACACTGTTCTAAGCACTGGGGTAGATACAGCGTAATCAGGTTGTCCCACGTGAGGCTCACAGTTAATCCCCATTTTACATATGAGGTAACTGAGGCACAGAGAAGTGAAGTGACTTGCCCACAGTCATACAGCTGACAAGTGGCAGAGTTGGGATTCGAACCCATGACCTTTGTCTCCCAAGCCCAGGCTCTTTCCACTGAGCCATGCTGCTTCTCTAATTATTTTCCATATAGAGTGATTCAGATGTCTCCCCCTTCTCCCCACTGCCCTTTCAGGCAATTCAGGCCAAAGTAACTGTTTTGTCTAGGTCATTCAGATGATCCCATCAAATCTGTTTCACTTTGGCAATATGCAACTTAAGTTTTTCTGTGCTCGCCCTAAACAATAATCAATTTGAAGTCATTGTCTGCCCTGATAAAAAGCATTTTAAGAAGGAAGAAGAAAAACATAAGGCTTTCTCTACATGCAAATGATTGTCACATTATTCAGGCCAAAGAAGATCATTTTGCCTACCGAATGGAACTGTTTTTGGTGTCTGAGGTTACAGTTAGACTTTTGCCCCTTGATTCCACTGAGACGTGAGCGCCTCAAGCCATGTCCTGCTCTACTTTGTCCTTTTCTTCCTTTACCTTTTAGCCTCTTCAGGTTCCTGACTCTCCTCCTATCCCTCTGATGACTCCTTCTCAGGCTCCTTCACCAGCTCTTTCTCCAGCTCTCATCCTTTAATTGTGGCTGTCCCACAGGGCTTTGTTCTGGGAACCAAATAATCAGCAGTGGTATTTACTGAGCTCTCATGTAGAACACTCTGTTAAGTGATTGAGTTCTACTTTTCTCTATATATACTCACTCTTTTGGGCAACTAATCCACGTGCAAAACCTCAACTACCTCCTCTATGCACTCCCCCTCTATGCTGCCATCACTTTGGCAGTTCTGGGCTCTGGAGGTAAAAAAAAAAATCTTGCAGTCCTACCCACCTACTTGTTCAGTGCAGCTTATTCTTCAGCACAAACACTACTGACAGAGGTGAGAGTGAGAATGGAACTGTGCAAATCATTTTTTTTGGTGGTATTTGTTGAGTGCTTACTACTTGTCAAGAACTGTACTAAGCACTGGGGTGGATGCAAGAGAAGCAGCGTGGCTTAGTGGAAAGAGCCTGGGCTTGGGAGTCAGAGGTCATGAGTTCAAATCCCAGCTTGCCACTTGTCAGCTGTGTGACTGTGGGCAAGTCACTCAACTTCTCTGTGCCTCAGTTACCTCATCTGTAAAATGAGGATTAACTGTGAGCCTCACATGGGACAACCTGATGACCCTGTATCTCCCCCAGCACTTAGAACAGTGCTCTGCACATAGTAAGTGCTTAACAAATACCAACATTATAAGACAATCAAGTCTCACCCAATCTTTGTCCTACATGAATTTCACAGTCTAAGTAGAAGGGAGAACTGGTATTGAATCTCAAGTTTACAGATGTAGAAAGAGGCACAGACTCAGGTCCTCTGATTTCCAGGACTGTGCTCTTTCCACTGAGCCATGCTCTTCTCACGGTAATAATAATAATGATAGTAACAGCAGTAATATTTTTAAGTGTTTACTCTGTGCCAAGCACTGTATTAAGCACTGGTGTAGATACAGGATCATCAGGATAGACACAATCCCTGTCCCACATGGGGCTCACAGTCTAAGTAGAAGGGAAAATGCGTATTGAATCTCCATTTTACAAAGGAAGACTGAGGCACAGAGAAGCTAAGTGACTTGCCCAAGGTCACACAGCAGGCAAGCGGCAAAGGCAGGTTTTAGAACCCAGGTCTCTGGCTCCCAGACCTGTGCTCTTTCCACTAGGTCACTCTGCTTAACTATAATCAATTCTTTTGCACAGACTCTGAAGTTTTAAGACTGAATGAGAGGCTCTATCTATGCAGACGATTCCAATTTCTCACTCATTACATCATCTCAAATTCCCTCTTGCCTTTGAATCACTGTGTCCATGGAAGTCCCACCAGCACCTAAAATTGAATTTGATTTGAATGTGACTGAAACAGAACACATCTTTCCTCTTAAATCCACTCTGCCTCCTAATTTCTCCATCTCTGTAGACAACATCACCATTGTGTCCCAAAGCCTGCAGCCTTGGTGTCCTTATTTTATCCTTTCCACACAAGTGGGCACCAGCCTGGTTCAAGGTCTTGATTAGGTTTTCCTTTTCTTCAGTCTCTCTAGCCTCTTCAGTCTAGTTCTCCTCTTGCAGCCCAGATCGTCTCCTCCCTAAAGTATTGTTCTGCTCCCATTTCCCCCATTCTCAAAGACCTCCAGTGCCTACCCACTTCCCTCTGTATCAGCCAAAACTTCCTCCATGTTGGCTTCAAGGCTCTCCACAAGCTCTCCCCTTCTTATTTACAGTCTATCTTCCCTTGCTACTCATGCTTCTCATGATACCTTACACGTCTCCTGCCTCTGGTCCCCAGCTCAGGTCTTCCAGACCACAGCTCACCCCATTTTCAAGGTCATCCTTAATTGCACCCCTTTCCAGAAGGCAGATTCCTGATTTAATTTTCTTCTCCTCGCCTGAGAGAAGAAGTCCTCTCAATTAACCTTCTTCAAATGCCGCTGAGTCATTTCCGACCCATAGCGACTCCATGTACACACCCTCTTTAGAATCTCCTGTCTTAAAGTCATTTTGTATGCGTATCCATAAGAGTTTCTGGTAGAGATACAAAAAGTGGTTTACCATTGCCTTTTTCCATGCAGTAAAAAACTTGAGTCTCTGCCATTATCTTTGATCAACGTTTTGATCACTTTGACTCTTTCCCCATGCTGCTGCATGCCCCAGCACAGGTGAAGTGACTTTTTCTGATGCTTCGACTTAGATCTTTCCATTAATGGATAGCCCAAAATGTCACAGTTCTAAGCTTCATCGGTGAACGCAAACTCTTGTGTCATGATAAGGAGTCGATTCATAGGCAGAGTCTCAACAACCACCGAAGTATTTTGTACATACCCATT
Source organism: Ornithorhynchus anatinus (assembly GCF_004115215.2). NCBI lineage: Eukaryota > Metazoa > Chordata > Mammalia > Monotremata > Ornithorhynchidae > Ornithorhynchus > Ornithorhynchus anatinus. Next base: position 22,707,090 of record NC_041741.1, on the reverse strand, counting down.
TATTACTCTTCTAGGCGAGGCCTTATTTCCTTATCACCTATCCAACTTTTAGACTGTAAGGTCCCTCTAGACTGTAAGCTCTTTGAGGGCAGGGAATGTGTGTGTTATATTATTATATTGTGTTCTCCCAAGTGCTCTGCACACAGTAAGTGCTCAATAAATACAATTGACTGACTGACAACTTTCCAGTCTCTAATTCTTCCTCTTATCTGTGAATCACTTACAGGCTTCTCTCTCCTGAGACTATCAGCTCCTTGAGGGCCAGAGTTATGTCCTTTATCTCCAATCTATTCTCCCAAGCCCTTAGAACAATGTTAGTCTCAAAGTGGGTGCTCAATAAATAGTACTGATTGATAACAGCAGTGGTAACAGTTATTTAAAAGTACATCTGTTTTGGTGACCAGAAAATATACTGAGAGTGTTCCAGCTTTTTGTCCTCTTCCTCATCCTTTATTGGAGCATATTATGAACTGTAGGGCAGAGAGAATATACCAAAGGAGAAAATTGCAGTCTTCATATTGCATGAGATGATTTCAAGAGCAGCCTCACTTTCCTCAGTGATAAGGTCTTGATAGGGTCACCTTTGTATCTGAATTCAGAGTTGCACCTAGATTTCCTCCCTTAATTCACCCTTCCCTCTGCCCCACAACACTTATGTACCTATCCATAATATATTTATTTATATTAATGTCTGTCTCTCCCTCTGGACTGTAAACTCACTGTGGGCAGGGAATGTGTCTACCAGCTCTGTTACACTGTACTCTACCAAACACTCAGTACAGTGGTCTGCACACAGTAAACACTCAGTAAATATGATGGATTGATTGATTGGGTCAGGGCATCAACATTTTACAAAGCCTAGTCATGTCCTTAACCATCATCTTTAAGGTCCTCCATCAGCTTGTTCCCTTCCCCTACTATACCTAGCTGTTCTCTTCCCCTACTATACACCAGTTGGCATTCTTCCACACTAATCTTCGAACTGAACCTCATTCATAATTCCATCACCCCCCTCCCAATGTTAATGCCTTTCCCCTGCAGGCAACTCTCTCACTTTCAAAGTTCAAGCTTCCCACACCCTGGAACCACCCATCCCTCCCACCACACTATGCTGTTGCTTTTCTCCTGGATCTTAACTCTCTCTCAGGGGTCCATTCATTCATTCATTCATTCAATAGTATTTATTGAGCACTTACTATGTGCAGAGCACTGTACTAAGCGCTTGGGATGAACAGACAGTCCAGCAGTGGGGTGAACCAGGATACAGCAATACCTGCAGTCCACCATTCCCTCAGGGAACCAAAGTCAAACTGATGGGGTCCTGGACCAAGTCAGTGACCCACTCACCCACTCAGTGGCCCACCCTAGCTAATGCTTACCCCTCCATGCTAAATTACAAAATCTCACTATTGTTGTCAGACTGAGAGGCTGGTTGCTAGGACCTTGATGAGATTCCATTAACTTTTTTCAATCTGCCATCAGATACTTTGTTTGTCCTCTTGATTTCTCTGTGAGATGGGGAGGGGAGGGACTGTTACTCCATCTTGTCTAAGAAGAGATGATTGGTATGCAAAGTTGTTGAAAGATTTGGTCCCACTTCCCAGTGACCAATGCTGATTGGGGGGCTGGGCTTTTATTCAAAATTTCATTATTCTATTATTATTCCTAATAACAGACCTTCCTGAAAAGCATTTCCAAGAGATATGAATCTAGAGAAGTCACGTTTCCCAACCAAGTACTTCCTTCTTCAGTAACAGTCAGCTAGAATGAAGGCTAGCCTCAGCAAACTGGAAAGTTGAAGTTTTAAGTCTGACTTGGGTGCCCAAATCTCAGGAAATGTTTCTCATCCTCTCCTGGATGGTCTGGAAAGACACCTCAGATGTTTCCCACTCCATGTGTTGACCCTGGTGGTTGTCTTTCTACTTTCCTCTCCCATCCCTTTTTCTCTCTCCCTCCTTTCTCCTGCTTTCCTCTCTTCCTGTGATTTCTTCTCTTATTCATTTCATCCCTTTTCTCTCTCCCTCCTTTCATTTCTCTCTTTCTTTCTTTCATTCATTCATTCATTCATTCAATAGTATTTATTGAGCACTTACTATGTGCAGAGCACTGTACTAAGCGCTTGGAATGAACAAGTCAGCAACAGATAGAGACAGTCCCTGCCGTTTGACGGGCTTACAGTCTAATTGGGGGAAACAGACAGATGAGAACAATGGCAATAAATAGAGTCAAGGGGAAGAACATCCCGTAAAAACAATGGCAACTAAATAGAATCAAGGCAATGTACATTTCTTTAACAAAATAAATAGGGTAATGTAAATATATACAGTTGAGCAGACGAGTACAGTGCTGAGGGGATGGGAAGGGAGGGGGGAGGAGCAGAGGGAGATGGGGGGAAAAGAGGGTTAAGCTGCTGAGAGGTAAAGGGGGGTCGGTAGAGGGAGTAGAGGGAGAAGGGGAGCTCAGTCTGGAAAGGCCTCTTGGAGGAGGTGAGTTTTAAGTAGGGTTTTGAAGAGGGGAAGAGAATTAGCCTGGCAGAGGTGAGGAGGGAGAGCATTCCAGGACTGCGGGAGGACGTGGCCCAGGGGTTGACGGCAGGATAGGCGAGACCGAGGGACGGTGAGGAAGTGGGCGGCAGAGAAGCGGAGCGTGCGGGGTGGGCAGTAGGAAGAGAGAAGGGAGGAGAGGTAGGAAGGGGCAAGGTGATGGGGAGCCTTGAAGCCTAGAGTGAGGAGTTTTTGTTTGGAGCGGAGGTTGATAGGCAACCACTGGAGGTGTTTAAGAAGGGGAGTGACATGCCCAGAGCGTTTCTGCAGGAAGATGAGCTGGGCAGCGGACTGGAGTGGGGCGAGAGAGGAGGAAGGGAGATCAGAGAGAAGGCCGACACAGTAGTCTAGCCGGGATATAACAAGAGCCTGTAGCAGTAAGGTAGCCATTTGGGTGGAGAGGAAAGGGCGGATATTGGCGATATTGTAAAGGTGAAACCGGCAGGTCTTGGTAATGGAGAGGATGTGTGGGGTGAACGAGAGAGACGAGTCAAAGATGGCGCCGAGATTGCGGGCCTGAGAGACGGGAAGGATGGTCGTGCCATCCACGGTGATAGGGAAGTCTGGGAGAGGACCGGGCTTGGGAGGGAAGATGAGGAGCTCAGTCTTACTCATGTTGAGTTTTAGGTGGCGGGCCGACATCCAGGTGGAGACATCCTGGAGGCAGGAGGAGATGCGAGCCTGAAGGGAGGGCGAGAGGATGGGGCAGAGATGTAGATCTGCATGTCATCTGCGTAAAGATGGTAGTCAAAGCCGTGGGAGCGAATGAGTTCACCAAGTCCCCCTCTGTGTCTCTACTTGCCTCTCTCTCTTTTCCTATCTCTCTCTCCATCTTTATCTCTGTTCCTTTCCCTCTCTTTTTCTCTCTGTATGCCTCTTTGTTTCTCTCCATGTTTCTCTTTTTTCACTCAATCCCTTCCCCATCTCTGCCTCCCTCTCTTTCTTACTTGGTGCTGATAGGGGTTCCAAGAGAGGAATATGGGCTTTCTCTCTGCCTCTCTTTCCCCTCTCTCCCTCTCTCTTTCCCTCTCTCTCTCTCTCTCTCCTTCTTTCTTCTCTCCCTCCCTCTTTCTCTCCTTCTCTCTCCCACTCTCTCTCTGTTGGGCGATTTGCCACCTACTGTTCCATTTGTGGCGGAGCTGCTTTTGTAGGCTCTGGTCCTTCTCCAGCGTAGTTTGACAAGTGACACAATGGCTCCAAGCCAGAAGATGAGGTCACTGCTGCATTCCCGGAATCCTTGCTGCAGCTCAAACAGGTCACAGCTCAAATGAGCGTTCAAAACCAAGAGAACACTGTGTCTTGCCTTGGTAGCTAATAGGAAGAAGGACATTTTTAAAGATGATCACTCACTGTGTGGCCTTGCTGCAGAAAGCAGGTACAAAAAGAATTGGCAAGAAACTATGCATTGAAAATCAAACTGAGAGCTGAATAACCTTCCAGAGAAATTTTATTCTTCAAAGTGTGGATATTTTAAGACTCTCGGTTTGGAAAGTAATACAGTAAAATTTGTTTTGAGACTAAAAGCATCTTTAGGGCATTTAATTTATTTTCCGTGCTTTTCTTTTCCCAGAGGCAAGCAGTGACTCTGGATCCCAGATAAATGACTGAACAGCTGAACAGCTTATTGTCTGTCACCTTGGGCCCAGTCACAGGCACTATATGCCCTTTTCAGAGCCACAGAGATCCAACCCTGGTGCCCTCACAGAAGGCAAGACCAGGATGCCCAGGTGAGGGGGTGATTCTTCTTGTCATATGAAGAGGATTCAGTATGCATGTTCTCTCTCTCTCTCTTTCCCCCTCTGTGTTTCTACTTGCCACTCTCTCTTTTCCTATCTCTCTTTCCATCTCTATCTCTGTTCCTTTCCCTCTCTTTTTCTCTCTGTATGCCTCTTTTTTTCTCTCCATGTCTCTCTTTTTTCACTCAATCCCTTCCCCATCTCTGCCTCCCTCTCTTTCTTACTTGGTGCTGATAGGGGTTCCAAGAGAGGAATATGGGCTTTCAGGACTTCTCATGGCCTAGTGGAAAGAGGTGGGAGTTTGAAGGACCTGGCTTCTAATCTTGGCACTGCCACTTGTCTGCTGTGTGACCCTGGGGAAGTCATTTCACTTCTCTGAACCTCAGTTGCTTCATCTGTAAAATGGGGATTCAATACCTGTTCTCCCTCCTACTTAGATTGTGAGCCCTGTGTGGGGCGGGGACAAAATTTATCCCACACCCCAGAGCTTAGAACAGTGTTTGACACATAGAAGTGCTTAACAAGTACCACTGTTATTATTATTATCCTCCTAGTCTCCAGCAACAGCAAATCACAGTTTACTGCCCCCCAGCCCCCTCCCTTCGCCCCCCCTCCACCTCCCAGCCCACTCCAAAGCAGCGGATCCAGGTCAGACTCTTCTAAAAGCCACTTCCCACCAACTCCACTTATCTGCAGCCCTGGCTCCCACAGAGAGGATTTTCTTGAGTCACAGCTATTGGGAAAGGGCTTTAAAGAGACTTTCGTTTGGGCCACTCAAGAGAAAATAGTGTTTTATAAGGTTTGGGGTTGATGATTTTCCTTAAAGGTCCTTTTCTATTCTGACAATTACCCCTGCCCACTCCTCTCAAGCTGATTCTAAGCATTCCCAGAAAGAAAGTTCTAAAGGATCGAAATCCCTTGCCTCCAGGGACAGTAAGCTGCCTGTCCTGCAACAGACCCTCTGGTCCTTAAGCATCCTTGTGTAATAATAATAATAATAATTGTAACTGTGGTATTTAAGAGATGACTATATTCCACAGTCTTCATCCCCAATTTACAGATAAGGGAACTGAAGCTCAGAGAAGGGAAGTGACTTACCCAAGGTCACACAGAAGACAAGTGGCAGTACCAGGATTAGAACACAGGTCCTTCTGACTCCCTGGCTCAGGCTCTATCCATTAGGCTATGCTGCTTTTCGACTTCTTGCTGGGTTGAACAGATGTGGCCATTGTGAGGCAAGAGTCCCGTTGCCCCAGCCTCTCTCTCCCCTGTGACCTGATGACATCACACAGAATGTCATGTGATGTCATCACATTATGCTACCCACGTGGCAAGTAGCGAGAAGTCTCTGGCGCTCTGTTAGTGACTTGGGATACCTTGCTTCATTCTTCAGCTCCAGGACAACTGCAGTCCCCTGGGAGGTGTCAGGCCTAGGACAAAGGGGAATGGGGACCGGGTTAAGCACCCTCACAAGAACATGTGACCCAGCTACCAAGCTCAGAGTCCTGGAGGTGAGGGACATCAGCCATCCATCCCTAGAAAAACTGCCAGGTGGTCCATCAATCGATAGTATTTACTGACCACTTACTGTATGCAGAGCACAGTACTAAGCATTTGGAAGAGTACAGTTCAAAAGGGTTGCTATGAATTAGTTGTCCCTGAGGAGGGGCAGTGCCCAAGCCTCCCCTTAATGGTACTTGATAAGTGCCATACTATGTGCCGAGCACTGTTCTAAGCACTGGCCCCTGCTGGCCTGTGCTCTTGTTCCCTGAGCCTCTGGATCCCACTGGTCCTTCCCCAACACCCCCTCTCCCTGAACCACTGCCTCAGGTCTGGGAGACATCAGTCAGCAATTAGTGCCCCGGACATTCCCCTCTATGCCCCTCTGCTCTGCGCTCTCTGAGCCCTGCTCCAGTCAGGCCACTCCAGGCCCACTGAGCAAGACGTAGAGATACAGATATCTAATTTTCATTATTATTTTATAGCCCTTATGCTTCACTGACTGACTTCTGGCTATTTCTTACCATTGGTTTTTAAAGGGGTCAATCACCTTGCCCCATCCTACCTCACCTTACTACTCTCCTACTACAACCCCACCTATTCACTTTATCTCTATCTTATCTCAGGCCCAGGTCTCACCCACATTCTGCCTCTGGCCTGGGACACCCTCCCTCTTCATTTACAGCCAATTACCCTCCCCCACTTCAAAGCCTTACTGAAGGCACAACTCCTCCAAGAGGACTTCCCTGATTAAACCCTCCTTTCCTCTTCCACTCCCTTCTGCATTGCCCTGACTTGCTCCCTTTATTCATCCCCTCATTCAGCCCCACAGCACTTATGTACATATCTGTAATTTAGTTATATTAATATCTGTCTCCCCCTCTAGACTGTAAGCTCATTGTGGGAAGGGAATATGTCAGTTATATTGTTATATTTTATACTCTCCCAAGTGTTTAGTACAGTGCCCTGCATACAGTAAGTGCTCAATAAATACGATTGATTGATTACTGACTAAGTTTCTCCTAGTGGAAGAAATGCAACCCATGAAGTTATTTTTATTGAGGCAGTGAGTCACGATGTCTTTTCTTTTTCCTGTTTAGCTGTCATTTGCTTGCCATTAAAGAATAAATGGTGTGTAAAGGCTACAGATATACCTGTTTGTCCTCCCACAAAACACTTCTTGCAGCAATGTGTGGAAAGAAAAACCTGGAAATGTGGCCCTCACTCCCTTGTCTTATCTTAATTAGATTGATTCACTCTAGTCCAGTCCCTCTTACAGGAGACTACTTACATATCAGAAGTACAGTTTCTGGGTCTTCTGATGTAAGATTTTCCTTAAATATATCTGAAAGGTCTTTTCTGTATTAAAGTTACAATAATGTTTTTTATCAGCAAATTCCAACATATGAGGGCAGTAAACATACTACTATCTTCTCTTGAAAAAAAAGTGCTCTAGAAATATTTCAACATGCCTGGGGGGATGAACGTTAATGAAAACATCCAAGTGCTTGAGGGATTAGCCTGGCTGAATTGCTGAAAAGAAAATCTGGGAGGCCCTGAAGACAGCTCACTGAAGACTGTGACTTCATTTTTCAAAATATCATGTCCTGTTGCGACATATGGCATATTATTTAGAAAGATGTGATGGTCAGAAGGCAATGGTGGTTCAGTGGGTGAAGAGAGGATGAGTAGAGGGAAATACCTAGGGGAAAAAAATGGACAACTGAGAGATTCAACTTGCAAAAGGTGCATAATAGTGGCATCAATGGAGGAAGAGACTAGGATCTGTATCCCACATCCTAAAAAAAGCACTCTCTTGTTCCCAAGGTTCCCTCCAGTTATCACCCCTCTCTCTCCTACCATTCTTCTCCAAACTCTTTGAGAGAGCTATCTATCCTTGGCTGTCTCTACTTTGTCTCCTCCAATTCTTTCCTTGAACCTCTCCAATCTGGTTCCCACCCCCTCTACTCCATGGAAACTGCCCTCTCTAAGGTCACCAGTGACCTCCTTCTCACCAAATCCAATAGCCTCTACTCCATCCTAATCCTCCTAGACCTCTCCCCTACCTAAAGACCCTGTGGACCACCTCCGTCTCCTTTAAACATTATCCAACTTTGGCTTCAATGACACAGTTCTCTCTTGGTCCTCTGCTTTTCTCTCTGACCAGTCATTTTCAATCTCTTTTGTGGGCTCCTCCTCTGCTGGTCACCCTCTGACAAGTGGGGGTCCCTGAAGGCTCAGTTCTAGGTTCCCTTCAATTCTCATCTTCCCACCCAAACCCTGTCCTCCTCCTGCCTTTCCCTTCACTCCAAACAGTACCACCATCATTCCTAACTCATAAGCTCATAACCTTGTCCATATCCTCAATTCATCTCTCTTACAACCCATATATTCAATCTGTCACCAAATCCTGTTGATTCTACCTCTACAACATTGCTAAAATCTGCCCTATCCTCTCCTTCCAAACTGCTACTACACTGACCTAAGCACTTATCCTCTCCTTCCTTGACTACTGCAACTGCCTCCTCGCTGATCTCCCTGCCTCTTGTGTCTCCTCACTCCATTCTATACTTCACTCTGCTGCCAGATCATTTCATTTAAAAAAAAATTCAGTCCACATCTCCCCATTCCTCCAGAACCTCCAGTAGTTGCCCACCCACCTCCACTTCAAACAGAAATTCGTTACCACAGGCTTTGAAGCATTCATTCACATTGATGGTTTCATTTTCTCAATAAAATATTTGGCCAGGTCATTAGGGACAAGATATGGGGGAGATGGGAGGATAACAGGGGTGAGGAGGGAGTTAAACATTTGAAACAACTAGAGAGAACAGTGGATCTGGAAATCAATAAGGATGGAGAAATAAAGTTGATGGGCAGAGAGGGCAGAATTAAAGCAGGCAAGGATGATGATGATGATGACAATTGTGGTATTTGTTAAGCACTAACTATGTGAGCATCAGGAAGACAGTGTCAATAAATCAATCAATCAGTATTTATTGAGTGCTTACTGTGTACAGAACACTGCACTAAGCACTTGGGAGGGTGCCTTAGTTTCTCAACTGTAAAATGGGGATTCAATACCTGTTCTCCCTCCCACTTAGGCTGTGAGCCCCATGTGGGACAGGGACTGTGTCTGACCTGTTTAACATATCTCTAACCCAGGGCTTAGAACAGTGTTTGACTCATAGTAAGTGCTTAACAAATATTAATATTAATAATAATAATAACAATAGTAATAACTTAGAGACAACACCACCAGTTTGTGTGGCTGAGAAGGCCAATGCAATATTCATAGGCCTGGACACATTGGGCATACAAAACCACTGTTATTTGTTGTATTATGTACCTGATGCCACCCACATGCAAACAATCAATCAATTGTATTTTTTGAGCACTCACTGTGTGCAGAGCTCCGTACTAAAAGCTTGGGAGAGTACAGTATAACAGAGTTGGTAGACATTTTCCCTGCCCACAACAAACTTTACATTCCAGAAGGGGATACAGATAATAAGATAAACAAATAAATTATAGCTATGTACATAAGTGCTGTGGGGCTGAGGAATGGGTGAATAAGGGCACAAATCCATGTTCAAGGATGACACAGAAGGGATTGGAAGTAGAGGAAATGAGGGCTTAGTCGGGGAAGGTCTCGGAGGAGATGTGTTTTTAATATGGCTTTGAAGGTGAGGAGAGTGATCATTTCTTGGATATGGAGAGGGCATTCCAGGGCAAAGGCAGGATGTGAGCGAGAGGTCAGTGGTGATAAAGACAAGTTAGAGGTAAGGTGAATTGTTTGATATCAGAAGTGTATGGGCTGGGTTGTACTAGGAAATCAGGGAGGTAATGAGGAAATGGCAAAGTGACTGAGTGCTTTAAAGACTACAGTAAGGAGTTTCTGTTTGACGTGTAGGTGGATTTTCCCTGGAGGTTCTTGAGTATTGGGCTAATGTGTAGAAAAATGATCCAGGTAGCAGAATGCAGTATGGACTAAAGTGGGGAGAGATAGGAGGCAACAAGGAGGCTGATGCAGTAATCAAGGCAGGTTACGATAAATGCTTGGATTAACATAGTGATGAACATAGGGATTAATGCATGCACAAAACTGTTTCTTCCAATATACCATTTTTTATCCAGAGAGATATACATTATTGAAAGGTGTTCCCCAATTTCCCTAGAGTGTTCAACCAAAATATTAATGAAAACATGTATCGTGGCAGAACTGAGTCTAAATGAAAATTAATGCAATGAAATGTAGCATCTTCAAAGGTCTCCTGAAATCACACCTCCTTCAAGAGGTCTTCCCTGTTTAATCTCTCATCTTTCCACCATGTACCTCCGGCCAATTGCTTCTTCAGCTATTCCAAGTTACCTAAGCACATGTATCCTCATCCCTGGCCTATAACACACATAATACATATAACGCATATCTTTAAACTTGTTTCTTCCACCTACTTGTTAATCAATTTAGTGCTCATCTCCCCTGCTAAACTGTAAAGATCTTTGAGGGCAGTGATCACTTATTATATCTTCCCAGTGCTCAGTAGAGTTTTCTGCACACTATAGAAGCTCAGCAAATATGATTGATTGATTGATTGATCTACCCCCTGATTAGCAAAAGCATAGACAATGGAAATAAACTCTGACCTTCCATTTGGGACTAGGCTCTGAGCTAAATCCCTAGAATGTAATGAATGAGGGAAGGGCTACACATTAGATTATGTTAGCAGTACGAATGTTTTCAATTTTAGAAAACACTGTCTGGCTAGCACATTCTATTTTAGCCTGGCTGATATTATCTTTTTCCATCCCCCACCCTCCCCACCACCCCTTTCTTTTTTTTTCACTGTGGCAAACTTCTCCCACAAGCACAGGGAAAATACATCTGAGGTGGTATCTCCAGAAATGAATTGACATTGTATTTTCATTTTCTTAACTGCATATTAAATGTTCCGCTTTCTATTCTGCCCTGCAAGTCTTATCAGAAACATTTTGTTTGAGTTAGTGTCTTCCCTTCGGTTGAAGTAGAACATATGGAATGGAACACAAATTTAACCTCAGCAAATGCTGACAAATCATTTCTCAGCTTGACTTACAACCCTAATATTGTCTAGACCAAACCCGGGCTAAAAATTCCACCAGAATTGAGAAAATGTGAAATCCAACCTGCAGCATTGTGGAGAGAAAAATTTACCCTTTACAGGTAGACTCCAGAGCACAGCTGTTTCTCGGGGACATACGAACAAGGGATGCTCCAATATAGTTTGACAACTTATATCCGAGTTGCAACCCAATCCACAACACAACAATGGCAAGGAATCCTACCTAAGAGGTTCGATGCCTTAATCCACATGAAAAGCTCAGTGACACTGATTTCCTACTAGGGCTACTAAATTCCTCTCCATTTCCTCCCTACTTTGACTTGCAGGGCATCCACAGTGTTTGGCTCCTGGCCCAACAGCTTGTATCAAATTTTCAAGATGTAAAGAGGAGCAGGTAGAAGATAACCAAAGTTGTTGAACTAGAGTGGCAAGTTAATTTAGAGATGGATGTTGCGGATGTATTAATTGCATCTCAAATCAAAGGAATCACTGTCCCAGGGGACCAGGCAGATCTTTACCAATTCAAAAGTAATCACTGCAAGATGCTGAAACAGATGAAGAAGCTATGGTCTCTCTACCTCCAGCCAATGTTCTGGGATGAAATCCACTGCATTCTTTTCAAGAAAGTGAATGGATTTAAAAATATAATTGGAGAGAACAGTTCGCCAGTGCTACTGTCTAACCAAGTTGGACAGATTTCTTCATTGAAGTTGAAAAGTCCCTCCCCAGTCAGCAGAAGAGTCCTTACCTGTGTCAGGGAAGCATTATGGCTTAGTGGATAGAGCATGAGCCTGGAAAAACAGGAGGTCATGGGTTCTGATTACCGGCTCTGCCACTTGTCTGCCTGACTGACCTTAGGCCAAGTTACTTCACTTCTCTGGGCCTCAGGTACCTCAGTTATCGCAGTTACCTCAGAGAAGCAGCGTGGCTCAGTGGAAAGAGCCCAGGCTTGGAAGTCAGAGATCAGGGGTTCTAATCCCGGCTACGCCGCTTGCCAGCTGTGTGACTTGGGCAAGTCACTTAACTTCTCTGTGCCTCAGTTACCTCATCTGTAAAAATGGGGATTAAAAACTGTGAGCCCCACATGGGACAACCTGATCACCTTATATCCCCCCAGCACTTAGAACAGTGCTTTGCACACAGTATGTGCTTAAATACCACTGCTATTATTATTATTATTACCTCATCTGTAAAATGGGGAATAAGACTGTGAGTGGCACAGAACTGTGCCTTACCTGATTTGCTTGTATCCACTCCAGTGCTTAGTACAGTGCCTGGCACTTAATAAGCCCTTAACAGATACCATAATTATTACTATTAATAAGCTTCCACTCCTGCAGACTCCTGCTAAGACTAGTATCGTATTATATAACTCTTTGTGAAGTTTACATCGTGCTGTAATTCTTTGAATTACTAAATGATCGAACAATAATTTAATGATGTTTAATGTGTATATTACACCTAAGGAATTTCTTATAATCATGTTTTCCAGAGGTTCTGGAACAGATGCTATTTAGGACATGTAAGAATATGGGGGAAAGTACCCCACAATACAACTGTTAATCATACAACCACATTTTTAAAGAACTTCAGTAACTCTGCTATTTTCTAAGGAATGCCGGTATTTTAAGCATTTATCATGTCTGCTGCAACCCATCTTTAATGTTGACTTTGTCCAAATTGTTTAGCCACCACAAAATCCATCTACTAGGTATATTCAAATGGAATCCATGTGTACAGGGCTAGGGGTTTATTCAGAAAGTCTTTTAAAAATAGTAATAAGAACAATTATGTATTTAAAAAGTGCTTAGTAGATGCCATTCACAAGTTCAAAGCAAAAAGAAAGTACAAGGGTAATCAGATCAGTGCTCTGTCCCTCATGGGGCTCAAACTCTAAAAGGTGGAGAGGATAGATATGCTATCCTCACTCTACAAATGAAGAAAGTGAGCCACAGAGATATAAAGTGATTGCACTTGGGAGAGTAAAATAAAACAATATACAGAAACATTCCCTGCCCACAGTGAGCTTACAGTCTAGAGGGGTAGACAGATATTAATATAATATTTTAGACTGTGAGACAAATTGTTGGGTTGTCTGTTGCTGAATTGTACTTTCCCAAACAGTTAGTACAGTGCTCTGCAAACGGTAAGTGCTCAATAATATTGATTGAATGAATAATGTAAACAAATTAAAGATATATACATAAATGTTATGGTCAGGGAGAGGGGATGAATAAAAAGAGCAAGTCAGGGCAAGGCAGAAAGGGAGTGGGAGACAAGGAAAAGAGGAAGTTAAATCAGGGAAGATCTCTTGGAGGAGATGTGCTTTCATTAGGCTTTGAATGAGGTGAGAATAATTGTCTGTTGGATTTGAGGAGGGAGGGCATTCCAGGCCAGAGGCAGGACATGGGTGAGTGGTTGGCGGTGAGATAGATGAGATTGAGGTACAGTGAAAAGGTTAGCTTTAGAGGAGCAAAGTGTGTGGGCTAGGTTGTAGTAGGTGAGTAGCGAGGTTATAGTCCATTTTGCAGTGAAATCCACTATGTTCTTTTTCAAGACAAGTGAATGGGATTTAAAAATATGATTGGAGAGAGGAGTTTGCAGATGCTACTAAGTTGGACTAATTCTTCAATTGAAGTTAGGATTTTAGATGAGGAAACTAAGGCCTGGAAAAGTGAAGTAATTTGCCCAAGGTCATATAGGAGACAAGTGGTGGAGCCGGGATTAGATTAAAACCTACATCTTCTTCCCCTTAGACCTCATGGCACTGTGGCCTCCCATATGCCAGGTGACTGCACAGTCACTTTCAACCTTAAAACTAAAACTATTTCCTCCAGAATATCTCCACGTGGATATCCCTCTAGCACCTGAAGCTTAATGTGACAGAAGCTGAACTTCTTCTCCTCCCTCCCAAAGCCATTCTTTGACCTGCCTTTCCCATCATAGTTAATAACTATGGCAGTCATTCACTCCTTATTACAAGCCAAAGGCAATGCTAAGCATTGAGATCAGACCCAGACTGTGTTCCACATGGGGCTCACGATCTGAGAAGTGAAAATATCCACCATCCTCCCTGTTTCTGAAGTCCTCAAACTTGATTTTTATCCTTGACTCCTTACTCTCCTTTAACTTTCACATATAGGCTGTTGATAAATCTTGTAGGTTTTTTATCCACAAGGTTTCTGGAATCTGTCCCTTCCTCTCCACCCCAATAGCCTCTCCCCTGGCTCATGTTCTCATCATATCCTGATTAGATTACTGCATCAACCCCTTCATTTACCTCCATGTCTCCACGGTCTCCCTTCTCAAGTCATACTTTATTATTCAGATTCTATTTTCTCTTAAGTTCATTCATTCAGTTAATCATATTGATTGAGCTCTTACTGTGTGCAGAGCACTGTTCTAACTGCTTGGGAGAGTACAGTACAACAACAGACACATTCCCTGCCCACACTGAGCTCACAGTCTTGAGATGGTGACAGACATTAATATACATAAATAAATTACAAATATATACAGATATGCTGTGGGGATGGGAGAGAGGATGAATGAAGGGAGATGTGCCTTCAATAAGGTTTTGAAGTGGGGGAGAGCAATTAAATGTCTGATATGTGGAGGGAGGGCATTCCAGGCCAGAGGTAGAATGTGGGCAAGAAGTTGGAGGTGAGATAAAGGAGATCAAGGTACAGTAAGAAGATTAGCGTTAGAGGAATGAAGTGTGCAGGCTGGGTTGTAGTAATTAAGTGAGGTAAAGAGGGGGCAAGGTGATTGAGTGCTTTAAAGCCAATGGAGAGGTGTTTTTATTTGATATTGAGGTAGATGGACAACAACTGAAGTTTCTTGAGGAGTGGGGAAATGTCATGAACATTTTTGGAGGAAAATGATCTGGGCAGCAGAGTGGAGTATAGCCTGGAGAGGGGAGAGACAGGAGGCAGCAAGGAGGCTGATATAATAATCAAAGTGAGGTAGGATAAGAGCTTGCATTAATATGGTAGCAGTTTGGTTGGAGAGGAAGGGACAGATTTTTAGCAAAGTTGTGAAAGGGTAAAACTGACAGGATTTAGTGATGGCTTGACTATGTGTGTTGAATAGGACAGGGTTTGGGTGGAAAGATAAGACAGTTCAGTTTGAAGCCATATTAAAGCTTGAGTTGACGGAGGACATCCAAAGCAGAGAATGCAGAAGGAAATGTGAGTCTGCAGAGAAAGGAGAGAGATCAAGCCTGGAGATGTAGATTTGGGTGCCATCCAGCAATAGATGTGGGTAGTTGAAGCCATATGAGCAAATGAGTTTCTCCAAGGGAGTGGGGTGTAAGTGGAGAATAGAAGGGGACCCAGAACTGAACCTTGAGGGACCCCCACAGTTAGGGGATGGGAGGCAGAGGAGGAGCTCGTGAAAGAGACTGAGTGCCAAAATGCCATTCTGCATGTCTGCCTATTCCTCTCAAAAACTCAGAGTTTGCCCATTGCCCTTCTGCATCAAGCAGAAGCTCTCCCTGTTAATTCCACTCTCTTCTCACATTACACCCCAAGCATCACACTCTGTTTCTCGCCAAGCTAACTTACTCACTGTGTCTTGCTCTCCCCTCTTCCAGCCTCTGACCCCTAGTTTGAGACTCTTCTTCCTGCCCTAGAAGTTCCTCCTCCTTCAAATCTTCCTGATGGCAGCTTTCCCCCATTTTCAAAGCCCTTCTGAAATCCCACGTCCTGCAGGTAGCTGGCCCTCTTTAGTTTTTCTTCTTTCCAAGTCCTTCTCTCTCAACTACCACTTCAGTACTTTTGTTCCACTCTGACACTTCACAACCACCCCACCCGACTTCTCTTCCACACCGATGAACATAATGTGCTCAGTAGTCCACACCCCCCGCTGCTCCAAGCTATTTCTCTTATCCGAATTTTATTCTTTGTTGTTGTACCTTTAGACTCTAAGTTTAACCTGGGGGCAAGGGTTCAGGCCTTTTTAAGTCTATTGTATGCTTCCAAGAGTGCTCTGGTTTTTGGGTAAGCAGTTTGGATGGAGAGGTGATTGGAGTGCTCTGTGCCACATAGGTTTCACTGATTCTGTACCCCCTCCACCCTCTGCTGATTACTTCCCGGTCCTTTTCTCTTACCAGTCTCTCCAAACCAGGCTGCATACAGTAAGCACTTAAACACTATTACTTCTACTTACAGCACAATTCACCCCATCAGTTACCTCCCACAAACTCATCCCCACCTCTCTCTCCATCCCCCATTCCCCAGTCTCCCATCCCATTTCCCTTTCAACAATGTGGGGCTATGGAGCCCTTTCCTCCTTTCCATCTTTCACTTCTTTCTTTCTAAGCAGTCATTGGTCCTCCTCACCATGACCCAGACCTGGCTCACTCAGAGGTCACTATTCTCTTGCTGCTCACTTCTAAGTCTCATTCATTCATTCGATAGTATTTAATAATAATAATAATAATGTTGGTATTTGTTAAGCGCTTACTATGTGCTGAGCACTGTTCTAAGCGCTGGGGTAGACACAGGGGAATCAGGTTGTCCCACGTGGGGCTCACAGTCTTAATCCTCATTTTAACAGATGAGGTAACTGAGGCACCGAGAAGTTAAGTGACTTGCCCAAAGTCACACAGCCTGACAAGTTGGCCAAAGCCAGGATTCGACCCATGACCTCTGACTCCAAAGCCCGTGCTCTTTCCACTGAGCCACGCTGCTTCTCTAATTGAGTGCTTACTATGCTTATTGAGTGCTGCTTATTGAGTGCTTACTATGTGCAGAGCACTGTACTAAGCGCTTGGGAATGTACAATTCCGGCAACAGATCCCCTCCCATTGCGGACTCAAAGGAAAAGGGGGAGGACTCTATCAGTTATGCTGCTTTCTCCAGCTTTCCACCCTCTCCATTCCTCACCTTTCCTCTTTGAGCTCCTGTTGGCAGGGATATGCCCTAACCAACTCTATTATATTGTAGTAATTGTGGTATTTTTTAAGAATTTAACTACATTTGAGCACTGGGGGTCAATTAAAGGATAATCAGATTCCACATGAGGCTCACAGTCTAAGCAAGAGGGAGAACAGCGGCATTGAATCCCCATTTCCTTTAAATGAGGGAACTGAGACAGAGAGAAGTTAAATGATTTGCTCAAGGGCTCACAGCAGGTAAGTGGTAGAGGTGGGATTAGAATCCAGGTCCTCTGATTCCCAAGCCCATGCTCTTCAACCAGGCCATGCATTCCCCAAACACTTAGTAGAGTGTTCCACACACAGTAAACACTCAATAAATATGATCGATTGGTTCCCTTTGAAGTCCATAACCACCCATCTTTACTCTTCACTAATATTTACTAGTTTTGTCCTCTCCTGTCCCTGGGTCCTCCTCTGTTTTTCTGAGTGATTTTCCTGCCTTTCTCACTTTCCTTCTCTCCTCCTTCTCCCCTACGCTGGTCCTTGAAGACTTTAATATCCATGCAGCTTTTATTAATGACCACCCCGTAGCCCACTTCCTCTCAATTCTCAGCTCAGCCGACCTCACCTGCTTCTCCCCAGATCACCACTCACCAACTTGGTCATTGCTCAATCTCATCCTCCTTGTCAATCGAACAAGCTGCAATTTCACCAACTCTGAAATCCCACTCTCTGACCATGACCTTAAAAACCAATCTTCTCTCCCACATCCTCCATTCATACCTACCAGTGGCCTTCTTGCTAATCTAACAGACCTATCTTATTCTAAACCTCCTCCAACCTCAGCCACCCTTGATACTGTGGATCACTCCCTTTTAACCTTGGTTTTACTGACACAGTTGTCTCTTGTTCCTCTATTACCTGTCTGGTTTGCCTCTTAATTCTCTTTCACTGGCTCTTCCTCTCCCAACATCCCCTAACTAATGGCTTTCCTTAAATTCTAGGCCTCCTCTTCTTCCTCCACAGTCACTCCTTTGATGGAAGTGGATTGGCTTCCCTGGCTGCTAACTTCACACCTCAATGCAGATGTACCACCCATAATTTTAACCTCACTAGACTTGACCTACTTGTTTCTGCACAATCTATAATTCTCCCTGCCTGCCTGCCAGGGAACATCTCTATATGGAGGACCTCTATTAAAGAACATAGTCTTAATATGTTTGAACTCCTCATTCTTCCCCTCCTGAATCCTCTCCTCTACCTGACATTCCACCACTGTTGGCAGTAGCAACACCCTCCCCACCTCTGAAGCCAGCAACTTTGGCATTATCTTCGACTCCTCTCTCTCTTTCAACTCCCATGTCATTCTATCACTCAATCTTCCTAAGTTTTTCCTCCACAAAATTTCCAGGCTCCACCTTTTATTTTCCATCCAAACAGCCACCACGTTGGTCCAAGCACTTGCCATTCATTACCCAGCTTGACTACTGCATCAGCCTCTTCACTCATGTTCCTGCTTCAGTTTCTCTGCTCTCCAGTCCAAACTTCACTCTGATGCCCAGATATTTTCATCTAACATCTTTCTGCACCATTTGCCCCAATCCTCAAAAACCATCACTGATTATCCATTCCTCTCTGCATTATAATAATTGTGATTCTTAATAAGTGCTTACTATATATGGGGTAGATACAACACAATCAGATCTGAAACTGCTGTCCTTGCCCCATAGTCTAAAGGAGAAAGAAGACCGATATTGGGATTCCCATTTTACAGATGAGGAAACTGAGGTACAGAGAAATTAAGTGAATTGACCAAGGTCACACAGCAGGTAAGTGGCAGAGCCGGGACTAACAATTTAGGCCTCCTGACTGCCCAGCTTCATGCTCTTTCCACTAAACCACACTGCTTCTTAGTCAAGGCAGAAGCACTTAGCCATTGGCTTTAAAGCATTTAATCAGTTTTTTTTCCCTCTTATTTATCCATTCTCTCCTCCTATTACACTCCAGCTTGCAATTTTAACTCCTATTAAGATAAAATACTCAAGGATAATAGCGTAAAGGGAAAGGAAATAATGACAAAGCATCATACAAATAGAGAAACCAAGACTCTAGCTAATGCAAGAGAAACATAATCATTCTGTTTTGATAGACTTAGATATTATATAAAAGCTCCAGAACTTTCCAAGTGGGCCAGTTGCTTCTTCTTCTTCAAACACTGGGTGGTAGCATCTATGGAGTCATGCTCCTAGACGGAAGGGAGCCCTCCAAATCCCAGACTTTTGAAACTCAGAAGGAGTCTCCAGAAATGCAAATGAATGATTTCTGCATCCAGAGCTAAGGAGGATGCTACATGTGTTGCAGGAATTAGCTCTTGAATAGCAGAATCTGGGATATTTCAACCTTTTTTGTTGACCTTCTGCTCCAGATGATAAAGACACACAGGAGTCAACAGTTGGTTACAGAGAATGGAGGTCATGGAAAGGGAAATAATGAGAGGAGAGCTTAGAAAACAGTAGCAAATCCATGCAAGTAGATTTAATCACAGACAAATCTGATTCTGAAAGGGATGGACAATGCAGGTTCTGGATTAGAGAGAAGCAGAATGTAGAAGAGACCTCCTCACCCTCCCTCGGTCTCGCCTATCCCGCCGTCGACCCCTGGGCCACGTCCTCCCGCGGTCCTGGAATGCCCTCCCTCCTCACCTCCGCCAAACTGATTCTCTTCCCCTCTTCAAAACCCTACTTAAACTCACCTCCTCCAAGAGGCCTTCCCAGACTGAGCTCCTCTTCTCCCTCTACTCCCTCTGCCACCCCCCCTTTACCTCTCCGCAGCTAAACCCTCTTTTTCCCCTTTTCCCTCTGCTCCTCCACCTCTCCCTTCCATCCCCACAGCACTGTACTCGTCTGCTCAACTGTATATATTTCCATTACCCTATTTATTTTGTTAATGAATTGTACATCACCTTGATTCTATTTAGTTGCCATTGTTTTTACGAGATGTTCTTCCCCTCGACTCTATTTATTGCCATTTTTCTTGTCTGTCCGTCTCCCCCGATTAGACCGTAAGCCCGTCAAACGGCAGGGACTGTCTCTATCTGTTGCCGACTTGTTCATCCCAAGCACTTAGTACAGTGTTCTGCACATAGTAAGCGCTCAATAAATACTATTGAATGAATGAATGGAAGAGGAGGAGGAGGAGGAGCAGGAGAAGGTGGAGGAGGGAAAGAAGAAGGAGGGAGAGGAGGAGGAGGAAGAAGGAGAGGAAGGGGAGTAGGAGGAGGGACGGGGAGGAGGGAACAAAGGAGGAGGAGGAGACGAGGATGAGGATGAGAACGAGGAGGAGGATAAGGAAGAGGAGGAGGAAGAGGAGGAGGTTTGAAATCCAGAAACTACCAAAAAGGAGATAATAAAGTCATACTTTACACATTAGCTGTTTCAAGAATTAATTTTGAACCAAAGATGACATTTAGTTAAAACACTAAATGCTTAATGTTCACTGTAAGTCTTTAAAATTCCTAGGGAGGAAATGATACTAGCTTCCAAGTGCTAATTTCACAGGTTCTTAAATTGACAGATTCTCACATCTGTTTTTCCTTCTGTAGGTTTGTACTAACTACTGTTCTACAGTTATCCGGGGTGCAAGAGTGAAAGAAGGAATTTCAAATAATAATAATAATAATTATGAAATTTGTTAAGCACTTACAGAGCTTGTCAGTCTCTGTAGTAAGTTCTGGGGTGGGTATAAGCAAATTGGGTGGGACACAGTCCCTGTCCTACAAGGGGCTCACAGTCTTAATCCCCATTTTACAGATGAGGTAATTGAGGCCCACAGAAATTAAATGATTTGCCCAAGGTCACACAGCAAATGATGGAGCTGTGGGTTCTAATCTAATGATTAGAACCCATCACTTTCAAAATGCACAACCACTCTCCCCTGAGGCGCAGCCTCGGCCCGTCTGGCCCGATTCCCAACAAGCCCCCCACCTTCGCCTGCCACTCGCCGACTCATCTGCGCCTCCTCCGCCTCCCCCGAGAGCTGAGCCTTGGACTGCCTGGATTCTCGCCCGCCTCATCCTTTCCCAACCTGGACCTCCGCACCCCCGCTCGGGAATTCCGACACCAAAGATCTTCGCCCCAGCCACCAGTTCCCATTCTACGCCCCCCTGCTCGGGCCCGGGGACATTGCACTCCCCTTCTCGACCCTGGGGACTTTGTGCCCCCCTGCTCGGGCCTGGGGACATGGTTCTCCCCTGCTCCGCCCTAGGGTCATTGTGTCCCCTGGGGACATTGTGTCCCCCTGCTCGGGCCCCAGGAAATTGTGCTCCCCAACCGCCCCCCCACTCCGCCTGAAGCGGCCATTTTGGGAAGCCTTCACTCCCTCTTCCCCCTTGAGGTGATTCATCTCCTCCGCCCCCGCCCCGGGCGACGATGTCCTTGTTCTCACCTTGTTACCTTACCTTAGCCGCCGCCTATGGCCGCAACCCACCCCGGACAACCTCAGGGCCCCCGCCGCCGCCTCAGAGACATTTGATCATGAGCTCCGGGACTCTCTCGGCCACTAGTCGCTTGACTTTGAGTTTGATCGGGTCGGGTCGGGTCAACCCCCAACCCTGGTCATCACCTGCTTATTAACACAATTGTATTGTATCATACTGTACCATGTTGCTATATTACCGATTTCGCTTGTTATTGTTTATTGTCGTCAGTGCTGCCACCCACCTCTCTGGCCTCACCAGCCACTTGACTTTGAGTTTGATCAGGTCGGCCCTTAATCAAGCCTACCCCCGACCCTGGTCATTGCCCGCTTATTAACACTGTTGTATTGTCTCACACTGTATCATGTTGCTATATTACCGATTTCTCTTGTTATTATTTATTGTTGTCAGTGCTGCCACCCACCTCTCTGGTCTCACCATGTCCCTCCTCCCCTCCTCCTCCCACCCCTTCCTATCCTCCCCTTCCCCTTCCCCTTCCCCTCTCTCGCTCAGCTCTTTCCCGCTCTCTCCTCTGCCTTCTCCCCTGCCCCTCCCCCGCCCTAGGAACCCTCCACTTTTACCAGCGTTACGCCCTCTTCCCCCCTCCCCCGCCCCTAAGAACCCCCAACTTTCCAGCGTTACCCTCCTCCCCCTCCCCCTACTACCCCCCCCCCAAACCCCCTCCTCCCCCCTCCCTCCTATCCCTCTTCCCCACCCATGCCCCATCCCAGTCCTCCTGTCCCACCGGCTACCCCCTCATCCCCCTCTCCCCGTCCAGGGGCCCCGGCCACCTCCTTCCCATCCAAACCCTCCCCTCCCCCCGCTCTCCACTCCTCCCCCCTTGCACCCACAGCTACTTTCAAGTTTGGCCTCTGGAACCCCCGCTCCATTACAGGTAAACTACCTTTCGTCCATGACCTTTTCCTTTCCTGCTCTCTCCTCCTCGCCCATTCAGAAACGTGGCTCACTCCGAAGACATGGTCTCCTGCCACTGCTCTCTCCAGCAGAGGCCTCTCCTTCTCCCACTCCCCCAGATTCACCGATAAGGGAGGAGGCGTCGGCTTCCTCCTCTCACCCCGTTGCCACTTCCGCACTATCCCTCATCCCCCTTCCCTCTCCTTCCCCTCCTTCGAAGCCCATATCATTCACTTCTACCACCCCCTCCTGATACTTGTTGCTGTCTTCTACCGCCCTCCTGGTCCCACCTCCAACTTCTTCAACCACCTAGATACCTTTCTCACCTGACTTCTCTCCTTCTCTCTGCCCACTCTGATCCTCGGAGACTTCAACATCCATATGGATGTACCCGATGACTCCTCTGCCGCCCACCTGCTATCCCTCCTCGACTCTGCCGACCTCCCGCTCCACCATACTGCGCCTACTCACTGACTCGGTCACACCCTCGATCTCGTCATCTCCTACCATTGCACTATCTCCTCCCTCACCAACTCTGAAATCCCTCTCTCTGACCATAACCTTCTCACCTGCCTCATCTCTCACACTCCCTCCCCCTGCAAATCTTTGCTACTCCCCCACAGAGACCTCCACTCTCTTGATCCCATCCATCTTTCCAAAAGCATCTCTCCCCACCTTGCCACCCTGTCCTCACTTCCCACTCTCGATAATCAGGTCTCCGCTCTCAACTCCACCCTCTCTACTCATCTCAACTCTCTCGCCCACCTTTCCCTCCGCCGGTCTCGCTCCACTAACCCACAGCCCTGCATCACCTCCTCTGTCCACCTCCTACACTCCTATGCTCGAGCTGCTGAGCGCTGCTGGCGAAAGTCCAAGCACCAAACCGATGTCCATAATTCAAATTCATCCTTTTCTGCCTTAAGTCTGCCCTCTCCTCCGCCAGGCAAAACTTCTTCTCCTCCCTCATCGACACCCATGCCCGTCACCCCCGCCAATTGTTCCGGACCTTTAACTCCCTCCTTAGGCCCCCTGTTCCTCCCCCTCCCCCATCTCTCAGCCCCAATGATCTGGCCACCTAATTCATCACAAAAATCAACACAATCAGGTCTGAGCTCCCCAAAGTCACCCTTCCCTCTCTCCCCTCCCCCCCACCAACCCTCTCCCCTACTTTTCCATCCTTCCCTGCAGTATCCTCAGAGGAGATCTCCTCCCTCCTCGCAAGTGCCACCCCCTCCACCTGCGCCTCGGACCCCATTCCCACTCACCTTATAAAAACCATCGCCCCTGCCCTCCTCTCTTCCTTAACGTCTATTTTTAACCACTCAATCTCCAATGGCTCCTTCCCCTCTGCCTTTAAACATGCCCATGTCTCCCCCATCCTAAAAAAACCAGCTCTCGACCCCACTTCCCCTTCCAGTTATCGCCCTATCTCCCTACTACCTTTCCTTTCCAAAATCCTAGAACGAGTCATCTACAATCGCTGCTTAGAATTTCTTAACTCCCATTCTCTCCTGGACCCCCTCCAATCTGGCTT
The DNA here is from genome assembly GCF_004115215.2 of Ornithorhynchus anatinus. NCBI lineage: Eukaryota > Metazoa > Chordata > Mammalia > Monotremata > Ornithorhynchidae > Ornithorhynchus > Ornithorhynchus anatinus. Next base: position 22,683,405 of record NC_041741.1, on the reverse strand, counting down.
CCGCCCCCTCCACTCTACCGAGACTGCTCTCTCTAAGGTCACCCATGCCCTCCTTCTTGCTAAATCCAACTCCTCCTACTCCATTCTAATCCTCCTTGACCTCTCTGCTGCCTTTGACACTGTCGACCATCCCCTCCTCCTCCATACCTTATCTCACCTTGGCTTCACGGACTCCGTCCTCTCCTGGTTCTCCTCTTATCTCTCTGGCCGGTCATTCTCACTCTCCTTCGCAGGCGCCTCCTCCCCCTTCCATCCTTTAACTGTTGGAGTTCCTCAAGGGTCAGTTCTTGGCCCTCTTCTGTTCTCCATTTACACTCACTCCCTTGGTGAACTCATTCGCTCTCACGGCTTTGACTACCATCTCTACGCAGATGACACACAAATCTACATCTCTGCCCCTGTCCTCTCCCCCTCCCTTCAGGCTCGCATCTCCTCCTGCCTCCAGGATGTCTCCACCTGGATGTCAGCCCGCCACCTAAAACTCAACATGAGCAAGACTGAGCTCCTCACCTTCCCTCCCAAGCCCGGTCCTCTCCCAGACTTCTCTATCACCGTGGATGGCACGATCATCCTTCCCGTCTCTCAGGCCCGCAATCTCGGTGTCATCCTTGACTCGTCTCTCTCGTTCACCCCACACATCCTATCCGTTACCAAGACCTGCCGGTTTCACCTTTACAATATCACCAAGATCCGCCCTTTCCTCTCCACCCAAACGGCTACCTTACTGCTACGGGCTCTCATTATATCCCGGCAAGACTATTGTGTCAGCCTTCTCTCTGATCTCCCTTCCTCCTCTCTCGCCCCACTCCAGTCTATTCTTCACTCCGCTGCCCAGCTCATCTTCCTGCAGAAACCATCTGGGCATGTCACTCCCCTTCTTAAACACCTCCAGTGGTTGCCTATCAACCTCCGCTCCAAACAAAAACTCCTCACTCTGGGCTTCAGAGCTCTACATCACCTTGCCCCTTCCTACCTCTCCTCCCTTCTCTCTTTCTACTGCCCACCCCGCACCCTCCGCTTCTCTGCCGCCCACCTCCTCACCATCCCTCGGTCTCGCCTATCCCACCGTCAACCCCTGGGCCACGTCCTCCCGCGGTCCTGGAATGCCTTCCCTCCTCACCTCCGCCAAACTGATTCTCTTCCCCTCTTCAAAACGCTACTTAAAACTCACCTCCTCCAAGAGGCCTTCCCAGACTGAGCTCCCCTTCTCCCTCTACTCCCTCTACTGCCCCCCCTTCACCTCTCTGCAGCTTAACCCTCTTTCCCCCCCATTTCCCTCTGCTCCTCCCCCTCTCCCTTCCCATCCCCTCAGCACTGTACTCGTCTGCTCAACTGTATATATTTTCATTACCCTATTTATTTTGTTAATGAAATGTACATCGCCTTGATTCTATTTAGTTGTTTTTACGAGATGTTCTTCCCCTTGTCTCTATTTATTGCCATTGTTCTTGTCTGACTGTCTCCCCGATTAGACAGTAAGCCCTTCAAACGGCAGGGACTGTCTCTATTTGTTGCCAACTTGTTCATTCCAAGTGCTTAGTACAGTGCTCTGCACATAGTAAGCGCTCAATAAATGCTATTGAATGAATGAATGAATGAAGTACTTTATAAGTCTTTAATAATGAATCACATTACATTTATTCTCATCATCAAAATGTTGTTTTTCTTAAAGTCTCTCTTGGCTAATTCCTTAATCTTGTTGAATCTTGGAGACTGTGAAACCCCATTCATTTACATGACAAAAGTCACCATATAAATGCGGAATTATATCTACCTTGCAGACCAGGCCCCTAGCTAAAATAGGATGTTAATGAAAGAAAACGTTAAAAAAAAAGTAGGTGCCTGAATTCTGTACCCGCAATCCAGATGCTCATTTGGTAACTCACAAGGTGATACTGTATCAATCAATCAATCAATCAATCACTGGTATTCACTGAGAACTTTCTGTGTTCAGAACACTTTACTAAGCACTTGAGGGAGTATAATTGAACAGAGTTGGTAAACTTGTTCCCCGCCCACAAATTCACAGTCTAGAGGGGGAGACACTACCATAATTGCTGTGGGACTAAGGGTGGGGGGAATATCAAGTGCTTAAAGGCTGCAGATCCAAATGCAAGCGCAAAAGGGAGAGGGAGTAGCAGGGAAGAGGATTTAGTCAGGGAAATCCTCTTGGAGAGACTTTGAAGATGGGAAGAGTGGTAATCTGATGTGTATGAAGGGGAAGAAATTCTAGGCCAGAGGGAGGACATAGGCAAGAGATGGATGGTGAATGTAGATTTGATCCATTTACGGGGAGTAGGTTAGCATTAGAGGATTGAAGTGTGTGATCTGGGATGTAGTAGGAAATCAGTGAGGTAAGGTAGGAGGGGGCAAGATGATTAAGAACTTTAAAACAAATGGTAAGGGGATTCTATTTGATGCAGGGGTCAACGGGCAACCACTGGAGGTTCATGAAGAGTGGGGAAACATGGATTGAGCACTTTTCTAGAAAAATGATTCAGGCAGCAGAGTGAAGTATGGACTGGAGTAGGGAGAGAAAGGATGTAGGGAAATTAGAGAGGAGGATGATGGGATAGGGATAGGGATAGGATAAGTGCTTGGAGTTCTCGATAAATACTATTGAATGAATGAATGAATGAATGAATGAATGAATGAATGAATGAATGAATGAATCAGTATAACAGCAGTTTAGATGGAGTGGATTTAGCAACGTTGTGAAGATAGCATTGACAGAATATAGGGTCCTAGTCTTGAAATTGCCCAGTTTTGAAAACTGGTTTTCTTGGGAAATTTGCATTAAAGGAAGAGCACACAGAAAATCATAAGCAAAGCAATTGCTACCAAATCCATCTGGTTAACAGTTTATGCAAGTTAATGTAACTTTTTACATTTTAAAGCTCCAAATCAGTAGCTGTTGGAAATGAAACCAGAAGTCCATTCTTCCCCTTGTCAGAATGCAGGGAAGGCCAGTACATTGGTATGTATGGGACAAATAGGAGCTTAATTTGTGCTGACACCTGTAGGCGATCTAAGAAAGGTGACAACTCTTCATTTGGAGCTGGGGAGGGGGACTTCTGGGGGTTGGGCAAAAAGGATGGGAAATGGGTTGTACCAGACTCTAATTAGCCCAACAGAAGCAGTCAGAGAGAAAGCAAGGGACAGACAGTCTAGGACCTGTGCCAGAAATGGCCAAGGATGAGTCACTGATTATGATGTTTGGAAAAAGATAGAATGTTTGGGCTAGGATTGCAGGGAGCTGGGTACCTGTTCACATGAAATCTATAGAGCGAAACAAGCATCATAATACCATAAGCAGGGTTCCATTATGATTTCCTGAGTTTTAGCACCCTGGTTAAGCATACTGACCTCCTTCCCTCTTACTACTTTCCACCCTCCTCTCCAGTCTCTCTTCCCTCTTTCTCATTCACTCATTCTTTCAGTTGTATTTATTGAGCACTTAATGTGTGCAAAGGACTGTACTAAGAGCTTGGGAGAGTATAATATAACAATAAACAGGCACATTCCCTGCCCACAATGAGCTTACAATCTTGAGGGGAGATAGACATTTATATAAATAAATACATTAATTTATTAATTACAGATATCTACATAAACATTAACATAAATAAATTCATTACATATATCTACATAAGTACTATGGGGATGGAGGAGGGGTTGAATAAAAGGAGCAAGTCAGGGCGACACAGAAGGGAGTGGGAAAACCTTTTGGAGAAGATGTGCTTTCAATAAGGCTTTGAAGAGGGGGAGAGTAATTTTCTTTAGAACAATTCTTTCAGACAATTCTAACAATTCTCCTTCCTCTTTAGTCTGTCCCCACTGGATTGTAGACTCCCTGAGGGCAGGGACCGTGTCTACTTTATTGTGTTCTCCCAAATTCTTAGTACAGGGCTCTTCAGAGAGTAAGTGCTCCATGAATACTATTTGATTGACTGATTGACTTACTAATGGTGCAACTCCTCCTAAATCTTTCTACTCCTTTCCGTTTCTTGCCCCTAGTTCCTTATTTCCTTCTCTTCTATTTTCCTCTTCCCTTTTTACTTAGGTTCTATCATTCTTTTCCCCTTTCCCTGCACTTCTCTTGTTGTTCTGTCCCTTCCTATTTATCTTTCACCCACTGAGATCCCCAGTTTTACTTTTTATCCACCTATTCCATCTCTTTTCCCTCCTCTCCATTTTTCTTTCCAATCTTTTTTCTGTTTTCCTTATTTCTTCAGGTCTTTTCCCTCTTTCCTTTTGCCTTGCTACCAGAGGATAGAGTCATTATGTGGACAGTGAGTGTACAAAATCCCCAGTTTGCTTGCATAAGGCCACTTGTCCTGAATATTGGGTGATTCAAGGCTGGGCAGATGTCAGTTTATTATTGCTAAGTGCCACCGAGTTGTTTCTGATTCATAGCGACTCCATGGATATACTTTCTCCAGAATGTCCTGTCCTCTGCCAGAGTCCGCAGCCTTTCTAATGGTTCTTCCATTATCGTTGTCTCTATCCATCTAGCTGCTGGTCTGCCTTTTCCACATTTTCCCTGGATTTTTCCTAGCATTAGGGTCTTCTCCAGAGAATTAGTTCTCCTAATTATGTGTCCAAAATATGCTAATCTAAGTCGAGTCATTTGGCCATGCAAAGACCACTTTGGTTTAATTTGCTCTAAAAGGTGTCAGTGAGGAGAGATAAAAGGAGCCACCAAAACTCCCAACATGTTCGGATAAAGTTGCTCTGCTGATAAAAAGAAGAATCAAAGAGATCTTGAGTCTGAGGGGAGAAGCCAGAAAAAGAACTAGATATAGGGAATACTCACTGAATTGACCTGAAGTAACCCCACGCAGGCAAGGCTAGGGAATTTTTCACTCCCTAGGGAAGAGGTGATGGGGTGGGGGTGTAAGGCAGATCCTAAAGATGAGGAAGAGTATTGGGTGGATGGATTCAAGGGTGGAGGCCAGAATTATGTAAGGGGGAAGAGCTGGGAGATTGACTACGTAAATTGGGAAGGAGAGGGAGTACAGTTTTGGGGGATAAAAGACTGAAGCTACACAGAAAAAGCAGCTATTTCTGCTCTGCTTCTTGCATGAGTGTGGCCCTCGGGCTGAGAATGGAGATGAAAGGTGACATGTCTGCACTCTGAACCACTGACACTGTGCAACCACTGGGATTTATAGTGCCATCTCTCACAGGGTTGGATGGCATCTCCTCTTTCCCCTTTTTTGCCCTCTTCACTGGAGATTTATCCTCCAAGAACAGCCCCACCACCCCGCATCCTCTTGCATCACCCAGAGAACCAAAGAAAGATGCCAGATCTAGAGGGGCAGGCCTCCACTCTTTCTCACCTTCCAAACACCCAGAAATTTGGTGTGCAGCAAGCCTTCGAAGTAGTTGTCTATCAGATATGAAGAGAGAGGGCATTCCAGGGCAGAGGCAGAACGTGGGTGAGTGGTCAGCAGGGAGAAAGATGAGATGGATGCACAGTGAGAAAGTTAGCATTAGAGGAGCAAAGTGGTTGGTGGAGCTGGTTTGTAGTAGGAGAGTAGCAAGATGAGGTAAGAGGGGGCAAGGTGATCGAGTACTTTAAAGCTGATGGTAAGGAGTTTCTGTTTTGATGAGGAGTTGGATGGAAAACCACTGGAGGTTCTTGAGTAGTGGGGAAATATGGCCTGAATATTTTTGTAGAAAATGATCCAGGCAGCAGAGTAAAGTATGGACTGGAGTGGGGAGATAGAGGAGGCAGAGAGATCAGCAAGGAGGCTGATGGAGTAATGGAAGTGGGATAAGTGCTTGGATTAACATGGTAGCAGTTTGGATGAAGAGGAAAGGGTGGATTTTAGTGATGTTGCAGAGGTTGAACTGACAAAATTTAGTGATAGATTGAATATATGGGTTGAATGAGGTAGCAGAATCAAGGATAATGCCAAAGTTGCAAGCTTGTGGGTCAGGAAGGATGGTGGTCTTGTATACAAGGATGGGAAAATCAGGGGAAGAGCAGGGCTTGGGTGGGAAGTTAAGGGGTTCTGACATGATCTGCAGTTGAGGAGCTTTCAGAATTTGAACAATGTGATCTAGTAGAAAGAGCATGGGCCTGGAAGTCAGAATACCTGGGTTCTAATCTTGCCTCTGCCATTTGCTTACTGTGTGACCTCGGTCAAGTCAGTTAACTTCTCTGTGCTTCAGTTTCCTCATTTGTAAAGTGGGAATTCAATGTCTGTTTTATCTCTCTCTTAGATTGTGAGCCTGTTGTAGGACAGAGACTGTGCCCCACCTAATTAACCTTTCTCAGTACAGTTTTTGGCACATAATAAGTACTAAACAGATGCCAAAATTATTATTATTGTGAATCTCAGTGACACTTGAGAGCACTCCCTCTATGGCTACCTCTGGTTAGTTAGTACAATAGGCTTCTGTAGTTTCCTAGTTATTTTAATTGTAAATCAAATTTTAAAATGTAATGCCTTGCTATAATGATGATGATGTTGATAATAATGATAATTATAATGATCAACTGTATTGTCGTGATTTTTTTCCCCACATTTGTTTGGGAAGAAAATTAAAAAGAAGCATTTAGAGACTTGTTCTTATAAATTGCTGATTCACTACATTAAAATACCATTTGCCTCTCAATAAGAACAAAAAGAGAGTAATAATGCAATTGCAATTTCCAAAGAACTTGTCTTAAACAACAATCCAAGTTTTTTTTTTCTCTGTTTAAGATTTTCCTGTACCCTAAATAGTTCCAGCAGCCAATTTTCAAAAAGGATTTAATTTAGCATTAAGATATGACCTTTTCAACTTTTTTCTGAAAACTATTAAGGGGCATTTTTAAGAAAAACAATGCTTTAGCTTGAAAGTTTTCTTCAAGACACTTTCTATTTGCCATTGATTCTATGTGGGAAATGGATACCTGCAGGGAGCGGGATTCATGAGTGAGAAAGCATCCAGGAAATATTGATCTGTTCTTCATCTGGAGCCATCTAAAAAGAGAAGATGTGGTAAAATTTTGATGAAGTATGTGTATGTGTGTGTGTAGCTGTTCATCAGCTCTTTGTAAGACTGCTGTTATGCTAAGGAAGCTGCTGAACGGCATCATTTTCTCTTCAGCCAAGACCCTAACCTGGGACTAAACCACTGACATAGGGCTGCAACCCAGAAATAGAGGCATTGAGAGAGTAAGCCCCAGTCTTTACTGGGCTAATTTAATAACTGTTAATAATAATTTTGGTTTTTGTTAAGCACTTACTATATGCCAAGCACTGTACTGGGGCAGAAACAAGGTAATCAGGTCAGACGTCATCCCTGTCCCACATGGGGCTCACAGTCTTCATCCCCATTTTACAGATGAGGGAACTGAAGACCAGAGAAGTGAAGTGACTTACCCAAGGTCACACAGCAGACGAGTGATAGAGCTGGGATTAGAACTCGGGTCCTTCTGACTCCCAGGCCCGTGCTCTATCCACTAAACCACACTGCTTCTTTAATGATGATGATGATAATGTTATTTTACTTCACACTAAACAATTTCTGTTACCTCCTGTTAGCCTTTCACCTGGCTTTATCCACTAAGCCATGCTGCTTTTCAACTTCCCTCATTAAGCCAAGTGGCCACCTTGCCTGGCCTGCTTCACTGAGGAAAACATGCAAGTATGAAGAAAGTATTTCTTCTGGCAAGGCCTCATCACAGGATAACATTTTATCTTTGTATATAATGACTTTTCTTCAGGCATCACAATGACCTTTTAAAAATGGATCCTTCACCAGACCTCCTATTTATGTTCAAATGAGAGAAATTAACTTAGTTTATGGATGGAAAAACAGTGGTATGGAGAGGAATGTGGCTTGCTTGAGATTCATTCATTCACTTGTATTTGTTGAGTGCTTACTGTGTGCAGAGTACTGTACTAAATGCCTAAGAGAGTAGAGCATGGCATAGTTGATAGAGCCCGGGCCTGGGAGTCAGAAGGTTGTGAGTTCTAATCCTGACTCTGCCACTTGTCTACCATAAAATCTTGGGCAAGTCACTTCACTTTTCTGTTACCTCATCTGTAAAATAAGGGTTGAGACTGTGAGCTTCACGTGGGACTGGGACTTCTCTCCAACCTGAATTGCTTGTAACCACCTCTGTGCTTAGTACAGTACCTGGCATAGTGAGCACTTAAAAAATACCACAATTATTATTATCATTACAATTTAACAATAAATCTATTCCCTGCCCACAACAGGCTTACAGTCTTGGGGGGTGGGGACAGACATTAATATAAATAGATACATTACAGTTATGTACATAAGTGCTGTGGGTCTGGGAGGGGAGATGAATAAAGGGAGTAAGTCAGGGTAGCATAGACGGGAGTAGGAGAAGAAGAGGGCTTAATCAGGGAAGGCCTCTTGAAGGAGATGTGCCTTCGATAAGCTTTGAAGAGGGTGAGAGGAATTGTCTGTTGGATTTGAGGATGAAGTGCATTCCAGGCCAGAGGCAGGATGTGGGCAAAGGTTTGGCAGTGAGATAGAAGAGATGGAGGTGAAGTGAGAAGGTTAGCAATTAGACGACCAAAGTGTGCAGGCTGGGTTTGAGTGGTTTTGAGGAGGGAGTTAAATGTTTGAAACAACAGGCAAGAGCGATTGGCATGGGTGTCGATAAAGGTGGAGAAATAATTGAGATTAAACTTCGAGTCAGTAACACCAATGGAAATCAAAAGACTTTTCCCTGTACTAGGGAAAAACTGCCTGGCCTAATAGAAAGAGCACAGGCCTGGGAATCAGAGGAGGTGAGTTCTAATCCCACCTTCTCCCAATACTTGCTAAGTGACCTTGGACAAGTCACTTAGCTTCTCTGTGCCTCAATTCCCTCATGAGGACTGCATGCAAAATGGGAATTTATTACCCGTTTTTCCTCCCGCTTAGACTATGGGCCTTCTGTGGGACCTTATTAACTTGTATTTACCCTATAGTTAATGTACAGTGCTTGGCACATCGTAAGTGCTTAATAAATACTACAGTTCTCATTACTAGGCCACATGGTTCACCTAGGCAAAACATATAACATTATTTTTATTTGCCACCTGCATGTGGATTGAGTCTCCAAAGGTTCTGTTTATTTCCAGATTCTACATAAGGGGCCTATGTTTTTGTATAACACCCCCACCTCCTCACTGCAGCATTTTCCATTATACAAATGGGTATTGTGTATGTGTCAAACCAAATAATCTATTAGTCATCATTATCATCGTCAATTGTATTTATGGAGTTCTTACTACATGTAGAGCCCTGAACACTTTGGAGAGTTTTAAAAACCAAGTTGAGATGAGGAGGTATAAAAACTGACATCAAGATTTTCACAATTCTGAGAGTATTCTCTATTCAACATCCCGGGCTGTCAAATATTAGGATGGCAATAGATCAATCAGTGGTATTGACTGAGGACTTGCTGCATGCAGAGCACTGTATTAAGTGCTTGGGAGAGTATGGTACGGTAGAGTTGGTGGACCCGATCTCTGCTCTCAAGGAGATTTCACTCCCATATTTCAGAGTTAAATCGTGCCTAGGTCGGAGCAAGGTGGGCCAAAACTCCGGCTGAATCACTTCACCTGGGTAAAGAGACACAGGCCCTGTACCATTGTTTTTACGAGATGTTCTTCCCCTTGACGCTGTTTAGTGCCATTGTTCTTGTCTGTCCGTCTCCCCCGATTAGACTGTAAGCCCGTCAAACGGCAGGGACTGTCTCTATCTGTTGCCGACTTGTTCATCCCAAGCGCTTAGTACAGTGCTCTGCACATAGTAAGCGCTCAATAAATACTATTGAATGAATGAATGAATACCCTCTGGCAAGTCCAATGTCTTAGTTTGTGTGGAGAGTGATTCCTTCAGAGCAGGAGGGTGGGAGAGAAAGAGAGGAGCTTGTCATAAAGCAAGCCTCAATATTGGAGTGCTTTAGTCCTGCTCTTTTCTCTCCTTGCAGACAACCTACCTTTCCTGGAAAAACAACTGCCCAGTGTCTCCTTCAAGCAAACTGCTGAACATAACCATGGCATGCCCAGGTCAGAAGGATGCCACAGGTGCATACTCTCTATAATAATAATAATAATGATGATGATGTCATTTGTTAAGCGCTTACTATGTGCCAAGCACTGTTCTAAGTGCTGGGGTAGATGCAAGGTAACCAGGCTGTCCCACGGGGGTGGGACTCACAGTCTTAATCCCCATTTTACAGTTGAGGGAACTGAGGCACAGAAAAGTAAAGTGACTTGCTCAAAGTCACACGGCTGATAAGTAGCGGAGCTGGGATTAGAACCCATGACCTCTGAGTCCCCAGCCCGTGCTCTTTCCACTGAGCCACGCTGCTTCTATTCCATGAATAGAGGCACACATCAGGATTATAGGGAGTTGGATCGAGAGGGACAGAATACGTTCTTCAATTTCCTTTAAAAGAATAGCTTGAAGGTACTGAGTTGTTAATAACAAGCTCACTTAGGAACCCATCCACAGGCATTCGTCAAATGTATCGAAAGATAGAAAGATGGAAAATTCTTAGACAATCCTTGAGCTAAGGGAGACTTGCTGGGGTGGCATTTCACTCCAACCCATCACCCATCTGGGAGATAGCCCCGGACTTGCCCAGGGCTCCCCCCAAAGAGGGGACCCTGGAGCCACAAAGAGTCTGAAGGCATTTTTTTTCTTTACCAATGACTTTCACCTCAATGCTTTGTGCAGACCAAATGGTGGAGGTGGTGATGGTGATTGTGGGTAAAGGTCTGGGGAGAGTTTAATTCCTCCAGGAATTTCTAGGCTTAAATTCCTGGAGGATTTACATGAGTCTTTGTTTTTTTTAATGGTATTCGTTAACACTATGTGCCAGGCACTGTGTACTAAGCACTGGGATAGATACCAGCTAATCAGCTTGATCACAGTCCGTGGCCCACATGGAGCTCACATTCTTAAACTCCATTTTACAAATGCGGTAAATGAGACACAGAAAAGTTAAATGACTTGCCCAAAGTCACACAGCAAAACAGCTTGTTAAGGGCAGAGACTTTATCTGCTAATTCTGTTGTATTGTACTCTCCCAAGCGCTTAGAACGGTGCTCTGCAAATACTAAGCACCTAATAAATATGACTGCTAACAAATACCCTTTCTTTAAAAAGTGGCAAAAAGTGGTCTACATCTTTCTGCATCTTTCTATGCAATTGGCCCCACCCAGAGCCTAAGGATGGGTACCTAAGCGAGCTGTGTTATTTTGCCTCAGCCTGCATAACTAAGGATTGTCTTCAACTGGCTGACTGAACACATGGGAAACATTTCCTGCCTCAGCCAGCTGTAGAACAGAACAGCCCAGAATGACTTGGGGATCAGTTGAGAACCATTCATTAAAGTCAGAGCTGCCTTCCCTGTGGGCTTTCTAATCATTTCCCAGCAGTGTTCCTGAAGGTTGGGTCATGAGTTCACAGAAGCCTTAGATGCGCATATATTTTGGTTTATATTAAAAATGAGGAAAAAAGTTTTTCACATTGGGCCAGCAAGAGATAATCCATAGAAAAAGGATACAATGTCTAATTGTATCATGATGTGGTGGATAGAGCACAAGTCTGGGAGTCAGAAGGTCATGCGTTCTAATCCCAGCTCTACCACTTGTCTGCTTTGTGACCTTGGGTGAGTTATTTCACTTTTCTGTGCCTCAGTTACCTCATCTATAAATTGGGGATTGAGACTTTGAGACCCACCTGGGATAGGGACTGTGTCCAACTCAGTTTGCTTGTATTCACCCCAGTGCTTAGTACAATGTAAGCACATAGTAAGCACCTAACAAATACCATCGTTACTTTTATTATTACGAATTCTAAACATCATCAGTACCCAAACATAAAAGAAGCTGCTGATCCAATCCAATATCCTTATACTCCACTATTTCCCCTATTTCTTATCTATTTTAATGTCTGTCTCCCCCTATCCTATAGACTATAAGCTTCTTGTGGGCAGGGATCATGTGTACCACTCTGTTGTGCTTTCTGTGGTATTTAGTACAGTGTTCTGCACACCACAAATGCTCAATAAATACCACTGATCGATTGCTTGATCCAATCCTGTTATCAATTAGAATCTTTCCATTTCTTTGCCTAGGACACTATTCTAGGGCTTGAGAACGACAGAATAACCAAGAGACATGTTAATAATAATAATAATGTTGGTATTTGTTAAGCGCTTACTATGTGCCGAGCACTGTTCTAAGCGCTGGGGTAGACATAGGGGAATCAGGTTGTCCCACGTGGGGCTCACAGTCTTAATCCCCATTTTACAGATGAGGGAACTGAGGCACAGAGAAGTTAAGTGACTTGCCCACGGTCACACAGCTGACAAGTGGCAGAGCTGGGATTCGAACTCATGAGCCCTGACTCCAAAGCCCATGCTCTTTCCACTGAGCCACGCTGCTTCTCTACCCTCAAGGAGCTTCCACACTAACAGAGGCTACAAGAGTATGGGAAGAGGAATGGATAAATTAATGTACAGAGGAAATTAATTCATAACTATGTAAGGGATAAATTTGATCTATACAGAGTGGGGTGGTGGGGATTAATCAGGGAAAGCATCCTGGAGGAGGTGGGATTTCCAGAGATGGGAGATCTTCCCCAGTCCTTGGACTCAGTAGGCAGTTGGTGTTGTAGGTGAGATTCAGGAAGGTATGTATGCTCTCTGATCAAAATTTTACAAGTATCCCTCTGGACTGTGAGCTTGTATGGGCAGAAACGTGTGTGTTTGCTGTTATATTGTACTCTCCTGAGTATTTATTTCAGTGCTTTGTACTCGGAAAGCGCTCAATAAATATGATAGAATGAATGAATGAAGTATCTGAATATTTTACTTCCCTTTGAGAGTGAAAGCTTCTTGTGGGCAGGAAGAGGTCACTTCTTTATTCTGTGTTTCCCGAGGGCATAGTTTACTAGTAAATACTACCAATTAATCAGTTGACCAGTGGCATTTATTATAATCAATGCAGAGCACTACTCTAAGCACTTGGGAGAGCAAAATATTACAGAGTTGATAAACATGTTCCCTGTCTACAACAAGCTTGCAGTCTAGAGAGGGAAACAGACATTAATATAAATAATATGTAATTTAAAGATACGTGTGTAAGTGCTGTGGGGTTGATGGTGGAACAATATCAGATGTCCAAAGATCACAAATCCAAGTGCATAAGATGACGCAGAAAGGAGAGAGAGCTAGGGAAAAGAGGTCTTAATCATTGAAGGCTTCTTGGAGGAGATATGACCTTAATAATGCTATGAAGGAGTGGTGGTCTGGGGTGCATGGAGAGGAAGGGAGCTCCAGGCTAGGGGAAGGTCATGGGAAAGAGGTCAGCAACAAGATAAATGAGATTGGGGTACAGCGAGTAAGCTAGAGAAATGAAATGTGCATGCTGGGCTGTAGTAGGAGATTGATGAGGTAAAGTAGAATCAATCAATCAATCAGTCAATCGGTGCTATTTATTGAGTGCTTACAATGTTCAGAACACTGTACTAAACACTTGGGAGAGTATGATACAACAGAATTAGTGGATATGTTCCCTGCTCATAACAAGCTTACAGTTTGGATGGGGAGAGAGACTTCAATATAAAAAAAATATTTAAATATATAATTCAAAGATAAGTACATAAATGTTGTGAAGCTGGAAGTGGGGAGAATATCAAATGTCCAAGGGTCACAGATCCAAGTGTACAGATGAGATGAGCAGGAGAAAAAAGGGCTTAACTGGGAAAGGCCTCTTGGAGGAGATGTGACCTTAACAATGCTTTGAAGGTGGACAAAGTGGTGGTCTGGCATATTTGGATAGGGAGGGAGTTCCAGGACATGGGGAGGAGGTGGGAAAGAGGTCTGTGGTGAGACAGATGAGATCTGGGCACGGTAAGTAAACTGGAGCTAGAGGAACATTCATTCAATAGTCTTTATTGAGTGCTTACTATGTGCAGAGCACTGTACTAAGCGCTTGGAATGAACAAGTCGGCAACAGATAGAGACAGTCCCTGCTGTTTGACGGGCTTACAGTCTAATTGGGGGAGACAGACAGACAAGAACAATGGCAATAAATAGAGTCAAGGGGAAGAACAACTCATAAAAACAGTGACAATTAAATAGAATCAAGGCGATGTACATTTCATTAACAAAATAAATAGGGTAATGAAAATATATACAGTCGAGCAGACAAGTACAGTGCTCAGGGGATGGGAAGGGAGAGGGGGAGGAGCAGAGGGAAATGGGGGGAAAAGAGGGTTAAGCTGTGGAGAGGTGAAGGGGGGGTGGTAGAGGGAGTAGAGGGAGAAGAGGAGCTCAGTCTGGGAAGGCCTCTTGGAGGAGGTGAGTTTTAAATAGGGTTTTGAAGAGGGGAAGAGAATTAGTTTGGCAGAGGTGAGGAGGGAGGGCATTCCAGGACTGCGGGAGGACATGGCCCAGGGGTCGACAGCGGGATAGGCGAGACCGAGGGACAGTGAGGAGGTGGGCGGCAGAGGAGCGGAGCGTGCGGGGTGGGTAGTAGAAAGAGAGAAGGGAGGAGAGGTAGGAAGGGGCAAGATGATGTAGAGCCTTGAAGTCTAGAGTGAACAGAGTGTCAGAGATAGCTGAGAGGTCTAGAAGGATTAGGATAGAGTAGAGACCATTAGATTTGGTGAGTAGAAGGTTAAAGCAGCGTGGCTCAGTGGAAAGAGCACGGGCCCTGGAATCAGGACTCATGAGTTCGAATCCCAGCTCTGCCACTTGTCAGCTGTGTGACTGTGGGCAAGTCACTTAACTTCTCTGTGCCTCAGTTCCCTCATCTGTAAAATGGGGATTAAGACTGTGAGCCCCACGTGGGACAACCTGCTTCCCCTATGTCTACCCCAGCGCTTAGAACAGTGCTCGGCACATAGTAAGCGCTTAACAAATACCAACATTATTATTATTATTAGGGATGTTTCTGTGGAGTGGAGGGGGCAGAAGCCAGATTGGAGGGGATCAAGGAGAGAATTGAAGGAGAGTAAGTGGAGACAGCAGGTGTAAGCTATGCTCTCAAGAAGTTTGGAGAGGCAGAAGTTTAGAACAGAGAGGGCAGAAGCCAGATTGCAGGGGATCAAGGAGAGAATTGGAGGAGAGAAAGTGGAAACAGTGGGTGTAAACAACACTCTCAAGAAGTTTGGAAAGGCAGAAGTTTGGAATGGAGGAGGCGGAAGCCAGATTGGAAGGGATCAAGGAGAGAACTGGAGGAGAGAAAGTGGAGACGATGAGTATAAACAACTCTCTCAAGAAATTTGGAGAGGAATGGTAGGAGGGACTGGGGGGAGCTGTGGGGTCAAGGAAGGATATTTTTAGGATAGGGGTTACACAAGCATATTTGAAAGCAGTGGGGAAAAAGACATTGGAAAGTGAATTGTTGAAGATGGCAGTCAGGGAGGTTAGAAGGGAGGGTGTGAGTGTTTTAAAAAGGTATGAAGGAATGGGTCAGAGGCACAGGTGGAGGGTGGAGATTTAAAGAGTAGGTGAAAAATCTCTTCTTGAGTTACTGCAGGGAGAGTCGAAGAGGGTGGCAGAAGAGAGGGGGATTGAAGAGGATCAGGGAAGATTTTAGGAAGATCCCACATGACGGTTTCAGTTTCGCTGCTGAAGTATGTGGCCAGGTTATTAGGGGAAAGAGAAGATAGGGACGGGGGACAGAAGGTTTGAGAAGAGAACTAAATGTCTGCAACAGCTGGTGAGGCCAGTGGGAATGGGAGTCGATAAAGATGAAAAGGTCTTATTCCTGGGCAGAGAAGAGGACAGTGTAACAGAAGAGGATAAGATTGACATGTATGAGTTTACGATAGTGTCTAGATATCTTAATATTAGATATTGATTATATGTTATTAGAAAAATCATGAAATGTGCTGACGTGAAAATTGCCACAAAAATTCAATGGTCAACTCTGTGGTGTTTCCAGTGACAATGTATGGGCCTGAAAGCTGGACAGTGAAAAAATAAGATAGAAAGAGCATCATTTATTTTGAAATGTGGTATTGGAGAAGGCTTTTGCCAATACCATGGAGTGCCTGAAAAACAAATAAATGGGTTTTGGAGGAAATTAAGCCAATGTGGTCTTTGGAAGGCCAAATTACTCGACCTATATTAGCATATTTTGGACACCTCATCAGGAAGACTAATTACCTGGAGAAGACACTAAAGCTAGGAAAAGTCCAGGGAAAATGTGGAAGAGGCAGACCAGCAGCTAGATAACAGCGATGACGGAAAAAACTTTAGCAAGTTTCGATTATGGAAGAAGATAGGACGTTCTGGAGAAAATATATCCATAGAGTCAGTATGAATTGGAAATGACTTGTTGGCATTTAGTCAGCATAATAATAATATCATATATTAGTATACAATATCATAATCAATAGATTGTTTCTATTGGATAGAAAAGCAGTAAGGCCTAGAGGAAAAAGTGCCGGACAAGGAGTCAGAAGAACTCCCGATTAGACTGTAAGCCCGTCAGACGGCAGGGACTGTCTCTATTTGTTGCCCACTTGTTCATTCCAAGCGCTTAGTACAGTGCTCTGCACATAGTAAGCGCTCAATAAATACTATTGAATGAATGAATGAACTGAGTTCTAATTCTGGCACCACCACTTGACTGTTAGGTGACCTTGGAAAAGTCTCTTAACTTCTCTTTGCCTCTGTTCTCTCATCTGTAAAATGGAGACTCAACATCGTTCTCCCTTCCCATTTGATTTTGAGCCCCATATGAGACAGGGACTGTGTCAGATTTGATTACACTGGATCTACCCCAGAGCTTGGCATCTCTAATAATGGTTTAACAAATACCAC
Organism: Ornithorhynchus anatinus; assembly: GCF_004115215.2. Lineage (NCBI taxonomy): Eukaryota > Metazoa > Chordata > Mammalia > Monotremata > Ornithorhynchidae > Ornithorhynchus > Ornithorhynchus anatinus. Next base: position 22,666,589 of record NC_041741.1, on the reverse strand, counting down.
AGTTATTATTATTTTCATGGAACTGATTAAATAAGCTAAGTACATGAACCTAGGTTTGGTTGTTCAAATAAGAAACGAAAAGCCAATCAGTCAATCACTGGTATTTACTGAGCACTTACTGTGCATAGAACACTGTATTAAGTGATTGGGAGAAAATAATACAACCTTCACTGGAGGAAAACTAGAGCCTGTGTTGGTCCAAGCAAGGGAGCCCATGGTTTGCCCAGAGGACAGGAGTCAGAGAGGAGAGATAGGGAGAGGCAGAGGGGACTCAATCGCACTGTTACAATCAAGTACCGTGTTAGTGATGTGAACTAGAAATATCTCCTAAGGAGAAAGAGCAAGACGCAAGATAGGAGAAGTGTGACCTTGGGCAAGTCACTTCACTTCTCTGAGGCTCAGTTACCTCATCTGTAAAATGAGAATTGAGACTGTGAGCCCCATGTGGGACAGAGACTTTGTCCAACCAGATTTGCTTGTATCCACTCCAGCACTTAGTAAAGTGCCTGACACATAGTAAGTACATAACAAATACCGCAATTACTAATGACACCTCCCTCCTTTTGATCATGTCTTTCACATCTCTCTGTGTCCAACCAGATTAACTTTTATCTACCCCGGCACTTAGAACAGTGCTTGACACATAGTAACTGCTTAACAAATACTATAATTAATATTTATAACTATTATTATAAATGAAGAGATAAAAAACAGACACAAAATGATCAGCTTAGGCTTTGGAGGATGGTAAAAGAGGGGCATGACAATGGAGAGTAACTTCCAGGTTAAACCATGTAAAAATGGTAGGGAGCCTTTGAAAGGCCTTGTTAATCAATCAATCAATCAATCATATTTATTGAGCACTTACTGTGTGCAGAACATTTTATTAAGCACTTGGGATTGTATAGTATAACAGATAGGGTAGGCATCTTCCCTGCTCACAGTAAGCTTAAAGCCTAGAGGAGGATACAGACATTAATATAAATAAATAAATTACAGATATGTACATAAATGGTGGGCTTGAGGGAGGGGTGAATAAAGGGTGCAAATCCAAAAATAAAGGTGATGCAGAAGGGAGAGGGAGAAGAAGAAATATGGGTCTCACTGGAGAAGGCCTCTTGGAGATGTGCCTTTAATCAATTAATGAATCAATCAATCGTATTTACTGAACGCTGTACTGAGCATTTGGGAGAGTACAATATAACAAAGTTGGTAGACATGCTCCCTGTCTACAATAAACTTACAGTCTAGAGGGTGAGACAGATATAAATATGAATAGATTATGTATATACACATAAGTGCTGTAGGGCTGAGAAAAGGGAGAAAAAAAGTTGAAGGGTAAAGCAGAAAAGTGGCAGAAAAGAGGAACTGAGGGATTAATCAAGGAAGGCCTCTTGGAGGAGATGTGCCTTCAATAAGGCTTTGAAGGTGGGGGGAATAACTTTCTATCAGATATAAAGAGGGAGGGTGTTTCAGGACAATGGCAGGATGTAGGCATGAGGTCAGTCCAAGATAGAGGAGATCGAGGTACAGTATGAAGGGTGGTATTAAAGGAGCAAAGTGTGCGGGCTGGGTTGTAGTGGGAGAGCTGTGAGATAAGGTAGGAGGGGGAAAGGTGATTTGAGTTCTTTAAACACTATGGTAACAAGCTTCTGTTTAATGCAGAGGTGGATGGGCAACCACTGGAGGTTCTTGAGGAATGGAGAAACATGAGCTGAGTGTTTTTGTAGAAAAATGATCCGGGCAGCAGAGGGAAGTATGGACTGGAGTGGGGAGAGACAGGAGGCAAGGGCGGTCAGGCAAGGTGGAAGAGGATAAATGCTTTCATGGTAGCAGTTTGGATGAAGAGGAAAGGGTAGATTGTGAAAGTTGAATGAACAGGAGTTAGTGACAGATTGAATATCTGGGTTGAATAAAATAGATTAGTCAAGAATAATGCTAAGATTAAGGGATTGTGAGACAGGAAGGATGTTAGTATGGTCTGCAGTGACAGGAAGTCAAGGGGAGGACAAGGTTTGGGTGGGAATATGAGGAGTTCTGTTTTGGATAGGTATCAGTGGGGTATCTAAGTAGAAGGCAGGAGGAAATGCAAGACTGTGGAGAAGGAGAGAGACCAGGGCTGGAGATTTAGATTTGGGAATCACCCACATAGAAATGTTAGTTGAAGTTAAGTCTGCAAGCCCCACGTGGGACAACCTAATTACCTTGTACCCAGTGCTTAGAACTGTGCTTGGCACATAGTAAGTGCTTAACAAATACCATAATTTTGGATTTTGGAGTTGATGAGGGTAGTGATTGCACAATGACTAGAGATGATAAGAACAAATTTGTGTTCAAGTTAGTGAGTGGGAAGCAGGAATCGGTGGAGTTGAGGAATGAAAGAGAGCAGGCAGAGGAAGGGTATGGATATTGAAATCCCCCAAAATCAATATGTGAATGGAAAAAGAAGGAATGTGAGACAGGAATCAAAATGGTTCAAACAGTTGGATGTGGGGCTTGGGCAGTGATAGATTTCTGTGACTGGTACCTGGAGTGGGTGGTAGAAGCGGATGATATGATCGTTTTGTTATGGTATTTGTTAAGCACTTATTATGTACCAGGCACTGTACTAAGCACTGCAGTAGATTCAGGCTAATCAGATTGGACACAGTCTTGTGTCAAATGGAGCTTGCAGTCTTAATCCCCATTTTACAGATGAAGCACTTAATAAAGAAATAAAGCCCAAGGTCCCACAGCAGACAAGTGACAGAGCTGGGATCAGAACACAGGTCATTCTGATTTTCAGGCCTGTAATCTATTAGGCCATGCTGCTTCCAAAGGAAGCGAAAGAGAGGGATGGGGGAAGTGGAGTGGTGAGAAAGCAGCACTGGGGAGTGAGAAGGAAGCTGACATCCTCTTTTCCCATTGAGAGAGGATGAGACCCCCTCTAGAGAGAGCAGCAGGGGAAACAGTGTCATCTGGAGAGAGCCAGATTTCAGTGATGGTGAGGAGGAGCAATGATTGGGTCAGCAACAGGTCATTGATGAAGGCAAGCCTTCCCATGATGGAATGGGGGTTCCACAGGCCACACTTGGCTGAGGTTGTGGGGGGCGGTGTGGGGGAGGGGGATAAGGGCCCGCACTGGGACATGATAATAGGGATGGAATGGAGGAGAAGGGAGAGGGTGGGGGTGGTGCAAGGAGTGGGGAGGGGTTGGACAAAGGGGAAAGTGGGGGGTTCAGGAAAAGGAGGTCAGGAATGGGCTAATTGAAGGGAGGAGTTTGAGGGGACATGGTTATGTTGGCGAAGTTAAGGGCTGTATATAAAATTGTCAAACACAATGACTAGTTAATCCAGGTGATTGCCTTGCAGAATTATGTGCAGGTCCTTAGTTCCTTGAGTATGAAGACACTATTGTTTAGGAGTAAACAGAGGCCTTGGTTGATGTAAAGGCAGGCAGCTGTTTATTTGTAAAAATCTGGGTGGATGTCACCAGGGTGTCAGACAGCCACACCTGTTCTGTGTTCTCCACTGGGGATTCAGACAGGGCTGCAGGGAACGGGAAGATGAAGGAATGGCTGCTTCTCAGCCTCAGCAGTTCGAGATAGGAATCTTTGTGTCCTGGTGGACGGATGATAGCCAGTGGCTCCGACCTTCAGTGTCCTGGGATGACTGAGGCAGCTCGGCTGAGAGACCTCAGTGTCAACAAGTGGGTCTCTGTCCCAAGTAATGTCCTGAGCCAGCTTAGGCAGCTTGGGAGGGAAAGATTAATTTATTTATTCAGTCAATCATATTTATTAAGCTCTTACTGTGAGCAGAGCACTGTACTAAGCACTTGGGAAAGTACCATGCAACAATAAAGAGTGACAACCCCTGCCCACAGTGAGCTCACATTCTACATGGGGGAGCCAGACATCAAAACAAATAGACATCAATATAAATAAATAACATTACAGATATATATGTAAGTGCTGTGGGGCTGGGAGTGGGAAGAAGGGCAAAAGGAGCAAGTAAGGGAAATACAGAAGGGAGCGGGAGATGAGGAAAAGTGGGGCTTAGTCTGGGAAAGCATCTTGGAGGAGATGTGCCTTCAGTAAGGCATTTAAGGGAGAGATCGCAGTGTCATCGGGCAGCTCTCTGTCCCAGGCGATGTATGATCATGTGGGCAGTCTGAGGTGGCTCTGCAGGGAGAAAATGTGTTTATATTAGGGCTACTAGATCCCCAAGAGCACGGCTACACCTCTAGTAACTAAGAGACGGATTCAAGGCTCCCTGTACTTTCCAAACGCTTAGTAGGGTGCTCTGCACACACAGAAAGCGCTCAATAAATACGATTGAATAAATGAATGAATAAGCTCCATGTGGGCAGAGATTGTGTCTACCAACACTATTGTATTGCACTTTCTTAAGCACTAAGTACAGCATTCCACACCCAGTAAACACTTATTAAATACTACTCAGTGATTGACTGATTTATCTGACTGCTGGCAGGATCTGTTTCCAATTTCTTTTTTCAGGGTGCTGGGTTACCTTGAGCCCTCTCTGTGTAGCTATGGGGCACAGGGAGTAATAGGGGCCATCTTTGATCACTCAAGAGAAGAAAGTATCTTTCAGACCTCTAAAACAGGAGACACATGTGTGTCTTTGCTGTTTCATCAGTCATTCGGGAGTGTGATGCTCATCTTAGTTGTAACACGGCACAGAGACTTCCCCCGTCGCTGAACCAATGTCACTTGGAATTTAAACAAAGCAGGTGGAAACTTAATGCCACAGAGATTCAAATTCAGGGTAGACAGACTTGCAGGGAGTATCTTCTGGGCACTGTAAAGGATGGGCAAAGGGGAAAGGGGGCAAAGTCCTCACCGCTCAAAGGTACTGAAGTACCCAAGTGGCACGGTGCCTCTATGGGACTAGGAATGCTGGTGCCAGTGGAGGTCCATCCCATCCCATGCCTGGTACAGCCATTCAACTGTTACCACAGACTACTACTACTAATAATAATCACAGTATTAGTTAAACCTTTATTACCTGCATAGCGCTGGGGTAGATTAATGCATTGGACCAGTCCAAGTCCTTATCCCACATTCAGCTCACCATCTAAGCAACAAAAGATAAAGTAATAATGGTGGCATTTGTTCATTCATTCATTCAATAGTATTTATTGAGTGCTTTCTGTGTGCAGAGCACTGTACTAAGCGCTTAGAATGTACAATTCAGCAACAGATAGAGACAATCCCTAAAACCCTTACTATGGGCCAGATACTATACTAAGCTCTGGAGAAGATGGAAGATAATCAGGCTGGACACAGTCCCTGTCCTATTATGAGGCTCATGTTTACAACTGAGGAAACTGAGGTACAGAGAAGTTAAGTAACTTGCCCAAGGTTACACAACAAGCAAGTGGCAGAACTGTATTTAGAACTCAGGTCTCCTCACTCCTAGACCTGTGCTCTTTCTACCAGAAGAGAGAGCGGCTTCTCAAAGGAGAAGTCACTTCAGTGAAAGCTCTGACTTTATATATTTTAGAACCCCAGGGAACCTTTGTAACTAGGACTCTAGCCTGGAGCAGTGAGGAATCTGATTCTTCCACCAAAGACTATTTATTGCAACTATTTATTGTTATTGTTTATTGTAATCTGCATTAAATTTTTGTAATCCTTTATTATTACTATTCATTCATTCATTCAATAATATATATTGAGCGCTTACTTTGTGCAGAGCACTGTACTAAGCACTTGGAATGTACAATTCGACAACAGATAGAGACAATCCCTGCCCAGTGACAGGCTCACAGTTTAAACGGAGGAGAGACTACTACTATTTCATTAATTCATATTGGTCTGCACTACAATTTAGACCAAATTAGTGAACTATTACACAAATAGCCAAGCACAGACACGCAGGCACACCCACACACAATCTGGTTGAGAAGCAGAAGCAGATGATGTTCTGCGCTTTCACAGGGTATAAATTCTACATGCCAAAGAGAACTGTCTTTATACAATCACCTCCACCTTCCTGCCAAATTCTGCCCCTAAAATTTGTCTCATTCATTTATTCCCCTAGGAAATGAAACATGAACCCTGACCGAAATGGTCTCCACGTTAAGGATCCACTGAAAGGGGAAAATATAGAAAGAAGAAAATTACAACCAATGGATTATTACCCAACTAGTTCAATTGTGATGCATTCACATGTTTAAATGTGACACTAAGTAATCCTAAATAGCACTTTTTAAAAGAGAAACTAAACCTCTAAATAGAATTTATACCAAAGATTATGGTCATGTCTAAATAGTTTAAATGAGCTGCATTTAAAATAATAATCATCATCAATGTAATAATATTTGTTTAGCATTTACTAGTTAATTACACTGGACACATCCCCTGACCTGTATTGGGCTCACAGTGTAAGTAGGATGGAGGAAGGAATTGAATCCATTTAAAAATCCAGTCTATTAACTTGGCTATTTATGACTTTAATGTGTTATATTCAAATCACAATTGTGATTGATTTTCCCTTTTAGCCTCTCACAATTATGCATATAATTAATTTTAGAGTAGTGTTTAGGAAGTTGATTTGTATCTTTTAAATTTACTTTTACTCATATTCGTTCTGTGACATGGATGAAGAACCAAATGCCTCAAATGCCCATTTTGGTCCTGGCCGCAGTGCTACTTCATTGTGGCTATATTGTTTTTGTTAGCTCAGCTGTTTAGTTGTGTTTCATATCAACACAAATTAGGGCCACAGTTGTCAAGACTGAATAGGGTGGACATATCAGAAGCCCCTAATTCTATGTTCGGTTCCTCACTTTGTACGTTCTCTTATGTTGATGGTGATCTCCCCCTCTAGAATGTGAGCTTGTTGTGGGCAGGGAATGTGTCTGTTTATTGCCATATTGTATTCTCTCAAGTGCTTAATAGTTTGCTTTGCAAACAACAAGCACTCAGTAAATAAATTATTGAGCACTTACTATGTGCAAAGCACTGTACTAAGCACTTAAATATGATTCCTAGGGGAATAAATGAATCTCCCAATCACCAGTTACTCCCTCCCTCTGGCCTCACTTCATGAATTTGAGATTTATTTTCCAAACTAATATTTGATCAGGCACCAGGGTTTCACTACTATTGGGTGTAATATGAGTTTGGAGGTTCTGAAACAGGGGGTTATCTACAAGACTCAGGTCTTTCCACTCTAGGGTTATGGATGATCTTGAAGCTGAGGCTACCAAAGAGCCAGTAAATATGGGGTGGAGCTCCCTCTGAGAGGAAAATCAGCTTCTGAATTGGTGGGTGGGAGGGTGGCTTCAGCTGGGGGAAATTTCTGTTGTGTTCCGTTCCTTGTGGATTCAATTTTAGTGTTGAATCCTTGTACACAGGTGCATTTCTGAATTAGAAATCCCACTGGAGTCAGTCTGCTTGCTTTCCTAAGGTGTCCCTCATTATAAGGTTAGGGTTCCAGCTGGCATGCCTGGGCATTTCTCTGGGGAGCCTTCTCAAAGATCATCTTGCTAGGAAAAAATTTCCCCCTTCATTTGTCAGTCCCAGGATATCTCCTAAAGGATTGAGTCACCTGTGGAGTTTTCACACAGAGATCAATGAGCTCACTGATGAGGCTGAAAAATCCCTGCACAAATATGCAGGGAAGAAAATCATACCTCTTCTCTCTTCTCCCTTCCATTTCAGCTGAGCCTGACCCTGCTTTTATTCCATCTTCATTCCCTACTTCAAGACTTCTGTTTTGAAAACTGCCTCTTCCCATCTCCCCAATCTCATATCTCCCTCGGGTTCTTTGACTTTGGCACATATTCAATTTGCTGAAGTCTAAAGAATCCTCCTTCTTCCTCACTCCCATACTTACCAAAAATTTCTTCCACTTTATTCAGGTTTCCCTGAAGCTTAGTTTGAGTGGGTGTGGTATGTGTGAAGAAAATTTTATATTATGGACCATTTTGAAATAAAAAGCTCTATACTCAATTCAAATTGTGAAATGATTTTTGGTGATGGTACTATAAAGAGGACTTTTTTCTCACTAAGTTGGCTGTCTTTCTCATTTACATTTAAATTACTCAAATCACCACATTCATTTGAGGTAAAAATTTCCCCCTACTCCCTTATTATTTCTCTCTGCTTTCATGTCTGGACTAGAAAAGCATTTCAGCAATTAAGAAACTTCTCTCTTCTTTCTTTTTGGGTTGGTTGCTTCTCTCACAGAGATGGAACTGAAATGATTTCTGTATCTCAAGTGTTTGAAACCACCCACACAAATGAAAGCCCTGTATGCATGACCCAGCTGTCATTAGCAATCCAACACGGGGGAGCGAAAGGACCAGTGGCCTTTATTTATTATTTTCATAAATCAGATATGGAAATTGGACTGAGGGAACTGAAGTATGTCAGATAAATTTTATAGCTTGCCTGGACTTTTTAAAGAAGGAGATTGGAGCCATTTTCATTTTTAAAAATATCCAATGATTTGAAGTAAAAATGTCTATAAATGGTCAGTTTTTTTCTTTTGGAACATTCTATTTTTATTTTTAGAAAAACTTCCAAATCTTTGTCTCCTGCTATATCAGTTTCAGCAAATGAGTAATCCTTCTTTTGTCAATCGATCAATCAATACTCAATAGAATTCCCTGAGTGCTTCTTATGTGCAGAACACTGTACTAAGCCCTTGGGAGAGTAGAATACAAGAGCTAGTAGACATGATCCTTGCTCTTAAGAGTTTACAATCTCCTTTAATTAAACACTGTAATCAATTTTAACACATCAAAGCTTAATATTAAATTAAATAGAGAAATAAAAGCACCTGATTGAAGAAACAGATTTAAAATTGGAGTAGAGACAAGATGGTTATGCGGATAACTCAACGGTAAGCTATACATTAACCTTGATTAAATATAAAAGTGGTGCAATATAGGCAATAAGCTTTTTGGGGGAAAGACTATGCTGTACCAAAAGAGATTAGAGAAATGTTGACCTCCTTGTAACTGGTGGAGAGTTGTGAATAGGACTTTCTGGCCATATTTCTGTCAAATGTGAAAAGCACCAAGGCATGATGGAAAGAGCACAGGTCTGGGAGTCAGTGGACCTAGATTCTATTCCCAACTCCACCACTTGTCTGCTATAGGTAACCTTAACTTCTCTGTGCCTCAGTTTTCTCAGCTATAAAATAGGGATTAAATCCTACTCCCTCATAGTTAGACTGTGAGTAGCATGTGGGACCTGATTACCTTGTATGTACCCCAGTGCTTAGAACTGTGCTTGGCAAATAGTAAGTACTTAACAAATACCATAATTTTGAATTTTGTAGTTGATGAGGGTAGGATTGCACAATGACTAGAGATGATGAGAACAAATTTGTGTCCAAGTTAGTGAGTGGGAAGCAGGATTCAGTGGAGTTGAGGAATGAAAGAAAGCAGGCAGAGGAAGGGTATGGATATTGAAATCCCCCCAAATCAATATAGTAATGAAAAAGACAGAAGGAATGTGTGAAAGGAATCAAAATGGTTCAAAAACTTGGATGTGCAGCTTGGGCAGTGATGGATGCCTGGTACCTGAAGTGACTGGTACCTGAAGTGGGTGGTAGAAGTGGATGATATGGCAATAAGCACTTAATAAGTGCTTTGTCCAACCAGATTATCTTGAATCTACCACAGTGCTCGGGACATTCTAAAATGTTTTTTTCCAATACCTAAGAGCTTGGGAGAGTACAGTAGAGTTAGCAGATATGATCGTTCCCTCATGGAGTTTATAATCTGGCAGATGAGATGGACACTAATACAATTTACAGGTGAGATGAAGAAGGGAGATAGGATATGAACATGACTGTGGGCTTAAAAGGCTATTTAACCCATGCACATAAGGGTTTGGGAAAGCTGTGAGAACCAAAATGCTCTGGACCTCCACAAGTCGTGAAGTGACAGCGGTAAAAATGAATATGAGAAGGCCTCCTGGAGGAGATGCGATTTGAAAAGCACTTAGCACAGTGCATAGTAATCACACAATAAATACTGTTGATTGGATGATTGAATGATTTAATCCTGGTCTTTTCCCCATAATATCTCCAACCTCACACTCACTTGGGAGGATTTCTTGACTATTAAGGAGTTACGGTATCTTAGATTGGAGATGACGGGGAGAGCCTGAAACACCATCCCTTTAGCCCTCCTCAGGTAATGTTTTTTACTATCCGGGTGGAGGTTTCTCCTGCCAGGCAGATTCTTCTGGATTGTTTCTGGAATCAATCTGGAAGGGCTTCAGAAGCTGACTGGGAGAAAATCTGACAATGTAGATGGCATGTTTCTTTCACTTACTGTGCCACCGTGCTGTGGTTCAGCCTTGCAGAGAGGATGAGCCATGCTGGAAACTGGTGTGTGCCGATGCTGTCCAGGTCAGGGGCCATGGAGGACCTAGGGGATGTGAGGCAGCAGGGGGAAACTTGGAGGTCTGAGGCCAGTGGTGGCAGATGACAAGCATGGGGACAGTCCTGGTTGGGCTGCAGGGCAGAGAATTGCCCAGGAAAACCACACTTTGGTGCAGCTGTTCTGGGCAACTTCCCGATTGGTTGGGTCCAGGGAATCCCAAGGGATCTCCTGATAGGTTGCTTCCAAAGTATCCCAGGGATAACTGTGGAATTTATTAAACCAATTGGAGGAAAGAGCATGGTACTGGGAGTCAGGGGACCTGGGTTCTAATCCTAGCTCTGCCACATGTCTTCTGTGTGACCTTGGGCAAGTCACTTAACTTCTTTGTGACTCATTCATTAATTCATTCAATATTATTTATTGAGCGCTTACTATGTGCAGAGCACTGTACTAAGTGCTTGGAATGGACAAATCGGCAACAGATAGAGACAGTCCCTGCCCACTGATGGGCTTACAGTCTAATCGGGGGAGACAGACCAACAAAAACAATAGCAATAAATAGAATCAAGGGGATATACATCTCATTAGCAATATGAATAAGGTAATGAAAATATATACAAATGAGTGGACGAGCACAGTGCTGAGGGGTGGGGAAGGGAGAGGGGGAGGAGCAGAGGAAAAAGGGGGGGAAGGGGGCTTAGCTGAGAGGAGGTGAGGGGGGGTAGAGAGACAGCAGAGGGAGCAGAGGGAAAAGGAGCAGCTCAGTCTGGGAAGGCCTCTTGGAGGAGGTGAGCTCTCAGTAGGGCTTTGAAGAGGGGAAGATAGTTTGGAGGAGGTGAGGAGAGAGGGCATTCCAGGACAGCAGGAGGGCGTGGCTCAGGGGTCGACGATGGGATAGGCGAGAATGGGATACGGTGAGGAGGTGGGCAGCAGAGGAGCGGAGCGTGCAGGGTGGGTAGTAGAAAGAGAGAGGGAGGAGAGGTAGGAGGGGGCAAGGTGATGGAGAGCCTTGTAGCCTAGAGTGAGAAGTTTTTGTTTCATGCGGATGTTGATGGGCAAACACTGGAGGTTTTTAAGAAGGGGAGTGACATGCCCAGAGCGTTTCTGCAGGAAGATGAGCTGGGCAGCAGAATGGAGAATAGACTAGAGCGGGGAGAGACAGGAGGAAGGGAGATCAGAGAGAAGGCTGACACAATAATCCAGCCAGGATATTATGAGAGCCTGTACCAGTAAGATAGCCATTTGGGTGGAGAGGAAAGGGCGGATCTTGGCGATATTATAAAGGTGAGACCAACAGGTCTTGATGATGGATTGGATGTGTGGGGTGAATGAGAGAGCCGAGTCAAAGATGACACCGAGGTTGCGGGCTTGAGAGACGGGGAGGATGGTCATACCATCCACAGTGTTAGGGAAGTCAGGAAGAAGACAGGGCTTGGGAGGGAAGATGAAGAGCTCAGTTTTGGACATGTTGAGTTTTAGGTGGCGGGCAGACATCCAGGTAGAGACGTCCTGGAGGCAGGAGGAGATACGAGCCTGAAGGGAGGGGGAGAGGACAGGGGTAGAGATGTAGATTTGTGTGTCATCTACACACTCCACTAACCCACAGCCCTTGAGGAACCCCAACAGTTAGAGGATGGGAGGGGGAGGTTGAGCCTGTGAAGGAGACTGAGAATGAACGGCCAAAAAGATAAGAGGAGAACCAGGAGAGGACGGAGTCTGTGAAGCCAAGGTGAGATAAGGTGTGGAGGAGAAGGGGATGATCAACAGTGTCAAAGGCAGCTGAGAGGTCAAGGAGGATTGGGATAGAGTGGGAGCCAATGGATTTGGCAAGGAGGTCATGAGGTGACCTTTGAGAGAGCAGTCTCAGTAGAGTGGAGGGGACAGAAGCCAGATTGGAGGGGGTCCAGGAGAGAATTGGAGTTAAGGAATTCTAAGCAGCGAGTGTAGACGACTCATTCTAGGAGCTTGGAGAGGAAGGGTAGTAGGGAGATAAGGCAATAACTGGAAGGGGAAGTGGGGTCGAGAGAGGGTTTATTTAGGATGGGGGAGACATGGCATGTTTGAAGGCAGAGGGGAAGAAGCCATTGGAGAGTGAGCGGTTAAAAATAGAAGTTAAGGAGGGGAGGAGGGCAGGGGCGATGGTTTTTATAAGGTGAGTGGGAATGGGGACCGAGGCACAAGTGGAGGGGGTGGCATTTGCGACGGGGGAGATCTCCTCTGAGGATACTGCAGGAAAGGATGGGAAAGTAGGGGAGAGGGTTGGGGGAAGGCAGAACTGGGAAAGATGACTTTAGGCGAGACCGAGGGACGGTGAGGAGGTGGGCGGCAGAGGAGCGGAGCATGCAGGGTGGGCAGTAGAAAGAGAGAAGGGAGGAGAGGTAGGAGGGGGCAAGGTGATAGAGAGCCTTGAAGCCTAGAGTGAGGAGTTTTTGTTTTGAGCCGAGGTTGATGGGCAACCACTGGAGGTGTTTAAGAAGGGGAGTGACATGCCCAGATCGTTTCTGCAGGAAGATGAGCCGGGCAGCGGAGTGAAGAATAGACTGGAGCAGGGCGAAAGAAGAGGAAGGGAGATCAGAGAGAAGGCTGACACAGTAGTCTAGCTGGGATATAGCGAGAGCCCATAGCAGTAAGGTAGCCGACTGGGTGGAGAGGAAAGGGCGGATCTTGGCGATGTTGTAAAGGAGAGACCGACAGGTCTTGGTAACTCATTGGATGTGTGGGGTGAACGAGAGAGACGAGTCGAAGATGACACTGAGGTTGTGGGCCTGAGAGACAGGAAGGATGGTCGTACCATCCACGGTGATAGGAAAGTCTGGGAGAGGACCAGGGTTGGGAGGGAAGATGAGGAGCTCAGTCTTGTTCATGTTGAGTTTTAGGTGGTGGGCAGACATCCGGGTGGAAACGTCCTGGAGGCAGGAGGAGATGCGAGCCTGAAGGGAGGGGTAGAGGACAGGGGCGGAGATGTAGATCTGCGTGTCATCTGCGTAGAGATGATAGTCAAAGCCGTGAGAGCGAATGAGTTCACCAAGGGAGTGAGTGTAAATGGAGAACAGAAGAGGGCCAAGAACTGACCCCTGAGGAACTCCAACAGTTAAAGGATGGGAGGGGGAGGAGGCACCTGCAAAGGAGACCGAGAATGACCGGCCGGGCAGATAAGAGGAGAACCAGGAGATGACGGAGTCCGTGTAGCCAAGGTGAGATAAGGTGTGGAGGAGAAGGGGATGGTCAACAGTGTCAAAGGCAGCTGAGAGGTCAAGGAGGATTAGAATGGAGTAGGAGCCGTTGGATTTAGCAAGAAGGAGGGCATGGGTGACCTTAGAGAGAGCAGTCTCGGTAGAGTGGAGGGGACGGAAGCCAGATTGGAGGGGCTCCAGAAGAGAATGGGAGGTAAGGAATTCTAAGCAGTGAGTGTAGATGACTCGTTCTAGGATTTTGGAAAGGAAGGGTAGTAGAGAGATAGGGCGATAACTGGAAGGGGAAGTGGGGTCGAGAAAGGGTTTTTTTAGGATGGGGGAGACATGGGCATGTTTGAAGGCAGAGAGGAAGGAGCCATCCTTTAACTGTTTCATTACCCTATTTATTTTGTTAATGAAATGTACATCGCCTTGATTCTATTTAGTTGCCATTATTTTTACGAGATGTTCTTCCCCTCGACTCTATTTATTGCCATTGTTCTTGTCTGTCTGTCTCCCCCGATTAGACTGTAAGCCCGTCAAACAGCAGGGACTGTCTCTATCTGTTGCCGACTTGTTCATTCCAAGCGCTTAGTACAGTGCTCTGCACATAGTAAGTGCTCAATAAATACTATTGAATGAATTGAGTGGTTAAAGATAGAAGTTAAGGAAGGGAGGAGGGCAGGGGCGATGGTTTTTATAAGGTGAGAGGGAATGGGGTCCGAGGTGCAGGTGGAGGGGGTGGCACTTGCGAGGAGGGAGGAGATCTCCTCTGAGGATACTGCAGGGAAGGATGGGAAAGTAGGGGAGAGGGTTGGTGGGGGGAGGGGAGGGGAGAGGGGTGACTTTGGGGAGCTCAGACCTGATTGTGTTGATTTTTGTGATGAAGTAGTTGGCCAGATCATTGAGGGTGAGAGATGGGGGAGGAGGAGGAAAAGGGGGCCTAAGGAGAGAGTTAAAGGTCCGGAACAATTGGCGGGGGTGACGGGCATGGGTGTCGATGAGGGAGGAGGAGAAGTTTTGCCTGGCGGAGGAGAGGGCAGAGTTAAGGCAGGAAAGGATAAATTTGAAATGCATGAGGTCGGCTTGGTGCTTGGACTGTCACCAGCAACGCTCGGCAGCTCGAGCATAGGAGCGTAGGAGGCGGACAGAGGAGGTGATCCAGGGCTGTGGGTTAGTGGAGCGAGACCGGCGGAGGGAAAAGGGGGCGAGAGAGTTGAGATGAGTAGAGAGGGTGGAGTTGAGAGTGGAGACCTGATCATCGAGAGTCGGAAGTGAGGACAGGGTGACAAGGTGGGGTGAGATGCTTTTGGAAAGAAGGATGGGATCAAGAGAGCGGAGGTCTCTGTGGAGCAGTAGCGAAGATTTGCAGGGGGAGGGAGTGTGAGAGATGAGGCAGGTGAGAAGGTTATGGTCAGAGAGAGGGATTTCAGAGTTGGTGAGGGAGGAGATAGTGCAGCGGTAGGAGATGACGAGATCGAGGGTGTGACCGAGTCGGTGAGTGGGCGCGGTATGGTGGACGAGGAGGTCGGCAGAGTCGAGGAGGGATAGCAGGCGGGCGGCAGAGGAGTCGTCGGGTACATCCGTATGGATGTTGAAGTCTCCAAGGATCAGAGTGGGCAGAGAGAAGGAGAGAAGGAAGGTGAGAAAGGGGTCAAGGTGGTTGAAGAAGTCGGAGGTGGGACCGGGAGGGCGGTAGATGACGGCGACAAGTAACTGGAGTGGGTGGTAGAGGCGAATGATATGGGCTTCGAAGGAGGGGAAGGAGAGGGAGGGGGGAGGAGGGATAGTGCGGAAGCGGCATCGGGGCGAGAGGAGGAAGCCGACGCCTCCTCCCTTACCGGTGAGTCTGGGGGAGTGGGAGAAGGAGAGGCCTCCGCCGGAGAGAGCGGCGGCGGAGACCGTGTCTTCGGGAGAGAGCCACGTTTCCGAAAGGGCGAGGAGGAGGAGAGAGCGGGAGAGGAAAAGGTCATGGATGAAAAGTAGCTTGCCTGTAATAGAGCGGGGGTTCCAGAGGCCACACTTGAAAGTAGCTGTGGGTGCAAGGGGGGAAGGGGAGAAGGGCGGGGGGAGGGGAGGGTTTGGATGGGAAGGAGGTGGCGGGGCCCTGGACGGGGAGAGGGGGGATGAGGGGTGGCGGTGGGACAAGAGGACTGGGATGGGGCATGGGTGGGGAAGAGAGAAGGGGGGAGGGGTGAAGAGAGGGTTTGGTGGGGGGAAGAGTAGGGGGAGGGGGAAGAGGGGTAGCGCTGGTAAAGTGGGGTTCTAGGGCGGGAGTGGGGGGGGGGGAGGAGACAGAGGAGAGAGCGGGAAAGAGCTGAGCGAGAGAGGGGAAGGGGAAGGGGAGGATAGGAAGGGGCGGGAGGGGGGAGGGGGAGAGGAGGGACATGACGAGGCCAGAGAGGTGGGTGGCAGCACTGACAACAATAAACAGTAATAAACGAAATCGGTAATATAGCAACATGATACAGTATGATACAATACAGTAGTGCTAATGTAGCAACATGATACAGTATGATACAATATAGTCGTGTTAATAAAAGGGGTGATGATCAGGGTCAGGGGTAGACTCGATTAAGGGGCGACCTGATCAAATTCAAAGTCTGACGACAATAAACAATAAAAAGCGAGATCGCTAATATAGCAACATGCTACAGTAAGGCACACTACAATAGTGTTAATAAGCAGGCGATGACCAGGGTCGGAGGACGAGCCGACCCTACCCGATCAGACTCAAAGTCAAGCGGCCAGCGGCCGAGAGAGTCCCAGAGCTCATGACCAAATAACCCTGTGGCGGCGGGGGGGCCCTGAGGTTGTCCGGGGTGGGTGGCGGCCGTGGGCGGCGGCTAAGGTAAGGTAACATGGTGAGAACAAGGACGTCGTCGCCCGGGGCGGGGGCGGGAGAGATGAATCACCTCAAGAGGGAAGAGGGAGTGAGGCCTTCCCAAAATGGCCGCCTCAGGCAGAGTGGGGGCTTCCCAAAATGGCCACCTCGGGCGGAGTGGGGGAGCGGTTGGGGAGCACAATGTCCCCGGGCCGAGCAGGGGGACACAATGTCCCCCGAGGACACAATGTCCTTGGGGCCGAGAAGGGGAGCACAATGTCCCCAGGATCGAGAAGGGGAGCGCAATATCCCCGGGCCCGAGCGGAGGGGGGGGGTGGACTGGAAGCTGGTGGCTGGGGGTCTGTGGGGGTGAAGATCCGTAGTGTCGGAGTTACCGAGCGGGGGTGCGGAGGTCCAGGTTGCGAAAGGCTGAGGCGGGTGCGGGTCCGGACGGTCCGAGGCTCAGCTCCCCGGTGGAGGCGGAGGAAACGCAGATGAGTCGGCGAGCGGCAGGCGAAGGGGGGCTTGTCGGGAATCGGGGCCGGGAGGGCCGAGGCTGCGCCTCAGGGGAGCAGAGATCCTGAGCCCACGAGGTAATGGCTCCAAGGGTCTGGGCGATGACAAGGCTCAGCTTCCCGGGAGAGGGGGGGTGGTCTCGGCGTGGATGAGTCGGTGGTCGGCGGCCAAAAAGCCGCTAAAGTCGGCGGTCGGTGGCCAAAAGGCTGCTAAAGAGCTAGGCTGGAAACGGGGGGCAGGCAGCCCAAGGAACCACCGCCTGGGAGGAGAGCTCCCGAGTCCATGTGGTGGTCGATTCAGCCCCAGGGGAGCAGAGATCCCGGGCCCAGAAAGCCTGAGCTACGAGATATTTATTCTATTTAGTGACTTGAACTTCCCTCTCGAGGTGAATACACTTATTTTTATTTATTCGCATGTTGCAGATTGAATTTCCCTCTTGGAAGGAATTCACTTATACATTACACTCACATGACCAAGCACCTAATTCCTAACCATTAGCACTTGCCACTCGGGAAGAATTCACTTATGTGTTACTTGTACTTGAAGAAGCATCTGCTCCCATCCACGAACGTTTCCCACTAGGGAGTTCATTTGTGTGTTACATGCATGTGGAGAAGGGCCCTAACTTTTGACGCCAAGAGCAGTCAGTGGGACTCTTACCTGTCCCATGGCTCCTTACTTGGTGCAGACAGAGAGGGTATCCCATGCTCTGGGCAGAGGTGACATGTAGCTGGCTGCTGCAAGTCTCGATCCGCTCCCCAAAATGTCGGAGGCAGCAGGCATTTATCACCTATCCTTCCAGGTCAGTCAGGCTTCCGGCTTCTGCTTATTCATTCATTCAATCGTATTTATTGAGCGCTCACTGTGTGTAGAGCACTGTACTAAGATCTTGGGAAGTAGAAGTCAGTAGCAAATAGAGACAATCCCTGCCCATAATGGGCTCACAGACTATAAGTGGGGAGACAGACATTAAAGTAAACTGGCATCAGTATCATCATTATAAATAAACAGAATTATAGATATATACACATCATTAATAAAATATAAATAATAATATAATAACAATAATAATAAATATGTACTTATGTACACAAGTGCTGTGGGGTCGGGAGGAGGGTAGAGCAAAGGGAGTGAGTCGGGGCAATGGGGAGGAGGGGGGAGCAGAGGAAAAGGGGGGCTTAGTCTGGGAAGGCCTCCTGGAGGAGGTGAGCTTTCAGTAGGGCTTTGAAGAGGGGAAGTGTAGTAGTTTGGTGGATTTGAGGAGGGAGAGCACTCCAGGCCAGAGGTAGGACTTAGGCCAGGGGTCGACAGTGGGACAGGCGAGAACGAGGCACAGTGAGAAAGTTAACAACAGAGGAGCAGAGTGTGCGGGCCAAGCTCCTCCCTCCCCTCCTACCAGCACCTTATTTGATTGGCACAGAGATGAGGGACACCTTCTGTATTCCTGGCCTGGGATGCTTATCTACCAGTTTCGGTTGCAGGAGCAGTGACCTGCCCAAACTTCCGAGTTCTGCCTTGCTAGCTGGGGCAGTCACAAAGATAGCATTTGACCTTGAGATGGTGGGCGCACCAGTTCTTCTTGGAACAGGTGGGTAGTGAAAAGTTTTGTGAAAAGCAGCATGGCCTAGTGGAAATAGCATGGACCTGTGAGTCAGGGGACCTGGGTTTCAATCCCAGTTCCACTACCTGCCTTCTGTGTGACCGTGGCCAAGTCAGTTAACTTCTCTGGGCCTCAGTTTCCTCATCTGGAAAATGGGGATTCAGTGTTCATTCTCCTGTTTAGACTGTGAGCTCTGAGTGGGTTAGATGCAGTGTTTGGCCAGATTATCTTGTATCTACCCCAGTGCTTTGTACAGTTTTTGGCACATAGTAAGGGCTTAACAACTACCATTTAAAAACCCCACAATTGTTATTTTTATCATTATTATTATTGTTACGGTGCAGTCTCCTCGGAGCTACAAATCGGACCATGGCTGCTACCAGCTCTCGGAGATGGAATAGTAGAGACCCAGGGGTGACTCATATCGATAATAATAACAATAATAATAATAATATATGTGCTAGGCACTGTTCTAAGCTCTGGGATAGACAGCATGGTGTAGTGAATAGAGCATGGGCCTGAGAGTCAGAAGGTCATGGGTTCTAATTCCTGCTCTGCAACTCTTCTGCTGTGTGCTCTTGGACAAGTCGCTTAACTTCTCTGTGCCTCAGTTACTTCATCTGTAAAACGGAAGTTAAGACTGTGAGCATTATATGGGACAGGGACTGTGTCCAACCTAATATGTTTCTATCCACCCCAGTGCTTAATATAATGCCTGGCACAAAGTAAGCACTTAACAAATACCATAATTATCATTGTTATTATTATTAGGTTGGACATGCCCCTGTCCCACATGGGGCTCAAATCTTAATCCCCATTTTACTAATGAGGGAACTGAGGCACAGATAAGTTAAGTGACTTGCCCAAGGTCACACAGCAAGGAGATGGTAGAGCCAGGATTAGAAGCCAGGTCCTACTAACTCCAGGTCCATCCATGCCCTATCCACTAGGCAGTGGATAGTCTTGCCTCAATATTAGCCCTAATTCATGATTAGACCTTGACAAATCATATTTGGGATCTAGAGTATGGTCAATTTGTTATCAGCTCTTGCCTTAGAGGAAGATGAATGCAATCTATCTTGTCCCCTCCCATGGAGAATTACTCCTCATGGGGAAAATTTCTTCTGATTGCCATCTGCCACTCAGTCAACCTGATGGCTGGTTTTCAATATCTTTTTAAATACAAAGATGACACTTTTAGCTAGTGGAACTGATGCAAATCAGGTGATTATTTTTTAATGCCTGAGACTTTCATGGATAAAAATGACAAAGATCTGACACCCATTCATGCCAGCATCTCCTCCTCTTTCCTCCCACAGCCTACCTTTGGGAAAATCTCAGCTCATTAGCATCTCCACCAGACGGGAGGAAATGAAAGGAGGAAGAAGTAAATATCAGCCAATTTTGCTGCTGTTAAAGTTTGCGGAAAAGTTTGGTGAAGTTGAAAGGCCTGGGTATTTTTTTTATGATCCTTAAATGATAGTTACCCATCTGATGGATAATCAAGACCTGTCTCAATACTGTCACCTGTAGTCAATGAAGAAACTTTGCCAATGAAAAGTTGCCAAAAGGATTTTTCTAAAGTGACAGCTCTATTTTTCCAGTTCAGGCACAAAGAAAGGAAGAAAAAGATTTGTAATAGTAGAGAATAAGCATGGAGGATTCGGCCTCTGCTTTAACTTATCTGTAGATTTAGTGACTACATGTAAATGTTTTCCCTCAGCTGGGATAACTGTTTCTATTAAGTAAAGTTGTTTACTTGTAAGAAATTAACGAAGGTTGAACTCCCATAACAAGCCTCTGATAAAAGCAATCTAATATACATTTTTACAATGGAAGAGGTCTACCATTTTAGATTTTGCTTACAACTGGGGTTGACTCTCAAAATAGCAGAGAGGCTTAGTGGAAAGAACACAAGCTTGGGAGTCAGAGGTTATGGGTCCTAATTTCAGATCCACCAGTTATCAGCTGTGTGACCTTGGGCAGCAAGTCACTTAACTTCTCTGTGCCTCAGTTACCTCACCTGTAAAATGGAGATTAAGACTGTGAGCCCCAGGTGGGACAACCTGATTACCTTGTATCTACACCAGCGCTTAGAAAAGTGCTTGGCACATAGTATGTGCTTAACAAATACCATCATTATTATTATTACCATCAAGGCCCAAAGGGCTTCATTCCCTGGACACAACGGAGGATGAATTTGATTTAAAAAAATATCCCAGGTAATCCCAGAGGATTTCCATGTTTAAATAGTTGTTCTTCAGAGTCAAAGAAGACACCAACAATGAAATTCATTGTTGAATGAATTGTGAGTATGTTTGTGTGTACCTGGAAAGGTCAGTGTGGGACCTGGGGAAAAGTGAAAAATCCCAGAACAGGGGTGAAGTGAAGGCAATTATAACCATAATGCAGACTGTTAAGGATGAGGAGACCTCCAGAGTCTTTGGGCTGGGCCAGCTAGAGCTGGAGCTGTAGGTATGTGGATTTGCCTCATTCCCAACTTGGAGCTCATAGCTCCTCACTCGGGGCCAGGAGAGCTCACTGATGGAGCTGCTAATAATAACAATAATAACAATAGTTATAATTAATAGCATTTGTTGAGTATTTACTATGTACCAGGCACTGTACTAAGTGATAGGGTAGATACAAGGTAATTGGGTTGGACACAGTCCCTGTTCCACATGAGGCTCACAGTCTTAATCTCCATTTTCCAGATGAGGGAACTGAGGCCCAGAGAAGTGAAGTGATTTGCCCAAGGTCATACAGCAGATAAGTGGTGGAGCTGCGATTAGAACCCAGGTCTTTCTGACTCCCAGGCATGTGTTCTATCCATTAAGCCACACTGCCTCGCTGATGGTGCTTATAGTGGACGTCTGACTGCCTGACACACCTGCAGTTCAGGCTCCAAGCTGCAATCTTGGATAGGAGTTGACAATGGTTCAGTAAATCAGTAAGATTCACTCAGTACTCATTCTGTGCAGAGCACTCTACTAAGCTCTTGGGAGAGTACAACAGAATTAGTAGACCCAATCCCTACTTTCTGGGGACTTACGCTCTAGGAGAAGGGAAAGAGACAGTAAAATAAATTACAGGTAGGAGAAAGTAATAGAGTATAAAGATATGTTACCTAAGTGCTGAAGGTTGTAGGCAAGCACCCAAATGTTTAGGTGGTGTGGAAGCTGGAGTGACTGTTGGGGAAAATAGGGTGGAGAGATGAGAGATAAAATAGGGAAGGTCTCCTGGAAGAGTTGTGATTTCAAAGGGCTCTGCAGATGGGGAGAACAGCAATCTGCCAGATGTGAAGGGAAAGTTCGAGGAAAGAGACCGGTTGTGGGCAAACGATCAGCGACGGGAGAGAAGAGAGTGAGGCATAGCGAGAAAGTTGGCTTGCAAGGAATGAAATGTGAGAGCTGGGTATGCTGGAAGAAGAGTGAGACTAAATAAGAGGGAGAAAGCTGATTGAATATCACGGTTTGAAGACAAAGGATCATTAAATATATAGGCACATGTAGTTATCTTTCTTTAAAGAAGACACCACTGATGGTGAAATTGACCTATCAGTGTTTGTATGGCTAAAAAAGTCAAGGCAGAACCCACTGTACCAACCACATTATGCATACTAAACGGCTGTCCCTTGTTCTGTTGTTATGTTTAATGCCTGCAGTGCCTGCTGCTCTTTTCTTTTTGGCCTTCCCGTCTCTTGTTTCTTACGGAGTCTTATCTCAGAAAGATCAATCAATTAATCAATTTTTGTTTTTTATTGTTTACTGTATGCAGAGCAGTGTACTAAGCGTTTGGGAAAGTACAATACAACAGAGTTGGTCGGTATGTTACCTACCCACAAAGTGCTTACAGTCTAGATGGGGGAAAAGCACCATTCCTTTCTTGGTGGCCGATTGTCATGTTGGTCTGTCCTCAGTAATTATTAATAATTGCGGACCCTGTTACTTTATGCCAAGCACTGTTCTAAGCTCTGGAGTTGATACAAGATAATCAGGTCAGACTCGGTCCTTGTTTCACATGGGAAATCCCCATTTTATAGATAAGGAAAGTGAGGCATAGAGAAGTTAAGTAACTTGCCCAAGGTCACACAGCAGGCAAGTGGCAGAGTGGGGATTATTACCCAAAGAGCTTAGAACCCAAAGTCCTCTGACTCCCAGGCTCATGCTCTTTCCACTAGGTGATGCTGCTTCTCCCGGTTTTCAGCTGGGATGCAACATTTTCGGAGATTTTTTTTTAACATGATCTTGAAACACTTCTGCGACCCTTCTTGCTTTCAGTTTCCCAATTTCAGCTTTCTATAAGGAGTTGTTTGGGTATCTTACTGTCACTCATACTCATTCTCTTCACATATACCACTCAGGGTAGCTGTGTTAAGGTGAGCATAGCTTCAATGTTGGGAGACTGACTGTGTTCCAGAACTTCATTTTTTGTGGTCTGGTCTTACTATTTGAATATTGGGTCTGTTCTGTAAATGACACTAAATGACACTAATCAAGGAACCAGAACCAGATGGAGTGTGGCCAAATGTCTAGACCACCGGCCTGGGAGTCAGAAGGACCTAGGTTCTAATCCCTGACTTACCACTAGTTTGCTGTGTGACCTTGGGCAAGTCACTTCAATTCTCTGGGCCTCAATTACTTCATCTGTAAAATGGGGATTAAAACTGTGAACCCCATGTGGGACAAGGGCTACGTCTGACATGATAAGCTTGTATCTACCCCAATTCTTAGTACAGTTCCTGCCATATAGTAAGCAATTAATAAATACCAAAAAAAGACAAAACAAAAGAAAAATAGTTGTGGTGCCTAATGTCAGGTCTCCAAGCTGTAGAGAAAGTTGGACAGCACTGCAACTCTGTAAACCTTTATTTTGGTTTAGTGCCAGATAGCACACTTCAACCATATTCTGTATGGCAGTCTCCCAAAGTATGTGTTGGCCTTCTTGATTTGATTCTCTACTTCCTTGAAGAAAATCTTTATCACTGGATCTTTGGTCAGTGTGCTGCCTAAGTAGCAGAATTCTGTGACAACTTTTAAGTCTGGGCTGCCAATAGGCACTTTTAGTAATGTGCATGGCTTCCCAGGTGCCGGCTGATTCACTGACTCAGTTCTCTTTAGACTTATCAACAGACTGTAATGTCTGGCTAATTCAGTGAAGCAGTTCAGTCATTGACATGTAGGCCTCTAGGGCACAGTCGTCCGCATAAAGTAATTCATCAATGACTATTTAAAACATTGGCTGATGCTCAAAGTCTTGTTGAGTTGAAAGAGTTTCCCAAACCCACATCTACATTTTTTGTTGTGTCTCTCAGCAAGACAGTGAGGATTGAATTGAACATGAAGTACCCAGTCCAAATAGCTCGCCTTGGCACTGGAAAAGAAAAACTATGGCATCTGTTTAGCAATAATTCACGAGGAAACTGCCTCACTGGCATTTATTGTTTTACTGGTGCCACATTTTGGGCTGTTCCACCTTGCTTCCACCCCTGGGTGAGACACAGAGTCCTAGCTACAGTATGTACGCAAAAAGGCTTTCTTTGTAGTATTGTCATGTTTGTTGCTCGAAGCCCCTGGCACTGTTTTCCCTTTTGCCTCCTTGTCTCTCATTACTTACAAACCTTCTGCTCCAAAAGAAACACTCTTTTCTTGACTGCAGTATAACATGCTGGTCTATCTGTGGTAGTTGACTGCTAGCTTTTGCTTGGGGAGGCCTCTGTATTTTCTATGTCTTTAATTTAGTGTACATTCAAAATGCTTCCTCTCCCCTTCTTGCTTTGGGTTTCCCAATGCTAGGAGACTGAGTCTGTTTGAGAGCTTCATTCTTTGTGAACCTGTCACAAAATCTGACAGTGAATTTAGCCAGAAAATCAGGCTGAAGGAGCTCCTCAGGGGCTTAAATGTAGTGTTTGGATCCAGGACTTCCAGGTGTAGAAAAAGTCAGATTTTTTAATCTGAAGACTAGCATCATGTACCTGTCACATTCTGTTTGACAATCTTCCAGATAATAAGAATTATGTTAATGGTTAAGCTCTTACTACATAAGGAGCACTGTACTTAAAATGGGATACATACATGGGGCTAACAAAGTAGGAAGGAGAGAAGGTATTGAATCCACATTTATAGATGAGGAAACTGAGGCACAGAGAAGTTCACTGATTTGTCCAATGTCACACAGCAGACAAATGGTGGAGACAGGGTTATAATGGGTTTTCTGACTCCTGGGCCCATGCTCTTTCCACTAGGCTATGCTGCTTGAAAATCAGTGTTTTTCATTCATGCCACTTGTAAAAAGTATTCTTAGCAAGTGGCAACCATAAGACTGTAGTGAGCAGGTATGCTTGGGAGGAACTAAAAGTGGGAGCTGGGGCATAGTGAATGAAGAGGGATTTAATAAGGGGAGAAATTAAAACCTTTTAGGCAGCAGAGATATTAAAATTCAATACACAAATGCCCTAAATCCATTCATTTGGGGAAGAATCAGGATGGATTTGTACATCAACTTCATTTTCATAGGGAATATGTGAAGAAAATAATAATAGTTATAATGATATTTTCTAAGCACTTACTATGTCCCAAGCACTGTTCTAAGCCCTGGGGTAGATACAGGGTAATCAGGTTGTCCCACGTAGGACTCACAAAATCTTAATCCCCATTTTGCAGATGAGTAACTGAGTCACAGAGAAATTATGTGGCTGGCCCAAGGTCACACAGCAGATGAGTGGTGGAGCCGGGGTTAGAACCCACATCCTCCGACTCCAGGTCCCGTGCTCTTTCCACTAAGCCACACTGCCAAAGTTTAAAATTTGGATTTTTTTCAGTTTTATCTCTAATTTTTATATCATCTTCAGTTTCATGTAGTGATATCTTTGATTGACTGAACATATAAACCATACTGAATATTGCAGAATAAGTTCGCAAGGTGATTGTCTCTGTCTCCTGGAGAGTTCTAGAATTGATTAACAGACCATCCTTCTAGAAATCAGTCCTATTCAGATAGCCACTTGGACTCAGTAGGAGCTGCTTGAGAGATTTGTGAAAACCTGAGTTTAGGCTGAAATTATTCACCAACAATACTTGTGACACAGTTATCCCATACTTACTTTCCTTTTATCCCAGAAGTAGCTTGGAGAGAAATAACTAATTAGAGTCAGTTGTTCTGGCTAGGTCTTGGGGTACAGGAATTAAGCCTGCTGCTATCCTGTTCAGCTCAATTCAAAATGGACTAACTTGATCCCCTTTCTTTCAAGTAGAACTCAGCTCTGCCCCTGAGAAGCTTTTCACTTTATTGGCTAAGAGCCAGATCACTCCAAACACTGTGGAAGGAATGGGGAAAGGAGGTTTGAATCAAGCTCATGGTCATCCATAAGCCGAGACATTAGTCAATATGCTACCTACTTATCCCTGACAGTGTTTATCTCTAGGTTGCCCCTATAAATCTGTGGTTGGGTGTATAGATTCTCTGGTGCAGGCTGACACCTTTCCTCAGTTTGTTTAGACCTGTCAACAGCCCCAAATGCCTGGATGATTGAGTAAAGCAGTTGAGAATAATTTGCATGTCTTTGTGAGTGTGAACCTCTAAGGAGCTGTCAGCTGCATTCAACCATTTGTCAAAGTACTGGATGGAGGACTTTGATGCTCGAAGTCTATGGAGGTGGAAGAGTTTTCCAGAGATTAATAAGCATATCCTAACATCTAATAATAATAATGAGGTGTTTGTTATTTAGTCCATCAATCAACTGCATTTACTGAGTACTTGATGATGTTGGTATTTGTTAAGCGCTTACTATGTGCAGAGCACTGTTCTAAGCGCTGGGGTAGATACAGGGTCATCAGATTGTCCCACGTGAGGCTCACAGTCTTAATCCCCATTTTACAGATGAGGTAACTGAGGCACAGAGAAGTGAAGTGACTTGCCCACAGTCACACAGCTGACAAGTGGCAGAGGCGGGATTTGAACTCATGACCTCTGACTCCCAAGCCCGTGCTCTTTCCACTGAGCCACGCTGCTTACCATTTGCAGAGCATCATACTAAATTCTGTACAATATAACAGAGTTTGTAGGCACATTCTCTGCCCACAGTGAGCTTATGGTCTAGAAAGGGAGACAGATATTAATATAAATACATACAAATGGACAAGTATATAAGCGCTGTGGGGCTGAGGGAGCGGAGAATAAGGGTGCAAATCAAGGTGCTAAGGTGACACAGAAGGGAGTGGGAGAAGAAATGAGGGCTTAGTGGGGGGAAAGCCTCTTGGAGGAGACGTGCCTTTTAATAATGTTTTGAAGGTGGGGAGAATGATCATCTGTCGGATACGAAGAGGGAGGGCGTTCCAGGCCAGGGGCATGAGTGGGTGAGAGCTAGGAGGCAAGATAGATGAGATCGAGGTACAGTGAGTAGGATGGTATTAGAGGAGCAATTTCTAAGTGTTTACAGTGCCAGTGTGTCCTGGTTTTGTGTTCCATCTTCCAACAAGGCTGCTGAGTAGAATAAACTCAACAGGACCTGCCCTGTACACATCCCTTGCTTTGCCCTATTAGTAATGGAGGAAGGGATCAAGCAGGACACTCTCTGCTTATCATGTAGTCTCAGAACTTTGATTAATTTTCTTCAGAGCAGCCAAACTAGCCAAGTAATTCAGAGGCCTGATCTACTGATGATACTGACTGCTTTCGTATGGTCTATGAAAACTATATAGAAGTCTAGGTGCTGTTTTTTGTACCTTTCTTGCATCAAGCACACATCATGGTTGTTACTGCGCTATGCCATTTGGTGAAGCCATTGGGATTCTGGGAGTTTTTGGTAGATGATATCCCTAAACATGGAATTGACCTTGTATCCTCCTTCTCTTTCAACCACAATCAGCAATCTCCCCAATAATATTTGCTTTCTCTCCCACTAGCTCACACATTTACTCCTCTCAAGCCAAGTTACACACTGTGCCTTATAATAATAATAATAATAGTAATGGTATTTGTTAAGCACTTAGTATGTGCCAGGCACTGTTCTAAGCGCTGAGGCAGATACAAGATAACCGGGTTGGACACAGTCCCTGTCCACACAGGGCTCATAGTCTTATTCCCCATTTTACAGATGAGGTAACTGAGGCCCAGAAAAGTTAAGTGACTTGCCCAAGGTCACACGGCAGACAAGTGGCAGAGCCGGGATTAGAACCCAGGACCTTCTGACTCCCAGGCCTGTGCCCTACCCACTACCTCATGCTGATTCTCATCTCTCCCTCCCATCATTCACTATTTGCTCAAACCCTTCTGTCTCCAGCCTGGAACTCCCTCCCTGCTTCACATCCAGTAGACCACAGCTCTTTCCATCATCAAAGCTCCTTGGAAATCACATCTCCTCCAGGAGACCTTCCTTGAGAAATCTCTCATCTCAATCAATCATATTTATTGAGCACTTACTAATTACAGGACAGTGTACTAAGTGCTCGGGAACGTATGATACAACATAATTAGCAGGAATGACAATTCCTAATTGTAATGCACCATGTCCTCTCCCCCGCACTTCAGGCTCGCATCTCATCCTGCCTCCAGGATGTCTCCACCTGGATGTCGGCCCGCCACCTAAAACTCAACATGAGCAAGACTGAGCTCCTCATCTTCCCTCCCAAGCCCGGTCCTCTCCCAGACTTCTCTATCACCGTGGATGGCACGACCATCCTTCCTGTCTCTAAGGCCCGCAATCTCGGTGTCATCCTTGACTCGTCTCACTCGTTCACCCCACACATCCTATCCGCTACCTAGACCTGCCGGTTTCACCTTTACAATATCGCCAAGATCCGCTCTTTCCTCTCCACCCAAATGGCTACCTTACTGTTACAGGCTCTTGTTATATCCCGGCTAGACTACTGTGTCAGCCTTCTCTCTGACCTCCCTTCCGCCTCTCTCGCCCCGCTCCAGTCTATTCTTCACTCCGCTGCCCGGCTCATCTTCCTGCAGAAACGATCTGAGCATGTCACTCCCCTTCTTAAACACCTCCAGTGGTTGCCTATCGACCTCCGCTCCAAACAAAAACTCCTCACTCTAGGCTTCGAGGCTCTCCATCACCTTGCCCCTTCCTACCTCTCCTCCCTTCTCTCTTTCTACTGCCCACCCCACACGCTCCGCTCCTCTGCCGCCCTCCTCCTCACCGTCCCTCGGTCTTGCCTATCCCACCGTCGACCCCTGGGCCACGTCCTCCTGCGGTCCTGGAATGCCCTCCCTCCTCACCTCCGCCAAACTAATTCTCTTCCCCTCTTCAGATCTCTACTTAAAACTCACCTCCTCCAAGAGGTCTTCACAGACTGAGCCCCCTTCTCGCTCTACTCCCTCTACAGCCCCCTCTTCACCTCTCAGCAGCTTAACCCTCTTTTCCCCCCATTTCCCTCTGCTCCTCCCCCTCTACCTTCCCCTCCCCTCAGCACTGTACTCGTCTGCTCAACTGTATATATTTTCATTAGCTTATTTATTTTGTTAATGAAATGTACATCGCCTTGATTCTATTTAGTTGCCATTGTTCTTACGAGATGTTCTTCCCCTTGACTCTATTTATTGCCATTGTTCTTGTCTGTCTGTCTCCCCCAGTTAGACTGTAAGCCCGTCAAACGGCAGGGACTGTCTCTATCTGTTGCCGACTTGTTCATTCCAAGCCCTTAGTACAGTGCTCTGCACATAGTAAGCGCTCAATAAATACTATTGAATGAATGAATGAATGAACTAGTAGGAGTTTTCTCCTAGTTACTACTTATTTCCATTAGAAGTGAAATATTCCTTTCCAAGCATTATCATATCCTGTTTTGAATACCGTGTCATCCTCCTTGCTGACCTACCTGTCTGCAGTCTCACCCCTCTCCAGGCCATACTATGCTCCTCTGCCCGGAACATTTTCTAAAGTATCACTCTGCATATGTCTCTCCACTCCTTTAAAATCTCGAATGGTTGCCCATCCATCTCCACATCAAGCAGAAATTGCCCACCACTGGCTTTCAGGTACTCAATCGTCTCTCTCATTCCTACCTATTTACCCTTCCCATTACAACATAATTCACACACTTTGATCCTCTAATGCCCAGATGGCATTACTCACTGTGCCTCACTCTCATCTCTCTCATCAAGCACCCCTTGCTTATGCCCTCCCTCCTGTCTGAAACTCCCTCCCCTTTCACATTCGACAGACCACTACTCATCCCATCTTCAAAGCCCTACTAAAATTACATCTCCTCCGAGAAGCCTTTCCTGACTCATCTCTCTTCTGTCATATAATTTTCCCTCCTTATTGTGTCTCCCAGGCATCTGAGTTCATAATCCTGAAGAACCTGGGCACAACTTCCCCTTCATCCCTTCAGAACTTAAGTACACATAGTTATACTCAGTTGCTTCCCCTACCTATAATTTATGTTAATGTCTGTCTTCCCTGTTAGATTATAAACTCTTTGATGGCAGGGATCATGTCTACTTACTTTATTGTACTTGTAAGTGTTCAATAAATAACACTGACTTGGCATGCAAAATCATCTGAAGTTCTATTTTACTGTATCCTTAAATCATTTCCTC
Organism: Ornithorhynchus anatinus; assembly: GCF_004115215.2. Taxonomy (NCBI): domain Eukaryota; kingdom Metazoa; phylum Chordata; class Mammalia; order Monotremata; family Ornithorhynchidae; genus Ornithorhynchus; species Ornithorhynchus anatinus. The sequence goes on along the minus strand of NC_041741.1, from coordinate 22,636,575 downwards.
CATTCTCCTTGCTTTTGGTTTCATAATTTTAACTACACAGAAGCTATTTGGAGACCTGCTGCCAATCATTCTTCTCACGTGTCCCACCCAGAATAAGCTTGTTGTGGTGATCATAGATAGCTTCAGTGATGACACTGACTTTGCTCCAAAGCTTTGTTGTTTATGACCCTATCCCACCATTTGATGTTAAATATAGCCCATAGATGATACCGACGGAACTATTCCAGGAGTTGGATTTGATGATCATGGGTATTTTAGATTTTACAGTGGTAGAGAAGACTGGACAGTTCTATAACAATGTAGAAATTCAATTTAGCCTGGAACCTGATACCATCTGGCCATGTTTGATACTCTCCCAAAGTATTTGCTAGCCTTCTTAATTTAGTTTGTAACCAGTCAGTCAGATGATATTGAGTGCTTATTGTGTTCAGAGAACTGTAATAATAATAATATGGTATTTGCTAAGCACTTACTATGTGCCAAACACTGTTCTAAGCACGGGGATAGATGCAAGGTAATCAGGTTGTCCCCCATGGAGCTCTCAGTCTTCATCCCCATTTTACAGATGAGGTAACTGAGAAGTTAAGTGGCTTGCCCAAGGTCACACAGCAGCAAATAGCAGAGCCGGGATTAGAACCCAAGTCCTCTGACTCCCAAACATGTGCTCTTTCCACTAAGCCACGCTGCTTCTCTATACGGATTGCTTCACTGTACTGAATGCTTGGTGGAGTACAATACATTAGAGTTGGTAGACATGTTCCTTGCCCACAGGAAACAGCATGGCCTACTGGATAGAGCAACGGCCTGGGAGTCAGAAGGACCTGGGTTCTAATTCCAGTTCTGCCTCTTGCCATCTGTGGGACCCTGGGCAAGTCACTTAACTTCTTTGTGCTTCAGTTACATCATCTGTAAAATGCGGTTAAGACTGTGAGCCCCATGTCGGACATTGAGTGTGTCCAAGCTGATTACCTTGTATATACCCCAGCTCTTAGAATAGTGCCTAGCACAGAGTAAGCACTTAGCAAATGCCATAAAAAAGGAGCTCACCTCCTTGTGTATTGTTGCAATATTGGTTGGAGTGCTGCCTAGATATCAGAGTTCTGTGAGAGCTTGATCTTTGCGTTGCCAGTATAGATATTTGGTTGTGAGTGTGGCTTCCTTAAACCGAGCTGCACTATCTCCTCACTTTTCTTTAGAAGTATTGTCAGCCCATAATGCCTGACTAATTTAGGATCACTCCCAAGTCTTCTGGTAGAGAGTGTTTGTATGTGTGTGTACATATGTGTGTGCCTGTGTTTGTCTGTGCCTCTAGGTCATCTGCATATCGCATTTCTTGAATGACTCTCTCTCTAGGGCTTCAGAAGATGCTTGAAGCTTGTTGAGGTTAAAGTTTCCAGAAGGAGCAGATGTATATTATAATACCTGTAACGAGGTCTCTTGCTGAAACCTCCATTATGGTTGTGAGGAATAAATTTAGCAGGACTGAGTCCACTACATAACCTTGCTTTATTCCACTGGCAACAGAAAATGAATAGAACAGAGCACTCCAGGATCTGAGGTGACCAGCCATGATGTGATGAAGTAGTCAGAATCTTTATTTTTTTCCTATGGTATTTCTTAAGCGCTATCTAAGCTCTAGGGTCATAAGAATGATGATGGTATTTGTTAAACGCTTACTATGTGCCAAGCACTGTTCTAAGCTCTAGGGTAGATATAAGGTAATCAGATTGGACATAGTCTCTGTCCCACTTGGGGCTCTCAGTCTAACTCCATTTTCAGATGAGGCGACTGAAGCACAGAGAAGTTAAGTGACTTGCTAAGGTCACACAACAGACAAGTGGCAGATATGGGATTAGAACCCAGGTCCTTCTGACTCTCGGGCGCTCACCTCACCTTGCTTCTCTCCTTCTACATCCCAGCCCACATACTTTGCTCCTCAGGTGTTAACCTTCTCACTGTACCTCTATCTCAGCTATCTCATCCCAACCCCATAGCCCACATCCTGCCTTTGGCCTGGAACACCAGCCCTCCTTAAATCTGGCAGACAATTACTCTCTCCACCTTCAAAATCTTATCGAAGGCACATCTCCAAGAGGCCTACTTTTTCTCATTTCCCACTCCCTTTTGCATCTCCTTAACTTGTTCCCTTTGCTCTTCCTTGCTCCCACCCCCACAGCACTTATGTACATATCTGTCATTTTATTTATTTGTTTTGATCAATGGAGGTATCAAGCCTGTGTAATTGTTAAAGAAGAGCATCACCTTCATCCCTGTAGATATCCGGACTGGGATCATGTCTACTAACTCTACTGTTGACTTGGCATGCAAAATCATCTGAAGTTCTATTTTACTGTATCCTTAAATCATTTCCTCCATTCTCCTTGCTTTTGGTTTCATAATTTTAACTACACAGAAGCTATTTGGAGACCTGCTGCCATTCATTCTTCTCACGTGTCCCACCCAGAATAAGCTTGTTGTGGTGATCATAGATAGCTTCAGTGATGACACTGACTTTGTAGTGTACTCTCCCAAGCAATTAGTACTGTGTTCTGCACCCAGTAAGCTCTCGATAAGCACCACTGATTGATTGATCTCAACAAGTTTGCCATCAGGTGCATTCCCTCGGTTCTTGGTTCTGATGCTGGGATGATTTCTCCGATAGCTGGGACAAGTGTCATGTCTTTGCATGTGGGAAGGTTTTGCAGGAGGCATGTTGCAGAGGAGAATATTGAAATGCTGTTGCTGTCTCTTCAGGATTCACTCCTGGTCTGCTGTTGAGACTGGAGCCCCATGCTGACTCTGGAAACTACCTGCAGAGCAAAGCAAAAAAGGAACACATTCATCAGCTCTCAATCGTAGTCATTCTCTAATCGCTTATGGGGAGGCTTTCTAACGTCAAAAAGAGCCCATCCTACCAGTCTAGAAGCAACTCAAAAATTGAGAGTAGAGAGTTTCATGCACCTAAACTTCCGGTTAGTAGATTACTTTGAGCTTCCTAATATGTGATGATCTTTTTTCAGAAAAAGTTTTATTTGGTTTTTCAATTCCAAGGGCATGTTTGCCACAAATAAGCTTGTGTTTGGAAGATAACTTTCCAGATGAAAAAATCCCTTCTGGTGCTGATCCTGCATTCCCAGAACATCCCTAATGTGAACAGGCATTCCTGCTGACACATGACTTTGGCTATGGAGTTCTAGGAACACTGACTCCCCTTCATGACAGCAACAGGAGCATTTCAGGCATTTTCTTCTCCCTAAACCCTCTCTCCCATCCTGTTGCTGCCATGGTGGTTCCAGAGCAGGCTCCAGAGACTTGAGGTGATCATGGCATAGTGAGGGAGGGGAAACAAGTAGTCATCAATATCCTCAGGCAACATTAGCCAACCGGGTAGATGACAAAGAACGTCATGGCATATTGGAGAGAGCAAGGGTCTGGGAGTCAGAGTACTTTGATTCTAATTCCTGCTCTGCCACATGCTGGCTGTGTGACCTTGGGCAAGTCACTTAACTACTCAATTTCCTCATCTGTAAAATGGGGATTCAATGCCTATTCTTCCTCCTACTTTAGACCATGAGTTCCATGAGGAACAGGGACCATGTCTGAGCAGATGAATTTGTATCTACCCCAGCACTTAGAACAGTCCTTGAAACATATTAAGCACTTCAAGAATATAACAGTAATTGCTAGACCCTTCAGGCCAGGAGTCAATGCCCCATTAAACCCTCCGTGCTTCCACAACCTCAATCTTTTGCTTTCCTGGCTTTCTATGCTCAAAACTGTCAAACAATCAATCTGTTGAAAAGCAGTCTGGTATAGTGGATAGGGCACAGAACTGCGAATCAGAAAGTCATGAGTTCTAATCATGATTCCCCCACTTGTCTGCTATGTGACTTGGGCAAGTCACTTCACTACTCTCTGCCTCAGTTATCTCATCTGTCAAATGGAGATTAGGATTAAGGCTGTGAGCCCCAAATCAGATGGAGACTGTGTCCAACCTGATTACCTTGTATCTATTCCAGAGCTTAGAACAGTGCTTGGCACATAATAAGTGCTTAACAAATACCATTATTATTATTATTTATTGAGCACCTATTGGGTGCAGAACACTCTACTAAGTACTGGGGAGAGTACAGTACAATCAAGCAAGCAGCATGCTAGAGCCATATGGTTTCAGGTTCCAAATGAGAGTAAAGGCCTACAGCCTTTAATAATAATAATAATAATTATGATGATGATGGTATTTGTAAAGCACTTACTATGTGCCAGGCACTGTTCTATGCTTTGGGGTAGATACAAGGTTATCAGGTTGTGTCACGTGGGGCTCATAGTCTTAATCTCCATTTGACAGATGAGGTAACTGAGGCACAGAGAAGTTAAGTGACTTGCCCAAAGTCACACAGCTGACAAGTGGCAGAGCCAGGATTAGAACCCACAACCTCTGACTCCCACACCCGGGCTCTTTCCACTAAGCCATCCTGCTTCTCTTTAGTGTCGTCCAATCTTCTCTATGGGCATGACCCCTGGACCCACACACAGATGCTACCTCCAGTTCCTGGAGGAGCTCCAGCAGCATCATTTTCAGGCCTTACTTGCTAGCAAATGGCAAGGCAAGATCATGAATAGCCAAGTTCTAAAATGTAGTAGGTCTCCTACAAAGTTACCCAACTATATACAGTGACAGTGAGTGGGTCATGGGAGGAGAATGAGTAATAGCAGGACCCCTCTTCAACTGTTGTTTGGAGGGCTGAAATTGGGAAACCAAAAGGAAAAACAAAGCCTCAGACAATGCTGCATCGTGGCTGAAAACTGAAAAGCATGTTTACTGAGGATAGAACAGCATGGCACACTGCTATCAAGAAAGGAGTAAGCAAAGACTTCTTAAAGAAAGAGACACAAGGAGGCAAAGGAGAAAATAACACTAGGCACTGCAAACATTAAGCACAACACAATGTAGGACAACATTTTTGCATGCATGGTGTGGCCAAGACTGTGGATCCCACGTTGGTGTCTTCTTTGCATAAGGAGCCCAACCACCAGTGTAGTCTGCACTGAGACAGAACACTATTCTCTCCTCTTCTCAGTGTCTGACTGTTGAGTCAGATGCCATTAGTGCTGTAAACTTGTTTATAGCTTGGCATCAGGTTCATCCCAGGAGGACACATACATAAACACCTTCTCAATTAAGAGTACTCACTTATGAATCCCGGACCATTTACTCCAACTCTCCCTTATGTGAGAAGTACAGACTGAGAAAATGAGGGTATAGGATCTGAGTTTCTAACAGATACCAGGGTCCTCTCTTGAGAGGTTAGTAGTCTAGGACTGGGAACGGATGGTAGAAGGCAGGAAATCTTGATTCGACTTTCAGTTCTCAGTTTCCTTAGGTTAGAGGTGAAGGGGTTGCTTAAGAGCCAGGCATCGGGGAGTGTCAAGCCCACAGATCTAGCCTTCACCTCCCTGCTTTGGTCTGGGCCTGGGGGTCACCCGACCAGCCATAATCTGTCAGGTATGGACCCTGGGGTGAGTAGCTGAGGCTCCCCCTGAAGGCTTAGCTATCCAGGAGTGTTGGCCTGGACCAGCACTGCCAAGACCTGTGAGGCCCTCGCAGGAATGTCCCAGTCCTGGGGCAACATACCTCGTGGCCCTCCTCCCGTTCCTTCTTCTTTCTAGTGAAGTTTGAGGGGACAATGAGTAGGAGCCTGGGGAGAGAGAAGGAGGAAGAGAAGGGATGGTTGGGTGAGGCAGGAATGCAGTAGAAGAATATGAGCTTGTTTCCCTCTTTCCCACCCACTCGGGCCAGTTTATCCCTTTCCCCCCTTGCCTCCCACCATTTCACCTCCACTGAGCACACGGTTTGTTACTGATAGGGTGAGTGGGTTCGGAGGAGAAGCAGGAGAAAGAGAAGGAAGAGGAGGGGGCGAATATGAAGAGACGGAGAGATGGGGCACCCCTCGGGATTTTGTTTGCACCCTACTGGGGACCAGCCACAGAGCCTAGAGCCTCAAATCACTGCCCACTTGTCAGACTGCTCACTAAGGAACCAGTGACCACTTCACAGTGGCCGAGAAACCGGCTTTCCGTTCCCGGGAGGGAAGTTCACAGAGATGATCAGTGTGAGATTCTTCCTGTCATTGCTCCCTGACCCTTCACCGTCCTCCAAGCCCCTCTTAGCCCCTGACCCCTGAGCTCCCACCATCTTCATCCTTTCCTATAGGCTGATTTGTCGCCTCTAAATAATTAATTCAATTCGCCCCATGGAATAAATTCTATACAAAACTCAGGTTTTCCATCCCCAGCATCTCTCTCTCTGTCTCTCCGCGCCGATTCTGAAAGAACCTGTCCCCGGCGACGGGTGACACCCCCGTTCTCACCTATCCCACCGTCGACCCCTGGGCCACATCCTCCCACGGTCCTGGAATGCCCTCCCTCCTCACCTCCGTCAAACTAATTCTCTTTCCCTCTTCAAAACCCTACTTAGAGCTCACCTCCTCCAAGAGGCCTTCCCAGACTTAGCTTCCCCTTTTCCCTCTGCTCCCTCTGCTCCTCCTCTACCCCCCCTTCACCTCCCCTCAGCTAAGCCCTCTTTTCCCCCTTTTCCCTCTGCTCCTCCTCCTCTCCCTTCCCCTCCCTTCAGCACCATGCTCGTCCACTCAATTGTATATATTTTCATTACCCTATTTATTTTGTTAATGAGATGTACATCACCTTGATTCTATTTATTGCTATTGTTTTAATGAGATGTTCATCCCCTTGATTCTATTTATTGCTACTGTTTTTGTCTGTCTGTCTCCCCTGATTAGACTGTAAGCCCGTCAATGGGCAGGGACTGTCTCTATCTGTTGCCGATTTTTACATTCCAAGCGCTTAGTACAGTGCTCTGCACATAGTAAGCGCTCAATAAATACTATTGAATGAATGAATGAATCCCCACCTCTCACCAGTGAGGGAACGTCCTTGTCCTTGGATCAGATGGGGCTCCTTTGCAACCTGGTTCTGAGACTAAGAGCTCCTTTGAAGCCAAACCCAATAGTGGTGCCTGCTGACCTGGCAGGCAGGAAAGACCCAAACAGGGATTCCTGCTTTCTCCCTGAGGCTCTGACCCAGGGGCCAAAAGTGGGAGGAGGGTGAAGGTTGAGGAGTCCAATTCTCAGCAAGCACAGGACAGTGACCAGCTACTCCAGCCCTGATCATTGGAGATGCATCTACCAGGTGCTGGGGTTTTTTGCCAGAGAGAGGGATTGACGCAGGTCTTCATGGAACAACCTCTCTAGCCACATTTTTAACTCTCAGCAACAACAGAGAAGCAATGGACAGGGAATATATCTAATAATTAAGAAAAAGAGTACGAAATGTGGTACTTCTTAAATGTTTACTATGATGTGTAATACTATGAGAAGCAGCATGGCAGAGTGGAAAGAGCACGAGCTTGGGCGTCAGAGGTTGTGGGTTCTAATTCCGGCTCCGCCGCTTGTCAGCTGTGTGTCCTCGGGCAAATCACTTAGCTTCTCTGTGGCTCTGTAAAAGAGGGATGGAGCCTGTGAGCCCTATGTGGGACAACCTGATTACCTTGTAACTACCCCAGTGCTTAGAACAGTGTTTGGAACATAGTAAGCACTTAAAAAATATAAACATTGTTATTATTATTATGTGCAAGGCACTGTACTAAATGGTGGAATAAATATAGTACAGGCAGAATGGACATTGTCCCTTTCCCACATGGGGCTCACAGGTTAAGTGGGAGGAAGAACAGGTATTGAATCCCCATTTTACAGATGAGGAAACTGAGACCCAGAGTTATTAAGTGACTCATCCAAAGTCACACAGAAGATACGTGGCAGAACTGGAATTGGAACCCAGATCCTCTGACTCCCAGGGCCATGTTCTTTTCACTTTACTCCAGCACTTAGTACTGGAGGTTAACATGATAAGAGCTTAACAAATAACACAAGGCCCAGTCACTGAGAGGGAGAAGGGAATAGTAGAAAGGAGCTCCTCTCCCATCTCAGGCCTAGCCAGGGTCCACTTTCTCCCCTCCACCCCTTCCTGAGCCTCTAGATAAGAAAAAACACAGTGATAAGACACTTGAACTTCTTTGTTTTTAAAATGCATTGTATTCAGGCTTAGAAGGGGGATAAAGGAAATGTGCTTCTTTCCTTCCTAATCTCTAACCCTGCTGTCACTAATGAAAATAATAATAATTATGTTAATAATAATAATGGCATTTGTTAAGCGCTTGTTAAGCACTTACTCTGTGCCAAGCACTGCTCTAAGTGTTGGGGGTAGAAACAAGTTAATCAGGTTTGACACAGTCCCTGTCCCACATGGGGTTTACAGCCTAAGTAGCAGGGAGTAGGATCTAATTCCATTTAACAGATGAGGTAACTGAAGCATAAAGAACTTAAGTGACTTTTCCAAGATCACTCAGCAGAAATGTGACAGAGCTGGGGTTAAAACTCAGGTCCTCTAACTTGCCGGCCTGTGCTCTTTCCATTAGGCTACACTGCTTCCACTCCTCTGAACTGATTTCCCTGAAGTAATTGGAAGCAATAACGGGGGCAGGGGTTATTGTGGATCATTAAGTCTGAGGCCCTGGGCTGGCAGCCTCTGAAGCCCCAGTGTTAATGGGGCATTGTGTGAAAGCGAAAGAGTTTGCCCTCTTTGGGAGTTTCTTGGAACTGTCTGGGGGCATTCATTCATTCATTCATTCATTCATTCATTCATTCATTCATTCATTCATTCATTCATTCATATTTATTGACTGCTTACTGTGTGCAGAGAACTGTACTGAGTTCTTGGGAGAGTACAATACAACAATAAACAATCACATTCCCTGGCTACAATGAGCTTACAGTCTAGAGACATCAATACAAGTAAATAAAATTACAGATATGTACAGATAAGTGCTGTGGGGTTAGAAGGGGGCAAAGCAAAGGGAGCAAGTCAGGGTGACACAGAAGGGAGTGGGAGATAAGGAAAAGTGGGACTTAGTTTGGGAAGGCCTCTTGGAGGAGATGTGCCTTCAGTAAGCCTTTGAAGCAGGGGGAGAGTAATTGTCTTTTGGATTTGAGGAGGGAGGGCATTCTAGGCCAGAGGCAGAACATGGGCTAAGGGTCGGCAACGAGACAGGTGAGACCGAGGCACAGTGAGAAGGTTAGCACTTGAGGAGCGAAGTGTGCAGGCTGAGTTGTAGAAGGACAGAAGCGAGGTGAAGGTGGAGGGGCCAAGGTGGTGGACTACTTTAAAGACAATGGACAAGAGTTTTTGTTTGATGCGGAGGTGGATGAGCAATCACTGGAGTTTTTTGAGAAGTGGGGTGACATTTACTGAACATTTTTGTAGAAAAATTATCCAGGCAGCAGAGTATGGACTGGAGTAGGGAAGTCAGCAAGGAGGTTGATGCAGTAAATGAGGCGGGATAAGATGAGTGATTGTATTAACAAGGTAGAAGTTTGGATGGAGAGGAAAGGGTGCATTTTAGAGAAGTTGTGAAGGTGGGACCAAAAGGATTTAGTGATGGATTGAATATGTGATGTGAATGACAGAGAGGAATCAAGCATGCCACCAAGGTTATGGGCTTGTGAGACAAGAAAGATGGTGATGCCATCTACAGTGACAGGAAAGTCAGGGGGAGGACAGGGTTTGAGTGGGAAGATAAGAAGCTCAGTTTTGGACATGTTAAGTTTGAGGCAGGGAATATAATAATAATAATAATAATGTAGGTATTTTTTAAGTGCTTATTATGCGCAGAGCACTGTTCTAAGCATTGGGGTAGATACAGGGGAATGAGGTTGTCCCACGTGAGGCTCACAGTCTTCATCCCCATTTTACAGATGAGGGAACAGAGGCCCAGAGAAGTGAAGTGACTTGCCCACAGTCACACAGCTGACAAGTGGCAGGGCTGGGATTCGAACCCATGACCTCTGACTCCCAAGCCCGGGCTCTTTCCACTGAGCCACACTGTTTATTGTTGTACTGTTCTCTCCCAAGCACTTAATACAGTGCTCTGCGCACAGTAAGCACTGAATAAATATGAATGAATGAAGGAATGAAGACTGCAAATCCTTCTCTGCAGTATCCTCAGAGGAGATCTCCTCCCTCCTTGCAAGTGCCACCCCCTCCACCTGCGCCTCGGACCCCATTCCCTCTCACCTTCTTAAAACCATCGCCCCTGCCCTCCTACCTTCCTTAACTTCTATTTTTAACCACTCAATCTCCAAGGGCTCCTTCCCCTCTGCCTTCAAACATGCCCACATCTCCCCCATCCTAAAAAAACCCGCTCTTGACCCCACTTCCCCCTCCAGTTATCGCCCTATCTCCCTACTACCCTTCCTTTCCAAAATCCTAGAACGTGTCGTCTACAATCGATGCTTAGAATTCCTTAACTCCCATTCTCTCCTAGACCCCCTCCAATCTGGCTTCCGTCCCCTCCACTCTACCGAGACTGCTCTCTCTAAGGTCACCCGTGACCTCCTTCTTGCCAAATCCAATGGCTCCTACTCCATTCTAATCCTCCTTGACCTCTCTGCTGCCTTTGACACTGTCGACCATCCCCTCCTCCTCCATACCTTATCTCACCTTGGCTTCACGGACTCTGTCCTCTCCTGGTTCTCCTCTTACCTCTCTGGCCAGTCATTCTCGGTCTCCTTCGCTGGAGCCTCCTCCCCCTCCCATCCTTTAACTGTTGGAGTTCCTCAAGGGTCAGTTCTTGGCCCTCTTCTGTTCTCCATTTACACTCACTCCCTCGGTGAACTCATTCGCTCTCACGGCTTTGACTACCATCTCTACGCAGATGACACGCAGATCTACATCTCCGCCCCTGTCCTCTACCCCTCCCTTCAGGCTCGCATCTCCTCCTGCCTCCAGGACGTCTCCACCTGGATGTCGGCCCGCCGCCTAAAACTCAACATGAGCAAGACTGAGCTCCTCATCTTCCCTCCCAAACCCGGTCCTCTCTCAGACTTCTCTATCACCGTGGATGGCACGACCATCCTTCCCGTCTCTTGGGCCCGCAATCTCGGTGTCATCCTTGTCTCGTCCCTCTCGTTCACCCCACACATCCTATCCGTTACCAAGACCTGCCGGTTTCACCTCTACAATATCGCCAAGATCCGCCCTTTCCTCTCCACCCAAACGGCTACCTTACTGTTACGGGCTCTCGTTATATCCCGGCTAGACTACTGTGTCAGCCTTCTCTCTGACCTCCCTTCCTCCTCTCTCGCCCCACTCCGGTCTATTCTTCACTCCGCTGCCCGGCTCATCTTCCTGCAGAAACGATCTGGGCATGTCACTCCCCTTCTTAAACACCTCCAGTGGTTGCCTATCGACCTCCGCTCCAAACAAAAACTCCTCACTCTAGGCTTCAAGGCTCTCCATCACCTTGCCCCTTCCTACCTCTCCTCCCTTCTCTCTTTCTAGCGCCCACCCCGCACGCTCCGCTCCTCTGCCGCCCACCTCCTCACCGTCCCTCGGTCTCACCTATCCCGCCATTGACCCCTGGGTCATGTCCTCCCGCGGTCCTGGAACGCCCTCCCTCCTCACCTCCGCCAAACTGATTCTCTTTCCCTCTTCAAAACCCTACTTAAAAATCACCTCCTCCAAGAGGCGTTCCCAGAACGAGCTCCTCTTCCCCCTCTACTCCCTCTGCCATCCCCCCTTTACCTCTCCGCAGCTAAAGCCTCATTTTCCCCTTTTCCCTCTGCTTCTCCACCTCTCCCTTCCCATCCCCACAGCACTGTACTCGTCCGCTCAACTGTATATATTTTCGTTACCCTATTTATTTTGTTAATGAATTGTACATCGCCTTGATTCTATTTAGTTGCCATTGTTTTTACGAGATGTTCTTCCCCTTGACGCTGTTTATTGCCATTGTTCTTGTCTGTCCATCTCCCCCGATTAGACTGTAAGCCCGTCAAACGGCAGGGACTGTTTCTATCTGTTGCCGACTTGTTCATCCCAAGCGCTTAGTACAGTGCTCTGCACATAGTAAGCGCTCAATAAATACTATTGAATGAATGAATGAATGAATGAATAAATAGCACATAATTTTACTGCACCTCCACTATGACAACTAGCTCCCATTGAATTTCAGTGATGTGGATCACCACTGGTCATCCAAGCCATTCATGCTTCAGTTTCTTCATCAAGGAAATGGGAAGAATAGTACCCATAACTGGTTAGGTTTAGAAGTTCATTTGCAAATTATTTGACAAAAAACACTAAATAGCAATCAAGCATAACCAAGGTAAATTAAATTTCATTTTTGAATGTGGAATCTTATGTTTAAGCTCTATGCCCTAATGCATTATGGTGCAATAAATAAGCACTATTAAAGCATACTTGAGGCAATAAAATAGTTCATTTCACTGGATTCTCCTTTACTAGAAAGCATGATCTCTAGAGATTTTATGGAAAACTGGGACCAATTCTCACAAGAACAGAATACAGGCAATTCTAATTTATGCAAAGAATCTTTTTGTATTGACTGGAATCAATCAGTGGTATTTAATAAACATTTTCTCTGTGAAGAGCACTATGTTAAGAACTTGGGAGAGTATAATACAATGAAGTTGGTAGAGGAGCTTTCAACCTAGAAGGGGAGATGGTTAGATAAGCACATTAGATAAATAAATACAGTAAAAACATTGTGCAGACCACTGTTATAAGAACTTGGAAGAGTACAATATAATAAGAGTTGGCAGACTGATTCCTGCCTCCAAGGACTAATAGTCTACAGGCTAATTGGCCAAGACCACACACACATGGCTATACGCCTGTCCACTTACTCCTGTCCACCTATTTTCTTACTGCATTCCTTGCCTCAGGAATGACAGGATGAGAGAATGTGAGTGACTCTGCAAAAACCAGTAGCGTGTTGATCAATTCCTCTGAGCGGTTTCTTCATTTCTGAAGTCTCAGAAATAAGACTCAATTGTTGTTCCTGAAGGGAAACTCCATCCCACTATGAAAGCTTAATTTGGTTATTCCTTCACAGAAAGAATGCAACAGTCAAATCTTCTGTGATAGCTTATGTCATTTAAGAACTCTTTTCATGATAAGCCAACTAGGAAAGTATTTGAAAAGCACGACTCTGTGACTTACTATACAGAGAGCTCTTAACTCACATGAGTAATGAGTTGTATTGGAGTCATATGGTATGACAGAACCTGATCACAGGAAAGTGAAAAGTGATCAATCAACCAATGGACAGTATTTATTGAGCACTTAATGTGTGCAGAGCGCTGGAGGATGAGATAACATTAGCTCAACTTGATTCTTCTGCTTTGCCAAAAAAGAAACTGAGATAGGACCACCTTACATGAACCATTTTAATCCTCCTTGACCTCTCAGCTGCCTTTGACACTGCAGACCACCCCCATCTTGGCTTCACTGATGACACTGCCCTTCCCTGATGCTTCTCCAAATTCTCCCTACAGCTCTTTTCAATCTCTTTTGTGGGCTCCTTCTTTGCTTCCCACCTCGCAACTGAGAGGGTCCTTCAAGGTTCAGTTCTGGATCCTGTTTTATTCTCCATCTACACCCACTCCCTTGGAGAACTCATTCATTCTGAGATCCTCAACTACCATATCAGTGGGGATGATTCACAAACCTACCTCTCCAGTCCTAACCCCTCTTCTTTTTGGCAGGTGGACATTTCATCCTGCCTTTGGGACATCTCTACTTGGATGTCTCACTGACATCTAAAATTTCATATATCCAAAACAAAACTCCTCATCTTCCTACCCAGATCCTGTCTGCCTCCTGTCTTTCCCATCACTGTAGACAATGCTACTGACCTTCCTGTTGCCAAATCCTGCTGGTCTACCTTTCCAATATCTCTAGAATCCTCTTCTTACTCTCCATCCAAACTGTTATCATGCCAGTCCAGGCACTTGTCTTATTCCACTTCAACTACTGCAGCAGTCTCCTCATTGACCTCACTGCCTCCAGTTTCTCATCTCTCCAGTTTATACTTCACTATGCTTCCCAGATCATTTTTCTAAAAATCTGCTAGGTCCTCATCTCCTCACTCCTCAAAAACCTCCAGCGATTGTCCATACACCTCTGCATGAAACAAACTCCTTACCATAGGTTTTGGGGCACTCGATCAGCTCATCCACTCCTATCTTACCTCACTCATCTCTTGTTACAATACAACTCAAGCATTTTGCTCCTCTAATAACAGCCTACTCACTGTGCCCCGAGCCCATCAATCTCACCACTGACCCTTTACTCACATCCTCCATCTGGCCTGGCATTCTCTCCCCCTTCAGAACTTACACATCATCACTCTACCCGTCAGCAAAAATCACATCTCCTTTGAGAGATTTTCCCTGACTAATCCTTCATTTCCCTATTCACTGCCACTTCCCTCCCCACCCCAGTGTCTCTTCCCCCTTTCAAAATCCTACTGGACTCTTCCAAGAGTCTTTTCCAGACTAAGCCACCCTTATCCTCAGCTCCCCCTCCCATTCGTGTCACCTCTACTTGCTCCCTTTGCTTTGTACATATCTTTATACTCTGTCGTTTTCCTTACCCGTAATTTATTTTAAACTTGAGGGCAGCAATTGCATCTAGTAATTCTATTGTATTTTATTTTCCCAAAAGCATGTTACAGTGTTCTGCACACTAGAAGTGCTCAATAAATGCCACTGATTGAATGATTATGCCACCACTGTCTGTTTGGCTTTGTCTTCCACACAAACTTTACTGTTTTCTTTTCCACTTTCCCCCCAATCTGTCATGTGAAGCCCCTTTTGGATCTTCAAACAACTCACAATGTTGAACAACAAGTTCGATTGAGGGCATAACATATCGCTACAGATATAGCCATAGAGGGAGTCTGTTCTGTGCTGGGACAGCTTTCCCAGTGAAGACCTCCAACAAATGAGATGGGGCAACTGGGTCGCATTCAGCAATGGAGCAAACCAGATGAGGGAACAGAGAGGTCTGTGGTCGAAAGGATGCATAGAAGTATTTTCGTCCACCACCACAGACTACAACCATAACCCAACCAACCAACTGTCTCACAATAAGTGCTTTTGGCTCCAAGGGGTTTGGGTAAGAGAATGCAGATGGCTCAACACCATCTATCACACTGTTGAAAAAGAACTCAAGTGCATGCTCTACAATGGTGGGAAACCCCCTTCCTTGTATTCTAAAAAATCCTAAGCAAGTAAGATATTTGTTGCCTGGTAAGTGAAGAGATAGTAGCCCCATTTAACAGCCCCCAGGGTGTTGAACAACAGTGCTCACCCTGAATGGGAAATGATGCTAGAAAATTAAACTCACCCAAACTAAAGCGGGCTTACTGGTAGACCATTGCTTGTAAGATATTCATTCAATAGTATTTATTGAGCGCTTACTATGTGCAGAGCACTGTATTAAGTGCTTGGAAAGTAAAATTCAGCAACATATAGAGACAATCCCTGCCCACAATGGGCTCACAGTCTAGAAGGGGGGAGGAAAACATCAAAACAAGTCAACAGGCATCAAGAGCATCAATATAAATAAATAGAATTGTAGATATATACACATCATTAATAAAATAAATAGAATTATAAATATGTACATATATACACACAGTGCTGTGGGGTGGGGAGGGAGGTAGAGCAGACAGAGTGAGTGTGGGATATGGGGAGGGGAGGGGGAGCAGAGGAAAAGGGGAGCTTAGTCTGGGAAGGCCTCCTGGAGGAGGTGAGCTTTCAAAAGGGCTTTGAAGGGGAAAAATGTGCCAGTTTAGCAGATTTGAGGAGGGAGGGCATTCCAGACCAGAGGTAGGACCTGGGCCAGGGGTCAATGGTGGGACAGGCAAGAACAAGGCACAGTGAGGAGGTTAGCAGCAGAGGAGTGGAATTTACAGGCTGGGCTGTAGCAGGTGAGAAGGGAGGTGAGGTAAGAGGGGGCAAAGTGATGGAGAGCTTTAAAGTCAATAGTGAGGAGTTTTTGCTTAAGGAAGGGTCGAGGAAGGGGGTCAAAATGAAAACCAGAATATAAAATTACCATTGCATTGTGTAATATCTGGGTGAAACAACAGGATGATGATGAAAACAGTCATTGGTCTATGTTCTAAGAGCATTAACTGCACTCAGTCCATTTAGTACAGTGCACAGTTGTTACCCAGCGCACAGGGATGGGTTCTAGAATCTGCACGGCTAGAGTGAGAGACCGGAGTCAGAAAGGCTGAGCCAAGTAAGATTTATTCTTCATGGAGAATTGAACTTCCCTTTTGGGAGGAATACAGTTAATTTAGTTACTCGCATGATAAAATGCACCTAGTTCCCTTCCCGTGAAGCTTTCCACCTGGGAGGAATACACTTATACGGGCAGCACCATCCCCAACTTCTATCAGCTGGTAGAAATGGTTAGGAGACATCGATTGTTTCCAGCGGCTACTTTTCAATTCACCCGGAAATTGAGTTCCCCCCCAAGGGGATACTCACTTCTTCTTTCTCCCAAGAGGAGGTCCAATGGATCACTCAGAACCACACAGATTCTGACAGAGTGGGCTTCCCCCACTCCGGGTAGAGGTGACTTGCCACATCAGTGTGATGGAGTTCCAAGCTACTCTCAAGAGTTCGTGGAGACCCCTCCCCAGATATACTCTGCTACTTCTCAATCCTCCTCCCTTCCATGGCCACATTTGGGAGTGGGGAGGGTCATGTGACAAGACCCACCCAAATCTTCCTTCACCTTCACTTCCGGGGTAAGTGACCTTGTGAGACTTAAGAATTAAGGGACCCATACCTCTCAGGTTGGTGCCAGGATGTATGTGGTGTGTTTATTTAGAGCTAACACTGTCATAATGATAGAGACCTTTCTGGCCAGGGCATGACCAATCATGACTGTGAACTTAGTGCTTGGGCTTGGGAGAACAGCTCAAGGAGAATGAACTGGCCAGGTAAGGAGTCAGTATCACAGCACTAAGTGAAACCAGATGACCTGATCAAGGAAAGCAAACAGAAATAGCCACTAGATACATCTTATCTGGGAGAGCAAGGTTCAGGGAGCTAGAGGACCTGGGTACTAATCCTGGCTCTGCCCCTGCTGTGTGACCATGGGGAAGTCATTTAACTTTCCTGTGCCTTAGTTTCCTCAACCACAAAATGGAGATTTGATACCTATCCTCCCTTGTACTTAGCCTGTGATCCCCATGTGAGACAGGGACCATATTCAGCTTGATTAACTTACCTTATCTACCTCAATGCTTAGAACAGTGCTTGACACATAGAAAATAGTTGACGAAAAAAAGACCTTCCCTCTTCAGAAAGGCAGCTATCAGAGATTGGTTTTGCAATCCATTAGTAATTTCAGGCTTTCCAAATCTGCACAAAGATATGTGACAGTCTATAGACCCTATACCTGCTCCTGAAGTAAAAAAGTTGACTTTCTTATCATCTGTGGAAACACCCCCACAGTGATAAAATGCCATGAAGGAAAAGAATGATTCTCCAAAGACACAGACTGATTCATCACAGGAGTACTGACATTTGATCAACTGAATATAATGGGAAATTTTAACTTGAGTTGAAAGTGATGCTCACCTAATGGAAGAAAGTTATTGGACTGCATGAGCTTCCAAATTCAACTGTTATGGTCTACTTTTGCTAATGGAAAGCCCCTAGTATGATCTTGTGATCACCAGCATAGTTTTGGTTTGCCAAACAGAAGAAAAATGTCCTAGATGCATCCACCATCTTAGCAGTGACATCCAATTGACTATATGATAGTGTGGCAGAGAGTCATTGAGGATGTGCAGACCAGAGCATTGTGTTCCAAGCTCACACTGACGATCCAACCACTGTGTAGAAAAGTGACCTCTAAAAGAGAGCTAAATGTTAAATTTACAGGGATGAAGATATTTGCAAAGAACTCCACCACAAAATTACAATGGCCCTGTTGAAACAGGAACAGCTGACAACAATCCCCAGTATAAACTGTGAATGATTATTTCTCTGTGATATTTTTCTAGAAGGCAGCCAACTAGACTTTGGCTATAGCCAAACAAAGTCATAAAGATGGGTTCAATGCAAATTCCAGATAAAATGATCAGAGATAAATAATCTACCTGCGGCTAAACAATTACTGCAGCAACAAGACTTTGCAACATCTCATGACAGACTTAAGAGAGGTTCAAGGAAATCTCCACTGTGGCATGGATCATTTCCTTTCCCTGGAAACATCCTCTAACCCTAGTTTTACTATTCAGTTCTTTCCTGGCTCCTGCTTAACTCTTCTCATTCCTCCTCAATCTCTTCCCCGGCTCTGCCTCCACCTCTCACCCTCTGACTGTGGTTGTCCCGTCGAGGCCCATTCTGACTCCCTTTCTCTTGTCTTTTACACTTACTCCCTCTGGGGAGCTCATCTGCTCTCACTGCTTAAATGATCACCTCTATTCAGAAGATTCCCAAATCCACCTTGATGGAGCCCTGCTAGCTCACTTCCATTAGAATCTCACATTTCCTCTTTCCTCCAGAACATCTTCACATGGATAATAATAATAGTTAATAATAATTGTGGTACTTGTTGACCCTCTCGGGGTCACAAATGGAGAGTTTCCAAAACTCTACCAGTCTCATCTATGGGAGGGAGAGCCAAGCCATTCCTAGCTTGGCCAGTGGCTAGTGAGTGGAAGGCACTCTGCTACAAGTCAAGGTTCCCCTTTGCTGGGCAGCAGCGGCATGGAGAGGATGGAGGGTGCAGACTCAAATTTACTGCACAGAAAGAAGCAATGGTAAACCATTTCCATATTTTTACCAAGAAAATTCTATAAATCCACTACCAGAACAATTGCAGATGGAGGTGGGGCGTTCTAGGGGAGATGTGCCCATGATGTTGCTATAGGATTAGCGATGACTCGACAGCATAAGACAAGACATGATACTAGTTAAGCAGTTACTATGAGCCAAGCACTGTTCTCAGTCCTGGAGCAAATAAAAATTAATCAGGTTGGACACTGTAATACTGACACCTGAAGCTCGATGTGCTGAATGGGAACTCTTCATATTCCTTCCTAAATTCTCTCCTTTACCTAATTTTCCTGTTACAGTTCATCTCAGTGTGCTTGACCTCTGTCCTCTGCCAACAACAGACCTGGGTGCTCATGAGAGAACCCCCTCAAAAAGCCACAACCTCCACCCTGCCCCATCATCGCAGCATAATTACCCAAAAAACAATTTGACTTACCAGGAGATCCAAAGAAATGCCATTTATTGGAGGGAAATATACTAGAAAATATATTAGAAAGTATTCTAGAGAAACAACGTGGCCTAGTGGAAAGAGCGCAGGCCTGGGAGTCAGAGTATTCTCAGCTTTGCCACTTGAAGTCATTATCGCAGCACTAAGTGAAACCAGATGACCTGAGCAAATAAACAAACAGAAATAGCCACTAGATACATCTTATTTGGGAGAGCAAGTGTTTGGGAACTGGAGGATCTGGGTTCTAATCCTGACTCTGACCCTGCTGTGTGACCATGGGGAAGTCATTTAACTTTTCTTTACTTAAGTTTCCTCAACTGCAAAATGGAGACCCATGACCTTGTATGACCTTGGGCGAGTCACTTAACTTCTCTCTGTTCTTCAGTTAGCTCATCTATAAAATGGGGAATAAGACTGTGAGCCCCACATGGGACATGGACCGTGTCCAATCTGATTAGCCTGTTACAACCCCAAGGCTAAGTACAGTGCTTGGCACATAATAAAGACTTAACAAATATCATTTTTAAAAAGTGGCCATACCACATAGACCCCTGACCAGTGGTTCCCTTGACCCTCCAGACCATGGTTAGGAGGCCCAGCACTGTCCCCCAAATTCATCTTTTTGCCCCTTCCAGCATTGCATGCTCCTCCCCATCTTCCACCCCAAAGGCAGATCTCCATGTCTCCGACATCACTTCCAAGGTGGATTGGGAAGTTTCTAAGAAGTGCCTGAATCATCAGTGGTATTTATTGAGAGATTACTATATGCAGAACACTGTACTAAGCACTTCTATATCCTCAATGTTTCTCCAGCCAAGATCCTGCTCAGTCCTTAGAAGAGATCATTTGAAAACTCCCCTTATCTGCGTGTCTGAGGAGCGGAAGGTGCCTTCTTCCCTGTCTCGTCTCTTTGGCTGTTCTCCAAAGTTCCATAGCACTCCCCTTTGGCTCTTTTGGGTTCATGGTTTCGACCTCTTCTTGGCTCATCTGGCTTTTGCCCAGCCCGTTTGTCCTCAGAGATAATCCTCTCTCACTTCCCTGCTGCTGCCAGCAAATTTCCTGATTCAATCATCCTGCCTTTACAAATCATTCACTCCTTTGCAACTACCCATAACTGCCCCCCACCTTCTTCTCCTTTTATTTATTTTCCCCTTACAATTTGGCACACCCCAAATCTGATAAACCAGCAATCCCAACAACCCCCAATATTTTATTTATTTGCAGTGGTTCAGAGAGAATCTCCCTGATTGCTGAAAGCTTCTGCTTCTTGTGCTGTCATTATACAATGCTGCAATCTCCACTCTCATATTCATTTTGTCATGAAATCCTGTCAGTTTTTCCTCCAAGATGTTTTCCATTATCATCGGTGGTATTTACTGAACACTTAGTAAGTGCAGAGCACTGTACTAAACTCTTGAGAGAATACAACAGAGTTGGCAGGCATGTTCCCTGCCCACAATGAACTTACAATCTAGAGGGAGAGACAGACAAATAATTCATAATGGTGATTTTTTTTCAAGGAGAGTAACCCAGTTGGATCAGGGGCTGCTCCTGTAGCTTACACTCATAAAGGAATTTCTCATGGAGTTGCATTCTGAGTACACATCACTAAAATCCACCATTATCTCTCCATTCAAATTGTTACCACATTATTTCAAGCACTTATCCTTTCCCACCATGATTACTGTAACAGCCTCCTTGCAGGCCTCCCTGCTTCCTGTCTCTCCCCACTCCAATCCTTACTTCATTCTGCTGTCTGGATCATTTTTCTATAAAAAACATTCAGTTCATGTTTTCCCACTTCTCAAGAAACTCCAGTGGTTGCCCATCCACCTCTGCATCAAAAAGAAACTCCTTATCCTGGACATTAAAGCACTCAATCACCTTGCCTCCTCCTACCTCACCTCGTTGCTCTCCTACTACAACCCAGCCCAACTCACCTTGCTGCTCTCCTACTACAACCCAGCCCACATACTTCACTCCTCTAATGCCAGCCTACTCACTGTGCCTTGCACCGCTGACTTCTTGCCCACGTCCTGCTTCTGGCCTAGAACGTCCTCTCTCTTCATAAGTGACAGACAATTACGCTCCCCACTTACAAAACCTTATTGAAGGCACATCTACTCCAAGGGACCTTCTCTGTAAAAGCCTTCATTTCCTCTCTGCCCACTCCCTTCTGCGCCGTCCTGATTTGCTCCCTTTCTTTACCTCTTCTTCAGCCCTACAGCACTTTTGTACATATCTGTAATTTACTTATTTCTATTATTGTCTGTCTCCCCACTCTAGACTGTGAACTCACTGTGGGTAGGGAATATGTCTACTAACTTACTTGTATCGTACTCTCCCAAGTGCTTAGTTCAGTTCTCTGAACACAGTAAGTGCTCAATAAATACCACTGACTGACTATCTCTCCTAGCACTTAGTAAGCACTTAATTATTATTATTATTATTATGTGTTAAGTGCTTCCTATGTGTCAAGCACTGTTCTAAGAGCTGGAGTAAACACAAGTTAATAAAGTCAGGCATAGTCCCTGTCCCCAGATGGGGCTTACAGTCTAAGTAGGAAGATCAGGTATTGAATCCACATTTTTGAAATGAGGAAGTTGAGGCATAGAGACATGAAATGACTTGCCCAAGGTCAAACAGTAAGCAAGAGGTGGAACCAGATTTAGAACCCAGGTCCTCTGACTCTGATCTTGTGTAATCTGTATTATTTTCCTAAAATTCGTTGTCCCCCTCCAGTGTTGTAAAAGAATATATCTCATTTCCAAGATCCAAGTAGTTCAGTCAGCCAAAATGGTCTCAGAAATTAGCAATTAGCAAAGCTGGGACTCCACCACTTTGTTCTCCGGGGTCAGTTCATGAAGGAGTTTCTTTCTAGACTGGAAGTTCCTTGTGGGCAAAGAATCTGTCTTCCAACTCTATTGTACTGGACTCGCCCAAGTGCTTAGTACAACACTCCACACTCAGTAAGCACTCACTAAATACCACTGATTGATTGATTCCATTGTCTCCAGGGATTGAGTGAGAGAACAAATGCCTCACCCCCATCCCCTAGTGACCTAGACACCCCAGGACAGTAACGGGGGAAGGCTGGGGACCCCTTTGCTTTCCTGGGAATTCCCACTCCACTTTGTACTAGGGAAGAGTAGAGGATGGCTCTCAAGGCACACCTGGTGGACATTGCCCCCCCCCAAACTAGATTGCCTCCCTCCACTCAATAACTGAGTTCAGTTTGCAAACAGTTTCAGGAGTTGTTCAAACCCACTGTGCTTCTGCCAGAGCTGTCAGAACTCATTTGATCTGTTTGGTAGCAGTAGTTTCTGAGCAAACAAAGAGACGCAGACTAAGGATTGCAGGTTGTAACCTTAATCATATGGGTCAGTAAACCCAGATGACCATTTTTTAATTTTTTTTTATCCTCACTGCTCTGGCCTGAATTTTTATGTGCTGCATCAGCAGGCACCCAGCACGGAAGCTACAAAACAAAGGCTTGGCTGGGGCAACTCAGAGAGGCTAAGACACTGCCATGCTGACCCCTGTCAAGGCTTGGCTGACCTAACTTGCCTTTGAAATTCTTCAGAATGATTCAGTCCTGTGGGATGGAGGCAGGAAGGAAGCTGAGAAGTCACTGTTTCCATCCTAAAAGGCCCAAGAGATAAGAGGTCACTGCAGAACAAAGTCTAGTGGCTTGGTCAGACTCACTTTCAAAGACATTTTGATGGTCCAAATATGTCAGATATTAAAGGATCTGAATCCTTTGAGCCCTAACATGTTGGTGGTCTTCTTTTAAGTGGATCAGACTGAGTTATGTTATTCACTGGATCCAAACTTGAAAAATCAAATGAAAAATAACCTGAAGACTAAATGAGTAGTGTTTGCCAGTCCCTTCCACCCACCAGTGTAGATTGTGTTTTGGGTTCCTGCCACGGGAACAGGCATCTGCTCCCTTGAGTAATTCAGAGAGCAAGGCTCTCTTTGACAGTCATGACACATTCTACTGAGCTAGCTGAGAAGAACTCAGTCCAGTGGTACTGTGGGATGGAACAAGAAAAAGGGGAAAGATGGAGCTCAACATAACTCCGCTTCTCTACTGTACTCTCCCAGGCTTTTAGTGCTCTCCACACAGCAAGTACTCAATAAACACCACTGGCTGATAATTAAAATAATAATAATAATAATGTTGGTATTTGTTAAGCGCTTACTATGTGCCGAGCACTGTTCTAAGCGCTGGGGTAGACATAGGGGAATCAGGTTGTCCCACGTGGGGCTCACAATCTTAATCCCCATTTTACAGATGAGGGAACTGAGGCACAGAGAAGTTAAGTGACTTGCCCACAGTCACACAGCCGACAAGTGGCAGAGCTGGGATTCGAACTCATGAGCCCTGACTCCAAAGCCCGTGCTCTTTCCAAAATCAAACCTGAGCTCAGCTGTAAAAACTCCTGTCTTAAAGAGTTCTGATCCTTGTTTTCTAAATCACTACACTTTAATGTGCAAATGACCTGAGTGATGGTGGGAATCAATTAATGATATTGATTGAGCCCCTACTGTGTGCAGAGTACTGTATTAAGTGATTGGGATATAACAGAGGATGTAGACACATTCTCTGCCTACAAGGAGATTACTTTCTAGAGGAATGAGGGAATGAGGCTTGTCCTCCTTCCAAATCCCTGATCTATAAAGTGGAATGTTAACCAGGGTAGCTATGATGAGCTGCACACCTCCTCCAAGAGGCCTTCCCTGGCTATGCCCTCAATTCCTCCTCTCTCACTCCGTTCTACCCTTGCAGTTGGATTTCCACCCTTCCCTCAGCCCCATAGCACTTATGTACGTACCCATAATTTATTTATATTAATGTCTGTCTCCCCCTCTAGACTGTAAGCTCACTGTAGACAGGGAACAAATCTACCAACTCTGTTACATTTTAATATGTCAAGCTCTTAGTAATAATAATAATAATAATGTTGGTATTTGTTAGGTGCTTACTATGTCCCAAGCACTGTTCTAAGTGCTGGGGTAGGTACAAGGTTTTAGGTTGTCCCACTTGGGGCTCACAGTCTTGATCCCCATTGAACAGAGATAACTGAGGCACAGAGAAATTAAGTGACTTGCCCAAAGTCACACAGCTGACAAGTGGCAGAGCCAGGTTTAGAACCCATGACCTCTGAGTCCCAAGCCCGGGGTCTTTTCACTAAGCCACGCTGCATACACTAAGTGCTCAATAAATAAGATCAATTTATTGGTTGAAAAACCTTGTGTTTGGAAGACTCCGGAGGACAGAATGACAGCAGCTCTGAAGCTTGACAACCTTCCCTATGTGTGCTGTGATGTCTCTTTATTCATAATTTTTTATCCTTATTAATGTCTATCCTCCCCTCTAGACGGTAAACTCATTATGGGCAAGGAACATGTCTGCTAATTCTCTCAAGCACTTAATACAGTGCTCTGCACATAGTAAGTGCTCAATAAGTATGATAAATTGATTGATCTTTACTGATCAAACACTATTTAGAAAGTGTTCATCCACCAATGTCTTTTATTATTATTGTTATTATTATGGTGTTTGTTAAGCACTTACTATGTGCCCAGCACTATTCTAAACGCTGGGGTAGACACAAGGTAATTAGATTGGACACAGTTCTTATCCCACAAGGGGCTCACAGCCTTAATCCCCATTTTACAGATGAGGTAATTGAGGCCCAGAAAAGTGAAGTCACTTGCCAAAGGCCACTCAGCAGACAAGTGATGGAGCTGGGGTTAGAACCCATGACCTTCTGATTCCCAGGCCCAGATTCTATCCACTACATCATGCTGCTTCTCTGTACAATACAATGGTATTGGTAGACAAGATCGCCGCCGACAAGGACAGCCTAGAGTGGGGAGACAGACATCAAAATAAATGATGGATATGTACATAAGTTCTTTGTTTTTGCAAGGTAGATTAAAAAATATTTATCATCAAAGTAATTAATTAATTACATTTGCCTTAGGTTGGCATTAGAGAAGCAAAGTGTGTGGGTTGAGTTGCAGTAGGAAATCAGGGTGGTAAAGGAGGAGGGAGCAAGATGATTGCTTCAAAGCCAAGGGTAAAGAGTTTCTGTTTGACACAGAGGTGGATGGGCAACCACTGGAGGGTTTTTGAGGAGTGGGGAAACATGGAATAAACATTTTTGTCAAAAAATGATCCAGACAGCAGAGTGAAATATGGACTGGAGTGGGGAGAGACAGAAGACAGGGAAGCCAGCAAGAAGACTGATACAGCAATCAATGTGGGATAGAATAAGTGTTCGGATGAAGAGGAAAGCAAGGATTTTAGGGTCTCTGTGAAGGTTGAACCAACAGGATTTGGTAACAAGTTGAATACGTGGGTTGAATAAGACAGATGAGTCGAGTTTAGGGGATAGTGGTGCTGTCTACAGTGATGGGAAAGTCTGGGGGAGGACAGATTTTGGATGGGACAATAAGGAGTTCAGTTTTGGACATATTAAATTTGAGGTGCCAGCGGGAATCCAAGTAGAGATGTCCTGAAGGCAGTAGGAAATGTGAGACTGCAGAGAAGGAGAGAGATCAGGACTGAAGGTGTAGATTTGAGAACCATCTATATAGAATTAGTAGATAAATCCGTGGGAGCTAATGAGTTCTCCAAGGGAGTGAGTATAGATGGAGAATAGAAGAAGACCCAGAACTGAATCTTGAGGGACTCCCACGGTTAGGAGTTGGGAGGCAGAGGAGGAACCAGTGAAAGAGACTGAGTATGAACTTCCAGAGAGATAAGAGGAGAACTAGGAGAGGACAGTGTCAATAAACAAGGTTAGATAATGTTTCCAGGAGAAGGGGTGGTTTAACAGTGCCTATGGCAGTTACAAGGTCGAGGAGGACTCAGATGAACCTGAGGTCTTTCGAATTGGCAAGAAGGAGATTGTGCTGACCTTTGAGAGGGCAGTTTCAGTGGAGTAAAGGGAGCAGAAGCCGACTGGAGTGAGTCAAGGAGAGAACTGGAGAAGAAGTGGAGACAGTGGGTGTAGACAACTCACTCAAGAAATTTGGTGAGGAATAGTTGCAGGGGGAGGTTATGGGTAAAAGGAGGAGCTTTTTTAGGCTAGGGAAGACATGGGTGTTTTTGAAAGCAGTGGGGAAGAAACCACTAGAGAGTGAACAGTTGAAGATTGTAGTCAAGGAGGGAAGACGGAGGGGTCAAAAGCTTTGAGAAGGTGCGTCAAGATGTGGTTGGGAGCACAGGTGAAGGAGGTGGATTTTGAGAAGGGGCAGGAGATCTCCTCTTGAAATACTGCTGGGAAAGATGGGAGAGTTGAAAGGGAGCTGCAGGATGGAGGGACTGGAGAGGAACAAAGGAGATTTTAGGGGGATCATGCCTCATGGTTTCAATATTCTCAGGGATGACCATTAGGGACATTAGGGACGAGAGATGGGGAAGACAGTAGGACAGGGGATTTGAGGAGGGAATTTCCTCTCCATCCAAATTGCTATCATGTTAGTACTATCACTTATCCTAACCCCACCTGGATTACTGCATCAGCCTCCTTTCTGACCTCCCTGCCTCCTGTCTCTTCCCACTTGTGTCCTTACTCCAACCTACTGCCTGGATTATTTTTCTACAAAAACATTCAGGCCATGTCTCCCTACTCAAGAACCTACAGGGGTTGCCTATCCACCTCTGCAGCAAACAAAAATTCTTCACCATTGGCTTTAAAGCACTCAATAACCTTGCTCTCTCCTACTTTAGCTTGCTACTCTCCTACTACAACCCAGCCCACACTCTTCGCTCCTCTAATGCTAACCTTCTCACTGTGCCTCGATCTCATTTATCTCATTGCCGACCGCTGGCCCACGTCCTGCCTCTGGTCTGAAACACCCTCCCTCCTCAAATCTGACAGACGATTACTCTTCCCTCCTTCAAAGCCTTATTGAAGGCACATCTCCTCCAAGACGCCTTCCCTGACTAAGCCCCCCATCCTTTTCTCCCACTCCCTTCTGCATCACCCTGACTTGCTCCCTTTGTTCTTCCCCCAACCCAGCCCCAGAGCATATCCATAATTTATTTATTTTAATGTCTGTCGCCCCCACTCTCAACTTGTTGTGGGCAGGGAATGTGTCTGTTTATTGTTATATTATACTGTATTGTTGTACTGTATGTGTCGGTTTATTGTCTTACTGAGTTTAACATTTGAAACAACTGACAAGGGCAATGAGTATGAGAGTCATTAAGGATGGAGAAATGATGTTATTGGGCAGAGGAGAAGGCAGAGTTTAAACGGAAAAGGATGAAGTTGAGGTGGACGAGATCGGCCTGATAATCTGTATTTCCAACAGCAACACTCTGTGACTCGTGCATAGGAGTGGAGGCAGACTGTGGAGGTGATTCAGAGCTGTGGTTTAGTGGTACAAGACTGGTGAAGGGAGAGAGGAGTTAATGAGTTGAGTTTAGTAGAGAGAGTGCTGTAGAGGGCATCAATTTGGTCCTCAAGGGAAGGTAGTTTGGGTTTGGAAACTAAGTGGGGCATGGTGACGATAAAATTGGATGGGGTCAAAAGATCGGAAACCTCTGTGGGAGAATGGGACAGATTGGCAGTGAAGGGGTGTGTGGGAAAGAAAGCAGGTGAGGAGGTCGTGGTCAGATAAAGGGATTTCAGAGTTGGTGAGGGTAATAATTATAATAATGATTATGGTATTGGTTAAGTGCTTACTTTGTGCCAGGCACTGTTCTAAGCACTGGGGTAGATACAAGGTTGACCCATGTAGGGCTCACAGTCTTAATCCCCATTTTACAGATGAGGGAACTGAGGCACAGAGAAGTTAAGTGACTTGCCCAAGGTCACACAGAGTTAAATGGCAGAGCTGGGATTAGAATCCATGTCCTCTGACTCCCAAGGCCGTGTTCTTTCCACTAAGCCACACTGCTTCTCTAATAGGTAGAGATTGTACAGTGACTAGAGATGATGAGATCGAGTTTGTGTCCAAGTTAGTGAGTGGGTTAGATGGGGTGGAGCAGAAGGTCAGTGGAGTTGAGGAGTGAACTAGACTGTAAATCTGTTGTGGGCAGGGAATGTATCTGTTATATTGCTAAACTGTACTCTCCTAAGCATTTAGTGCAGTAAGTGCTCAATAAATATAATTGACGGATTGCTTGATTGATTGAATGAAAGCAAGCAACAGAAGGGTCATCAGGAACATTCACATGAAGTCACCATGGATCAGTGTAGTGATAGAGAAAGAGAGAAGGAATGTTGAGAACAGGATGAAAATGGTTCAAAAATTTGGAGAAGGGGCCTGGTGAGTGGCAGATGACTTTGATTATTATGTGGGGTGGGTGGTACAGGTGGGTGATATGGGCTTCAAGGAAGGAAAAGAGAGGGATGGGGGAAAGTGGAATGGTGCAAAAGCAGCAATGAAGAGAGTGAAGAAAGCCAATTCCTCTGCCTTTCCCAGTGAGTCTAAGGGAGTGGATGAAGATAAAGCCCCTGCTAGACAGCAGCAGTGTTATCTGGAGAGAGCCAGGTTTCAGCGATGGCAAGGAGCAGTGTTTGGGTCAGGAACAAATCAATGATGAAGGGAAGCCTCCCCATAAAGGAGTGAGAGTTCCACAGGCCACTCTTGACCGAGGCTGTGGTGAGGAGTGCTGGGGTAGGGGCTGGTCCTCTGAACTCCTGGTCGGTGCTCTTTCCACTAGGTCATACTGCTTCTTTACCAAACTATTGCATAGCTATACTACACCATGACTCTTTTCATGAGGTAGAAATGTTTACCCTTTCTTCCAGATTTCCCTGGAAGACCCATAGAGAGACAGAGTACTATAGACCCAGTTAACTGTTGAGAACAGAAGACATTGCTATCTTCGGGTTAATGTATGCCTCAGTGTAAGAGCATGGAAACAAGCAAAAGGTAACAGCTGGGCTAGCTGGCCAGGATAAGGAGAAAACAACAAATATAAAGAATGTCCCAATTTCAAAAGAAAAAGGTGGAAATCTAGCATTTGGATATTAGTTTAAGAAGATTCTAGTAAAGCATCTGACAGCCTGACTGTTCAGAATTCATCTGTGGAGGTTCATGAATGAAGGAATTTATGCAAGCTCATTGTCCTCTTGGGAAACAAGTAATAGTGAAGCAAAGTTTACTCTGTGAGTCCTGCTTTGATTCTGCTCTGATTTGGATTAAGGTAGTCTGTCTAAAACACAGCACAAACATCAAATCAAACTTTCATAGGCCTCAGGGGCCAGGATAGCCAATTTATATATTCATATATGAATATAAAATATATACATATATCTACACACACATACATATATATTTATAGAGAGAGAGGCTGGTGGATTTAAGAAGACACGGAAGTGGGCATTGGTACTCTCTTGGATTATATTTTTGTATTCTCCCAAGGGCTTAGTGTTCTGCACAGAGAAAGTATTCAGTAAATAACACTGATTGATTGATTAGTGTGAAAAGTCTAGACAGAGGGCGTCAAAAGAGGCAGTGCCTTAGTGGAAAGAGTATAGGAACGGAAATCAGTAGACCTTGAGTTTGAATCCTGGTTCTGTAAATTGCCTGCTGTGTGACCTTCTCTGTGCCTCAGTTTCCTCATCTTTAAAATGTGTATAAGATACCTGTTCTTCCACCCTCTTAGACTGTGAGTCCCACGTGAGACAGGAACTGAATCTGATTTGATGATCCTGTATGGACCCCTGTGACACATAGTAAACACTTTAAAAAATCACCATTCTTGTTAGGTTGCATGGAGGTGGAACTTAAAGTAAAACCTGATGTTGAGTGTGGCTTACTGGAAGCAGCACGGGCTTGGGAGTCAGAGGTCATGGGTTCTAATCTTGACTCCGCTACTTATCAGCTGTGTGAATTTGGGCAAGACAATTAACTTCTCTGTGCCTCAGTCACCTTATCTGTAAAATGGGGATTAAGACTCCAAGCCCCAAGTGGGACAACCTGATTACCTTGTATAATAATAATAATAATGTTGGTATTTGTTAAGCGCTTACTATGTGCCGAGTACTGTTCTAAGCGCTGGGGTAGACACAGGGGAATCAGGTTGCCCCACCTGGGGCTCACAGTCTTAATCCCCATTTTACAGATGAGGTAACTGAGGCACCGAGAAGTGAAGTGACTTGCCCAAAGTCACCCAGCTGACAAGTGGCAGAGCTGGGATTCGAACCCATGACCTCTGACTCCAAAGCCTGTGCTCTTTCCACGGAGCCACACTGCTTCTCTCTACCTCAATGCTTAGAACAGTGCTTGGCACATAGTAAGTGCTTAACAAAAACCGTAATAATAATAATAATAAAGAAATGGAAAGCTGAGGGCAGCTCCATGGGAGAAAAAAACCATCATGATAGGCAGGCAAAAGAACAAAGATCAGATAGTGTACAGAGTCCAAAGGGACAAGAAGAAAGCAGTATAGGAGCAATGGGATAGAAGCAGGCCAGATTTGGGGATTGTTCAGGGAAGAGGAAGATATGTTCACATCCTCCCTCTCGCTTGGAACTCTCTCCCCCTTAAATAAAAGAGACCACCACTCTCCCCACCTTCAAAGCCTTAATTAAATTAAAATGACATTTAGTCAAAGGGGTCTTCCTTCTCTAAGCCTGCATTTCCCCTACTCCCTCTCCTTCTGTGTGGTCTATGCACTTGAAATGCGTACATATCCATAATTTATTTGAATATCTGTCTGCCCCTCTAGACTGTAAGGTAGTTGTGGGCAGGAAACCTGTCTACCAACTCTGTTATATTGTACTCTCCCGAGTGCTAGGACAGTGCTCTATACACAATAAGTGTTCAATAAGTATCGCCAAGATCCGCCCTTTCCTCTCCACCCAAACGGCTACCTTACTATTACGGGCTCTCGTTATATCCCGGCTAGACTACTGTGTCAGCCTTCTCTCTGACCTCCCTTCCTCCTCTCTCGCCCCGCTCCGGTCTATTCTTCACTCCGCTGCCCGGCTCATCTTCCTGCAGAAACGATCTGGGCATGTCACTCCCCTTCTTAAACAACTCCAGTGGTTGCCTATCGACCTCCGCTCCAAACAAAAACTCCTCACTCTAGGCTTCAAGGCTCTCCATCACCTTGCCCCTTCCTACCTCTCCTCCCTTCTCTCTTTCTACCGCCCACCCCGCACGCTCTGCTCCTCTGCCGCCCACCTCCTCGCCGTCCCTCGGTCTCGCCTATCCCGCCGTCGACCCCTGGGTCACGTCCTCCCGCGGTCCTGGAACGCCCTCCCTCCTCACCTCCGCCAAACTGATTCTCTTTCCCTCTTCAAAACCTTACTTAAAAATCACCTCCTCCAAGAGGCGTTCCCAGACTGAGCTCCTCTTCCCCCTCTACTCCCTCTGCCATCCCCCCTTTACCTCTCCGCAGCTAAAGCCTCATTTTCCCCTTTTCCCTCTGCTCCTCCACCTCTCCCTTCCCATCCCCATGGCACTGTACCCGTCCGCTCAACTGTATATATTTTCGTTACCCTATTTATTTGTTAATGAATTGTACATCGCCTTGATTCTATTTAGTTGCCATTGTTTTTACGAGATGTTCTTCCCCTTGACGCTGTTTAGTGCCATTGTTCTTGTCTGTCCGTCTCCCCCGATTAGACTGTAAGCCCGTCAAACGGCAGGGACTGTCTCTATCTGTTGCCGACTTGTTCATCCCAAGCGCTTAGTACAGTGCTCTGCACATAGTAAGCGCTCAATAAATACTATTGAATGAATGAATGAATGAATAAGTACAATTGATTGATTGATTGAATCAGTGGCTTCCCCCACTGACAACTTAAAGGTGGGGAACTAAACTGTGGTTGAGGAAGATGGTGGAATCATCACTCTAAGTGTGGGAAAAGCTGGGTAAAACTTCTCCAATATAAGAGGGTTGGCCAGGTGATAGAGCTTTCTCCTTAACTGCAGAAAAAGCACCTCTAAACGCAATTCACCTTCTATCACTCCTCAACTCCACTGACCTCCTGCTTCACCCCACCTCACCCACTCGTCAACTTGGACACATCTCATCATTTCTAGCCATTGCACAATCTCCACCCTCACCAATCCTGAAATCCCTCTATCTAACCGAAGCCTCCTCACCTGCCTTCTCTCCCATACACCTCCTCCTGGCAAATCTGTCCCGTTCCACTACAGAGACCTCTGATCTTTTGATCTCATCCACTCTTCTCAACTCATCATGCCCCATTTAACCTCAACACCTATTGAATTAACAATAATAATAATAATGTTGGTATTTGTTAAGCACTTACTATGTGCCAAGCACTGTTCTAAGCCCTGGGGTAGATACAAGGTAATCAGGTTGTCCCAGGTAGGGCTCACAGTCTTCATCCCCATTTTTCAGTTGAGGTAACTGAGGCTCAGAGAAGTTAAGTGACTTGCCCAAGGGCACACAGCTGACAAACTGAGGAGCCAGGATCAGAACCCATGACCTCTGGCTCCCAAGCCCGTGTTCTTTCCACTAAGCCACGCTGCTTTTCAATTCAACTCACTTACTCACTTATTCCCCTATCCTTTCACTGAACTAGTACCACTAACCAGAGCCCTGGATCACATCCACAGTCTGCCTCCTTCACTCTTGTATATGAGACACTGAGCTCTGCTGACGGAAATCTGAATATCAGGCCGACTTCGTCTACTTTAGGTTTATCCTTGTGTGATTTAACTCTGCTCTCTCTTCTGTCCGGCAAAATTATTTTTCCACTCTTATTGACATCTATTCCCATCACCATCACCATTCACTCCAGACATTTAACTCTCTCCACAAAGCCCCTGTTCCCCCACCTTCCCCATCCCTTGCCCCTAATGGCCTAGCCACCTCCTTTATTGAGAAAACTGAAACTATCAAGCACGAGCTCCATAAAATCCCTCCTGCCCCCACCAGTTCTTCCCCTCTTGCCTTTTCTTCAACTCTCCCATTTTTTCTAGCAGTATCTCTAGAGACCTCCTACCTTCTCTCAAAATCCACCCCCTCCACCTATGCATCTGACCCCCTTCCTTTACACTTTATCAAAACACTTGACCCCTCCCATGTTCCTTCCCTAGCTTCTCACTCTTCAGTGGGTTTCTCCCCACTGCTTTCAAACATTCCCATTTCTCCCCAGTCTAAAAAAACTCTCCCTTGGCCCCATAGTTCCCTCTAATTATTGACCCACAGCCCTTCTATCAGTCCTCTCCAAACTCCTTGAACGAGTTGTCTGCACATGCTGTCTCAAGTTTCTCTCCTCGAATTCTCTCCTTGACCCCTTCCAAACTGGCTTCTGTCCCCTTGGCTCCAAAGAAACCACCTCTCAAAGGTTACCAGTGATCTCCTTTTGGTCAAATTCACCTCTACTCCATCATAATCCTTCTTGACCTCTCAGCTTTGACACGGTCTACCAGCCCCTTCTCCTGGAAACATTAATAATAATAATAATAACAATAATAACTGTTGTATTTGTTAAGCGCTTACTGTGTGTCAGGCACTGTGCTAACCACTGGGGTGGATACAAGAAAATCAGATTGGATGCAGTCCCTATCCCACATGGGGCTCACAGTCTCAATCCCCATTTTACAGACAAGGTAACTGAAGCCCAGAGAAGTGAAATGATTGCCCAACATCACACAGCAGACATGTGATGGAGCCAGAATTAGAACACAGGTCCTTCTGACTCCCAGACCTGTGCTCTATCCACTCCGCCATGCTGGCTTCACTGACACTGCCCTCTCTTTGTTCTCCTCATAACTCTCTCCCCGCTTTCATTCTCATTCTCCTTCTCAGGCTCCTCTGCCTCCCATCCCCTAACTGCCTCCCATCCCCTAACTAAGTTCAGTTCTGGGTCCGTCTCTTCTCCATCTATACCCACTCCCTTGGAGTACTCATTCACTCACATGGCTTCAACTACCACGTCTATGCAGATGATACCAAATCTATATCTCCAGCTCTGATCGCTCTCCTTCTCTCCAGTCTCACATCTACTCCTGCCTTCAAGACCTCTCTACTTGGATGTCCTTCCATCATTTCCAACTTTACATGTCCAAAACTGAACTTCTTATCTTCCCACCCAAACCTTGTCCTCCCCGTGACTTTCCCATCACTGTAGATGGCACCACCACCCTTCCTATCCCACAAGCCCTTAGCCTCAGCGTTATTCTTGACTCCTCTCTCTCATTCGACCCACAAATTCAATCCGTCACTAAATCCTGCATATTCCACCTTCACAGCATCACTAAAATCCACTCCTTCCTCTCCATCCAAACTGCTACCACATTAATCCAATCACTTATCTTACCCGACCTTGATTACTGTATCCCCCACCTTGCTGACGTCCCAATCTCCTATCTCCCCCAACTTCAGTCCTACTTCACTCTGCTTCCTGGATCATTTTTCTACAAAAATGTTTAGGACTTGTCTCCCCATTCTTCAAGAAACTCCAGGGGTTGCCCATCCACTTCCGCATCATACAAAAACACCTCAACATTGGCTTTAAAGCTCTCAATCACCTTGCCCCCTCCTACCTCACCTCACTACTCTCCTACTATATAACCCAGCCTGCTCACTTCACTCTTAATAATGTTGGTATTTTGTTAAGCGCTTACTATGTGCAGAGCACTGTTCTAAGCGCTGGGGTAGACACAGGGGAATCAGGTTGCCCCACCTGGGGCTCACAGTCTTAATCCCCATTTTACAGATGAGGTAACTGAGGCACAGAGAAGTGAAGTGACTTGCCCACAGTCACCCAGCTGACAAGTGGCAGAGCTGGGATTCGAACTCATAACCCCTGACTCCAGGGTCCGTGTTCTTTCCACTTAGCCACGCTGCTTCTAATGCTAACCTTCTCATTGTGCCTCTATCTTGTCTATCTCGCCGCTGACCTCTCACCCACCTCCTGCCTCTGGCCTAGAACTCCCACCCTCCTCAAATCTGACAGACTATTACTCTCCTTCCCTTCAAAGCCTTACTGAAGGCACAATTCCTCCAAGAGGCCTTCCCTGACTAAGCAGCCCTTTCCTCTTCTCCCATTCCCTTCTGCGACACCTTGACTTGCTCCCTTTGTTCTTTCCCCTCCCAGCCCCACAGCACTTATGTACATATCTGTAATTTATTCATTTATTTATATTAATGTCTATCTCCACCCCTCTAGACTGTAAGCTCGTTATGGGCAGTGAATGTGTCTGTTTATTGTTACTCTCCCAAGAGCTTATTACAGTGCTCTGCACACAGTAAGCGCTCAATAAATATGATTGAAAGAACGAATAAAGGTCACATCTCCTCCAAGAGGCCTTCCCCGATTAAGCCCTCTTTTCTCCAAATCACTCTCCCTTCTTCATTTTCTATGTTATTGGATATTTGATATTTACCCCACCCCCAATCCCATAGCACGTATGTACATATCTTTAAGTTACATATTATAAGTTATTTATTTATATTAATGTCTCTCTCCCCCTCGATACTGTAAGCTTTTTATGGGCAGATAACATGTCTGCTAATTCTGATGTATTGTAGTCTCCCAAATGCTTAGTTAAGTGCTCTGCATATATTAAGCTCTCAAAAATTACCGTGGCTTGATTGATCGATTAACATCTCCTCCATGAGGCCTTCTCCAATTAAGCCCTCTTTCCTTACCCCCCCTCCCTTCTGAGTCACCTAGGTACTTGGATCCGTATCCTTTTAGCACTTGATACTCATCCCACCCTCAACCCCACAGCACGTATATACTTATCCATAATTTATTTATTCATATTAATGTTTCTCTCCCTCTCCAGACTGTAAACTTGTTGTGAGTAGGGAACTTGTCTACTAACTCTGTTGTAGTCTCCCAAGTGCTTGATAATTATAATTGTGGCATTTGTTAAGCACTCACTATGTGCCAGGCACTGTATTAATTGCTGGGATGGATATAAGCAAATTGGGTTGTTCACAGTCCCTGTCCTACATCAGGCTCAGTCTTAATCCCCATTTTATAGATGAGGTAACTGAGGCGCAGAGAAGCGAAGTGATTTGCCCCAAGGCCATACAGCAGACAAATGGCGGAGTTAAGATTAGAACCATTGACCTTTCTACTCCCAGGCACGTGCTCTATCCACTATGCCATACTGCTTCCCCTGTACAGTGTTCAACTGACAGCACTGAATGAATGATGGATCCATAGCTCTCAGCCCTTCCAACCTGGCATATCTCCACAATTCTCTGCAGTTTTCAGTCTCTTACTGCATCTTGAAAAGAGGAGTGGAGAGCAACCAAAGAAGTGTACCAAGACTCCGAGGGTTAATATTTCCACCCTTTTAGTTTCCTCTAGTAATTATCGAACAATCTGGCAATTATTGACTTGTACCAAAAATTCCTCCTTTCTTTTTTTTTGCATAGGGTCAAACAGTCTCAGATGGGGAGGTTATTAGTAAAAGCACAAATTCACAAATCAGAACTAAAAACCACAAAGAGTTCTGGTTCTGAGCATTTTACAAAGCAGTGATTCCTGTTTACCAAGCATGAATATGCCTTTCTGTTGTTTCAGCATTGTGAAAAAGGAAAAAGGAATAGCTCACGGATGACTAATTGCATCAGGAAAATGAACCCTCCAATCCAGTAAGAGTGAGCTGAAAAGTCTCTCTGCCCCAGAATTAGTATTTCTAAAGGTTCCTATTCAGGGTTGGAAAATTGGCTTTTGGCCAGACATTGTTCCACCTTCCCATGGATTCTTTTTTAGCGCTATAGTGCAGTAAAACCCCTGTCTTTAATCAGTCTCTCCTCTAGAGAGTGTTTACAATATTACTAAATAGAACTGAATGCAGGAAAGCATTCATCTGGAAGGCCGAGATAAAAATCTAACAGCCTGCCTTACTCACTCGTGTCTAAACTGTAAACTTGTTGTGGGCAGGAATCCTGTCTACCAATTTTGTCAGATTGTACTCTCCCAAATGCTTAACATAGTGCTCTGCATACAATAAGTACTCAATAAATACCACTGATTGACTGATAGGAGGAAGATGCAGCGATCCACCTTCATACTAATACAGACCATCCCACCCCCTCACCAACACCCTCATAGACAGCCACCCATCAACCAACATAATTAATCTGTCTCCAAATCCTTTTGTTTCAACCTTCAGATGATCCAGACATCGATGTATGAACTCGAATGGGTAGAGGCAAGAGGCAGGGAGGGGAGCAAAGAGGCTGATGCAGTAATAAAGCTAAGAATGGATAAATGCTTGGATTAAGATGGTAGTAAATGGAGAGAAAAAGGTAGATTTTAGGAATGTTGTGAAGGTTGAACTGAGGATTTGGTGACACACTAAATATGTTAGTGGAATGAGAGAATTGAGTCGAGAATAATGTCAAGTTTATCGGGAAAAGGAGGATGGTGGTTCTGTCTACCGTGATGGGAAAGTCAGGGCAAAGACAGGGTTTAGATGGAAAGATAAAGAGTTCTGTTTGGACATATTAAGTTTGAGGTGTCAGTGGAATATCAAAGCGCTTAGTATAATGCTCTGCACATAGTAAGCCCTCAATAAATATGATTGAATGAATGAATGAATCAAAGTAGAGATGTCCTGAAGTCAGAAGAAAATAAGAGACTGCAGAAAAGGAGAGCGATTAAGCCTGGAGATGTAGATTTGAGAATCAACCGCATGGAGATGGTAGCTGAAGCCATGGGAGAGAATGAGTTCTCCAAGGGAATGGATACAGATGGACAATAGAAGGGGACCCAGAACTGAGCCTTGAGGGGCTCCCAAAGTTAGGAGGTAGGAGGCAGAGGAAGAGCCCGTGAAAGAGACAGAATGAGTGGCCAGAGATGTAGAAAGAGAACAAGAAGAAGACAGTGTCAGTGAAATCAACCTTGAATAATGTTTCCAGGAGAAGAGGGTGGTCGACAGTGTTGAAGGTAGCTGAGAAGTTGAGGAGGATTGGAATCGGATAGAGGGCTTTAGATTTGGCAAAAAGGAGATCATTGTTGACTTTTGAGGGCAGTTTCTGTGGAGTTAAGGGAACAGAAATCAGAATGGAGGGGGTCAAGGAGAGAATTGGAGAAGAGGAACTGGAAACAATGGGTGTAGACAACTCGTTCAAGAAGTCTGTAGGAGAATGGTAGAAGGGAGATGGAGTGACAACTGGGAGCCATGGTGTCATGGAAGGGTTTTTTAATATTGGGGGAGACATGAGCATTTTTGAAAACAGTGGGGAAGAAGCCATTGGAGAGAGAACAATTGAAGATGGCAGACGGAGGAAAGACAGGTGCAAAGGGAGGGGGTTGGAGGCTCAGGTGGAAGAAGTGGATTTGGAGAGGAGGCAGAATATCTCCTCACAAAATCTAAGTGTTGATGTGTTTGTCCCCAACAAGGCCCATCTCTGTTTTTGAGCCTGGCTCTTGATAGACTCTTCTTTGTGAATGTTTCAGGCAACTGGGGCAACACCTCTTAAGATGGCTGCTCTCTTCTAAATCACACTGTTCATTCATTCTATCAATTGTATTTATTGAGCACTTACTGTGTGCAAAGCACTATACTAAGCGTTTGGGAAAGTACAACACAGCAATAAAAAGAGAGAGTCCCAGGCCTGCAACAAGCTCACAGTCTGAGGGGGGGAGACTGGCAGCAATACAAGTAAACAGATATCAGTATAAATAAAATTACAGATATATACTTAAGTGCTGTGGGGTGAGGGGACGGGGGATGAGCAAAGGGAGCGAGTTAGGGTGATGCAGAAGGGAGTAGGAGATGAGGAAAAGTGGCGCTTAGTCTGGGAAGGCCTCTTGGTGGAGATGTGCCTTCAGTAAGGCTTTGAAGGTGGGGAGAGTAAGACTATGCTTCACTCTGTCTTTAAAGTGTACATTCTGCTCTCCCTTTCTGTAAATGCTCACTTTCTCTTCATCTCATAGTCGTATAAGCCCCTTATAGGCAGGGAAAGCATCTGCTAATTCTATCATGGCCTCCCAAGCGCTTAGTACTGTGCTCTGCACATAGTAAGGGCTCAATAAATACGATTGATTGATTGGATGGACTCTCTTGCTGTCATCTATTCTCTTCCCATGACCCATCATTCATTCATTCATTCATTCAATAGTATTTACTGAGCGCTTACTATGTGCAGAGCCATTTATTGCTGTGAGTGTTGCCTCCATGCTGGTGAATTGGCTGTGTTCCAAGATCTCACTTTTGGTAGTCCTGCCCTGCCCTGCTGACTGTGGTTCTTAGATGCCACTGGTGAAACTTTTCACCTGAACAAACATACCTTCTATAAAGGGTCCAGCTTTCCCAAGTCACACAGGCTACTGGACACCATGAAAGCCCATTGACCTTCAACTGGATTGATAAAGGCCGTCTGCTTTGGAGGGTCAAAGACAGAGTAGTTTTTGAGGGGTTTTTTATGGTATTTGTTAAGCATTTATTATGATGTGTCTAACACTTTTTCAAGTGCTGGGATAGATAATAATAATAAAAATAATCGTGACATTTGTTAAGCCTTTATTCCAAATACTGTTCTAAGCTCTGGGGTAGACACAAGCTAATCAGGTTGGACACAGACCTTGTCCCACATTCATTCATTCATTTATTCGTATTTATTGAGCACTTACTGGGTGCAGAGCACTGTACTAAGCACTTGGAAAGTACAATTCAACAATAAAGAGAGACAATCCCTGCCCACAATGGGCTTTCAGTCTAGAAATTGGGGATCACATCTTAATTCCCATTTTACAGTTGAGGTAACTAAGGCACAGAGAAATTAAGTGACTTGCCCAAAGTCACACAGCAGACAAGTGGCGGAGCCGGAATTAGAACCCAGATCCTTCTGTCTCCAGGTCTGTGTGTATCCACTAGGCCACGCTGCTTCTAGATAGATAGCTAGCTACAAGGTAATCAGGTTGGACACTGTCTCTGTCGCACATAAGGGTTACTTTCTAAATTGGAGGTAGAAGGATTTAATCTCCATTTTATAGATGAGGTAAATGAAGCACAGATAAATTAAGTGACTTGCCCAAGGTCACACAACACACAAGTGACAGAGCTGAGATCAGTACTCAGGTCCTTTGACTCCCAGGCCTGTGCTTTTTCACTAGGCCACGCTGTTTCTCACTAGGCCTAGCTACTTCTATGTCAAATAGGAATTATTCCCATGAGACAGCATGTTAGAACTAGGTGGTTTTAATTTTAATTTTATGGTAAAGCCTCCCAACCTGATAGTTAACTGTGTAAACTCGTTACGGGCAGAGAATGCATCTGATTATTGTTATACTGTGCTCTCCCAAGAGCTTAATACAGTGCTCTGCACACAGTAAGTGCTCAATAAATACGATTGAATGAATGAATATGATGGTAGTTGGCTTTCAGGTGAGGTTGGCGAGAACTTTCATGAATTTTGTGCAACCAGATTCGGGGTTGGAAATGGTTCATACTTTTCAAATCCAATATTTGAGAATGTATGTACCAAAACTTTAATCCAAGTCTCTTTTGGCAGAGAGAATAATAATAATAATAATAATAATAATAATGGTATTTGTTAAGTGCTTACTATGTGCAGAGCACCGTTCTAAATGCTGGGGTAGATACAAGGAATCAGGTTGTCCCAAGTGAGGCTCACAGTCTTCATCCCCATTTTACAGACGAGGTAACTGAGGCACAGAGAAGTTAAGTGACTTGCCCACAGTCACACAGCTGACAAGTGGCAGAGCCGGGATTCGAAACCCATGACCTCTGACTCCCAAGCCCGCACTCTTTCCACTGAGCCACGCTGCTTCCCATCCCAGAGAATGAATGTTCTGCCTCTTTAAGATTCATGGTATTTATCTTCTGAAACTATGATAAGCATTTTCCATGGAAAAGTGTCATTTTCATCCCTGAATTTACATGAAAGGTGACATAATCATTTCCATTAGGGGTTATGATTAAGTCACTTTTTACCAGTCATTACATCAGGATAGTAATAATAATAATAATATTGATATTTGTTAAGTGCTTACAAGGTAATCAGGTTGTCCCAAGTAGGGCTCACAGCCTTCATCCCCATTGTACAGATGAGGTAACTGAGGCACAGAGAAGTGAAGTGACTTGCCCATGGTCACACAGCTGACAAGCGGCAGAGTTGGAATTAGAACCCATGACCTCTGACTCCTAAGCCCGGGCTCTTTCCACTAAGCCACGCTGCTTCTCTAGCATCTTTGGGGCAAAATTCAGCATTTAATCTTTGTCACTGACGGTTTCCTTTCATTCATTGATTTTTCTATTTCCCACGAGTCCTCAAGCAGGACTAATATATCCCTTGGCTTTTATAAAAAGAGTTACACATGGGCATGTTAATCAAGTTTTGTCTCATCTGGCAATAATTTATCCTATCCTTTAGGACACTGTTTTCCTGCCTTCTTGAGTTATGTAAATTATGAGAGGTCCTGAAGGGATTATCTGACCAAAGGGCATTGTCCCCATTGTGGTGACCTTCGGTCCCTGCTTGCAAGAGACCTGGGGAATGGAGACACCAAATCCCAGTAACATTTCTGCCATGCAGGGCCAGGCCCTGGAGATCACAGTCATGGCGCCGTGCCCAGCTTCACTACCAGGTGGGGAGGGCCCTGGGACGATGTTAACCACTGGATAGAGTGGACATCCGTCAACACTGGCATTCCCACTGTGATTTGAGGGGCACATGCTAACTGGAGTTAGCAGCCCTGGAATCTGCCTTCGGCTTGGCTGCTGCAGCAATCAGTGTGTTTGTCCTCAAAACCCCGGGTGGCCGAGAGTGGCAGATCTCACAGTCAGGGGCTCTGACCCCGGAACCCAAGCTCCCAAGCATTTGTTCAGTAGAGCTCATCAAGAAAGTGGTTTTCAGTATGTTTTTGTCTTTCCTTGGGCCACCTCTGGAACCTACTTAACTCCCAAGTTCTCCAGACGAGAGCATCTTGGGAAATCTTTAATTGTTTACTCAGTTCAGAGAAACACTGTGATCTAGTAGAAAGAGCAGGGGTTTCAGGGACAAGGCACCGTGGGGCTCTGGCCCAGGCTCTGTCACTTGCCTCCTGTTGACCTTGGGCAACTCATTTAATTTTTTCTGGGCCTCAGTGGGGTTTCAGTATCTGTTCTCCCCCTGCCACTTAGTTGGGGAGTCCCATGTAGGACAGAGACTGCATCTGACCTGATTATCCTAAATTTATCTCAGCAGATCACACCAGGAGAGTTTCCAGTACGCTACCAATCTCAGCTATGAGGAGGAGAGTCAAGCAGAGACATACCCATTCCATTCCTAGCTTGGCCAGTGGCTAGCGAGTGGAAGGCAATCTGCTACAAGTCAAAACTCATCTGTGCTGGGCAGCAGCAGCATGGGAGAGAGTAAAGGGCAGAGACTCAGGTTTACTGCACAGAAGAAAGCAATGGTAAGCCACTTCCATATTTTTACCAAAAAAAACTCTATGGATACACTACTGAAATGATTGCAGATGGAAGTGGGGCACTCTGAGAGAGAAATGACCATGGAGTCGCTATGGGTCGGAAATGACTAGACAGAAAAAGAGAAGACAAGAGCCCAGTCCTCCGTACAGTGTCTGGCATGTAGCAACAACTTAGCAAGTCCCACAGTTATTAATTAGATGATCATACAATAGTAATTGAGTTGTAACTGGCAACTGGTGAGAGCTTGATGCTAAGATTATGATCATAAAAACAGTGGTGTTGGTTAAGGCTAACAAAGTGCCAAGCAATGAAATAGATACAACATAAACAGATCAGACAGTCCCTGTCCCATATGGGCTCAGAGTCTAAGAGGAAGGGAGAATAGGCACGTTTAACCCAGTTTTACAATGAAGAAACTGAGGCACCAAAAAAGTTAAGTGACTCATCTAACAGGTAAGTGGTGGAACTGGAGTTAGAAGTCAAGTCTCTTGACTCCCAATCCTGTGCTCATTCCTGAGAAGCAGCATGGTCACTAGGGAAGAGCATTAGGAAAGAGCACAGGCCTGGGAGTCAGAGGATCTGGGTTCTATACCCAGCTCTGCCATTGTCTGCTGCATGACCTTGGACAAGTCACTTCACTTCTCTGTGCCTCAGTTCCCTCCTCTGCAAAATAGGGATTGTATACCTGTTCTCCCTCTTACTTAGACAGTGAGACTCGATTGTTTTGTATCTACTTTGTCATTTGTATCTACTTTGTCAAGCACATTGTAGCACTCGACACAAAGTAAGCACTTAACAAATATCACAATTGCTGTTAATTATCACTTTCCACTAGGGCAACCATTTTGTGCAGCTATTCACCTTAGGAAGCAAAGATGTTAGGGCAGAGTGGTTCTATATGCTTATGGTGTGTTATCCATGACTCACAACCATAGACCAGTGTGGGGATAACAACAGCACAGTACGCACTATCTTTTGTCTTCAGGTTGACTCTCTTTTCTTTCCAGAGTCCATATTCCAGCTTTCCAGAAGCCCTCTGGCCATGCCGACGAATCTGGGGAGGCCATCCTCAATAGCAGCATTTTGCGGGAGCACACTACCCATGTAGGGGATTTTTTCTGTGGCTAAATGTTGCTCACTATCAATAGATACCACGAGAGCAAAAGCTGTGGTATTGGGCTTTGGTTGAAGCACGCCAAGTCTTTTCAGACTTTGTCAGTTTCTAGTAGTTCTTGC
Organism: Ornithorhynchus anatinus; assembly: GCF_004115215.2. NCBI lineage: Eukaryota > Metazoa > Chordata > Mammalia > Monotremata > Ornithorhynchidae > Ornithorhynchus > Ornithorhynchus anatinus. The sequence goes on along the minus strand of NC_041741.1, from coordinate 22,592,781 downwards.
AAACCATTCAGTAAGCAAGTGCGTGCCTTGAAGTGTGTTCAAATCAATCAAACAATTTATCAATCGATAGCGTTTATTGTGTGCAGAGCACTACAATAAGCTCTTGGAATGAAACATCCAGGAACTCCAACCTCGCTTCCCTGTGAACTTCTTGCCCCACCTCCCTTCCACTTCAGCCGACCCAATTTCCTGTTCCCGGCAAGCTGGGGACGTGCGGAGTCGGGGAAGACTTCTCAGCATGCTCTTTACTGTGCTGAATGAAACATCCAGGTAACTTCAGCCTCGCCTCCCTGTATACTCTTGGTCCCCAGCCAAGAGCCCTGTCTTCCCTCCATGCCACTCAGGGCTCTGTTCCTGTCATACTTTGTGCCCCAGTTACGCTCCCTCCCTGGGAACTCAGTCTGAAGTTCTGCTCCTCTCACCATAGCACCCTTCTCATTTTTGTTTTTATTTTGTGGATTGTTTTATTTGCCTTTGTCTATTAAACTACTTTAATATTTGATGATTTCATTGCTCCTAATGGGTTGTCTTCAGTCCCCTCCCCAACCTAATATTTGTAGATTGAGAGTCCTTGGGGATATCAGACCATTTCTAACTCCCAAGTGTGTAGTCTTTACCAGTTCTTAGTAGTGTTCCATACATAGAAAGCACTTAATAAATACTATTACTTCTTCTAGATAGAATCCCTGCTCTCAAGGAGCCTACAATGTAGCAGGGGAAACAGATTTAAACTATAGTACAGATAGGAGTAAACAGGAATACGGATGTATAGATTAGTGAATGCTTAAGTAATAACATAAGCAACAAAAGAATATAGGTGATTCTTGAATACATAAGTGTATGGTTGGGGTAAAGTGTTTGGATGGTAAATGTGGAGAATAAAGCCAGGGAGAGAAGAAGTTAATCTATTTAGTCATCCACAAATGGAAGCTCACGGAGGAGTGACTTTGTCATTTTTACCAATGCACGAAGTTGTTGCAAATTTGAGTCCCCATAATGAATGTCCCCAGTTCAACACCTTTGTTTGCTTCGTTCAGCAAGGCCACGGACATGAAAGTGCAGGAACACAGCCTTACTTGATGCCATTTTTGACAGCAAAGGGTATCAAGAAGCAGCCTTGATCCAGAACTCCAAGCGCAAGTTCATTGTGGAACAATCTTAGGATGTTAACAAATTTTTCTGAATTGCCATACCTGTGAAGAATGCAGTTTACTGGGTCTAAAGACTTTGTGAGGTCAATAAAGACCATACATAGGTCCAGGTCCTGCTCTCTTCAATTAATGGGCAGCTGTCTAAATGATTAACATCGGGTCAGGAGTAGTGTGAATCAGTGGTATTTATTGAGTGCTTACTTTGTGCAGAACACTGTACTCAGCACCTGCTAGAGTAAAATAAAATTGGTAGACATGATTTGATCCCAACCTTCTTAAAAGTTACAATCAAGAGGGGAAAACAGCCATTAAGGTAAATTAAGGTAAGTGAGAAGCAGCCTGGCTTAATGAAAAGAACCCAGGCTTGGGAGTCAGAGGTCGTGGGTTCTAATCCCTGCTCTGCCACTTGTTAATAATAATAATAATAATGTTAGTATTTGTTAAGCGCTTACTATGTGCCGAGCACTGTTCTAAGCGCTGGGGTAGACACAGGGGAATCAGGTTGTCCCACGTGGGGCTCACAGTCTTAATCCCCATTTTACAGATGAGGGAACTGAGGCACAGAGAAGTTAAGTGACTTGCCCACAGTCACACAGCCGACAAGTGGTAGAGCTGGGATTCGAACTCATGAGCCCTGACTCCAAAGCCCGTGCTCTTTCCACTGAGCCACGCTGCTTCTCTAGCACACTTGCACACTTGTTAGCTGTGTGACTTTGGGCAAGTAGCTTAATAATAATGTTGGTATTTGTTAAGCGCTTACTATGTGCCGAGCACTGTTCTAAGCGCTGGGGTAGACATAGGGGAATCAGGTTGTCCCACGTGGGGCTCACAATCTTAATCCCCATTTTACAGATGAGGGAACTGAGGCACAGAGAAGTTAAGTGACTTGCCCATAGTCACACAGCTGACAAGTGGCAGAGCTGGGATTCGAACTCATGAGCCCTGACTCCAAAGCCCATGCTCTTTCCACTGAGCCAAGCTTAACTTCTCTGTGCCTCAATTATCTCATCTGTAAAATGGGGATTGAGACTCTGAGCCCCAAGTGGGACAACCTGATAACTTTGTATCTACCCCAGCGATTAGAACAGTGTTTGGTACAAGGTAAGTGCTTAATAAATACCATCAGTATTATTATTATCACTACTATTAAGTACAGAAGACTCAGGAAAATTTAAAGATATGTTAGTGCTGAGGGGGAAGGTGAGTATCAACATGTTTAGGAAGCATGGACCCGAGGATATAGGCGACCCAGAAGGATGGAGAAGAGAGTGGAGAGATGTGAGTAAAGCAGGGGAGGGCTTCCTAAAAGAGATTAGATTTTACTAGAACTTTGAAGATAGAGTCTGTCGGATACGATGGGGAAGAAAGTTTCAGGTAGGAGTGGGGATGAAAGCAAGAGGTTGATGGTGGGAAAAATAAGATCTAGGAAGAGGAAGTAGGTTGGTGTTGAAGGCATGATGTGTGTGGGCTGGATTATATGTAGTAGGAAGGAATGAGGATGGGTAGGAGGAGGAGAGCTGATTGAGTCCCTCTTTTTTTTTCATGGGGAAATGAATCAAAAGCTGGATTGGCTTTAATAAACTATTCTTTTCAGGCAGCTGGTCAGTTAGATGATTCAACATTACTCTGGCTAGAACCTTCCCAGCAGTGGCCAAGATAGATAGCCCATGATACTTATTTCATGAGGCACAACAACTCTCCCTGAAATTCAACTGGGCAATGTGCACACTTATGAACACTAGTAGCCCATTTTCCCAGCCCCAAATTCTGCCCAGCAGATTGGTAAAAGTTTCTGCTGGAAGTATACCCACTATATTGGCACTCTTTCACAGAAGGGATTCACATCATATAAATCCACTTCTAATTGATGATGTTCAACCCACCTATCCAAGACTGCTACATGGTTGGTCAGCAGTTGTGACCCGTTGGCATCTTGGGTGGTAATAGCACTCCTGGCTTTTGGGCCTGTGACTACACTGAGGTCTTCAGAAAACCTCCTGCTGTCCTTGCAGCAGCTGCTGGCTGGAGAGCTTCACTTTTCACCATCTACCTCGTCTCTTTCATCTGGTACAGTCGGGCTCATGCCATTCTTTTCTCAGACTTCCCGCTCGATGTTAGTTGTGTGGGGTCTCCAGCAGCTGCTCTTCAATGATCTAATCTTGGCGTTTTCTCTTGACCAAGCCCGGGACATCTGCAGCTGGGACGTACATGGTGTCCTAGAATACTGGCCATGTCGGCAGAGACTCCCATGGTTAATTGTTGTATTATACTTTCTCAACCGCTTAATACAGTGCTCTGCACACAGTAAGCGCTCAATAAATGATTGAGTGAAAGAACAAATGAATGAATGCGCTGTTGGGATGCAAATGTGAGTGAAGAGCCTGATCCCTTCCGATGGCTGACTCACAATGCTTGGTAGGCAGAGCTTCTTTGTAGGGACAGTGCCGGGTCAGTGCCAGCTCAAATTTCATTCTGCCAGCCGCAAAGTTGACGGTTGGACAGCATCCTCTCAGAACGTGTGACCAGAACACCCTCTCAATCACAACTGGTAAGGACGCGTGTGAGAATGAAGTGACAGCTCAAATCAACGGCATTATCTCCACAGCATCTCCCCTGATGAGGCGACACGGAACTAAAGGAAACCAGTTCTATCAGGTATCTTGCTAGAAAATGCTAGTATTTTTCACTAACAGAAAACATTAGTAAGAGTCATGGAGAGTGGTCAACTCCTCATTTTGAGGGTGGAGATGAATGGGGGAGTCTGGGCTTTCCTGGTGTATATCATTCAAGAGATGAGGCAACGAGCAGAAAAGAGTCAGGATGATCCTGAAAGATGTAGTCAGAGACCTAGAAATGTGGCTTTTTGTTTGTTTGTTTTTTGGTTTTCATATAGTATTTATTAAGGGCTTACTCTGTTCCAGGCACTATATTAAATGCCAGGGTAAGTAAAAGCTAATGAGATTGGACACAGTCCATGTTCCATGTGGGGTTTACAGGCTTAATCACTATTTTCCAGATGAGATAAGTGAGGCCCAGAGAAGTAAAATAACTTGCTTGGGCACACAGCAGACAAATATCAGAGCCGGATTTAGAACTCAGCTCCTCTGACTCCCAGGTCTGTACTCTTTCCACTAGGCTATTCTGCTACCAGAATGTCTCCAGAAAAAGTCTCCAAAAACACAGCCGGAGATCCAGAGAAACACAAAGCCAGGAACACAGCCTGAGAATTTAGGACACAGCAAGAGCCAGTGACCTCTGCCAGAGAGCAATCGAGATCACAACTAAAGATAGCTAACATACACCACACACACACACACACACACACACACACGCACACACACACAAAAGTGAAGAAAAGTGAGAGAGACTTGGAGAAAAGGAGAGAAACTGAGAGAACTAGAGAAGAGAAAAAAACAGAAAGAAAAGCACAGAAAATACCGAGACAGAAAAAGAAACCCAAAGAGGAGAGAGAAATGAGGCAAAGAGAAACAGGGACAGAGATAGTGACAGGATAAGAAACATGGGCAGACAGGGACAGAGAGAGTCAAACAAAGGCAGAGAGATTAATCTAACCCTTTTAGGACATTATTTCCCAATCTGCTGCGGTTGAGAGAAGGACATTTTCTTCCTCTTCCCTCTTTCCCTGCAGTCAGATCAGGGTGTGGCTGCCATCTACCAGGTGACAACGATCCAGATGACATTTCAAAAGCTGCCTGCCTTCACACCTACTCTGCCCAACCCAGGCTGTTTACTCCTATTCACTGGACTCTTCATTCCCAAGGCTTCAAGGACAAATCAACTATCTCCTCAGGGTTCCCCTAAACATCGGACTCTTCACTCTCCAGGCGCCAAGGACAACTCAACCATCACTCCTAGTCCCTGGCCTTTTCACTCTCAGCCACCCAAGGACAATTCAACTACCTCCTGAAGGGTTAAGTTGTTATTGCAGTTGTTTACCTCACTGACCCCACCATGACCCTTCAATCCCCCATCTCTAGTCAGCCCATCTCAGTCCTCTCCTCCCACCACACCTCCCCCACCCACTCCACCAACCAACTCTTTCCCAACCCCTCCCATCCCAGGACAGGATTACAGCATCCTGTCCCACCACCATCCTTCATCCCTATCCCCCGGCACAGGACCTCCATCAACTCACTTCAATCCAAACCCTCCCCAGCCCTCGCTCTATCCTCTCCCCCACTACCGCCCCTGCCCAAAAACTTCAGGGAAGTGTGGCCTGTGGAACCCCTGCTCCATCGTTTGGAAGCTTCCCTTCATCCTTGATCTGTTCTTGACTCAGTAACTCCTCTTCCTCACCATCATTTAAACCTGACTCTCCCCAGATATCAAGATCTCCCCTGCAGCTCTCTCCAGAGAGGGCTCTTCTTCTTCCATTCCTCCAAACTCACTGGGAAAGGCGGAGGTGCTTCCTTCTCATGCCCCAGTGCGGCTCTCCTACCATTCCACCTTCCCCATCTCTTTCTTTCCCTTCCTTTGAAGTCCATATCATCCACTTCTACTACCCACTCCAGATTCTAGTATCTGTCCTTTACTAGACAGGTCCTAAGTCCAATGTTTTTTAACCATTTTGATCCCTTTCTCACATTCCTTTCCTTTCTCCAGGCCCAAAGTGAACCTTGGGGACTTCAGTATTCACATAGATGTTCCTGATGACCCTTCTGCTGACCACTTTCTATCACTCCTCAACTCTGGCTGACCTCCTGCTCCACCCCACCTCGCCCGCTCACCAACTTGGGCACACACTCAATCTCATCATCTCTAACCATTGCTCAATCTCTACCCTCATCTACTCAGAAATCCCTCTACCTGACCACAACCTCCTCACTTGACTTCTCTCCCACACACTTCCTCCCTGTAAATCTGGACTACTCCCCCACAGAGACCTCCGATCTTTTGACTCCATCCAATTTTCCCAACTCATCATGCCCCACTTAGTCTCTGTACCTGAACTACCCTCCCTTGATGACCAAATAGACCCTCTCAGCACCACCCTCTCTACTGAACTCAACTCACTAGCTCCCCTATCTCTTCATCAATCTCGTATCACTCATATCCCTGGATCACCTGCACAGTCCACCCCCGTCGCTCTTTTGCTGAAGCCAAAGAGAGCAATTGGTAGACATCTAAATATCAGGCCAACTACATCCACTTCAAGTTCCTCCTTGCATGCTCTAACTCTGCCCTCTCCTCTGCCTGGCAAAATTATTTCTCTACCCTTATTGACACCCATGTCCATCACCCTCACTGGTTGTTTCAGACATCTAACTCCCTCCTCAAACCCCCTGTCTCCCTTCCACTCCAGTCTCTTGCCCCTAATGAACTGGCCACCTACTTTATTAAGGAAATTGACCCTACCAGGCATGAGCTTCCTAAAATTACTGCTGCCCCTCCTCAGTCCCTCCCCCTTCCAGGCCTCTCTTCAACTCTCCCATCCTTTCCAACAATATCTCTAGAGGAGATCTCCTTCCTCTTCTCAAAAGCCACCTCCTCCACATGCACATCCAACCCCATTTCTTCTCACCATATCAAAACTCTTGCCCCCTTCCTTCTTCCCTCCCTGACAGCCATCTTCAACTGTTTGCTCTCCAGTGGCTTCTTCCCCATTACTTTCAAACATGCCATGTGTCCCCCATCCTAAAAAAACCCACCGCTGGACTCCACAGCTCCCTCCAGTTATGACCCCATCTCCCTCCTACCATTTCTCTTCAAACTCCTTGAGTGAGTTGTCTATACACACTGTCTAAAATTTATCTCCTTCAATTCTCTCTTTGATCTCCTCCAAACTGACTTCCAGTCCCTTCATTCCTGAAAAAATGCCCTTTCAGAGGTCACCAATAATCTCCTCTGTGCCAAATTCAATGGCCTCTACTCCATCCTAATCCTCCTCGACCCCTCAGATGCCTTCAACACTGTGGACCATGCCCTTCTCCTGGAAACATTATTCAATCTTGGTTTCACTGCCTCTGCCCTCTCCTGGTTCTCCTCTATATCTCTGGCCACTTCACCTCTGCCTCCCATCCCCTAACTGTGGGGGTCCCTCAAGGTTCATTTCTGTATCTCCTTCTATGCTCCATCTACACCCACTTCCTAGGAGAACTCACTCATTCCCATGGCTTCAATTACCACCTCTCTGCAAATGATACCCAAATCTAAATCTCCAGCCCTGATCTCTCTCCCTCTCTGCAGTCTCGCATTTCCTCTTGCCTTCAAGGTATTTCTATCTGGATGTCTTCTCATCACCTCAACCTTAACATGTCCAAAACAAAATTTATCTTCACACCCAAACCCTGTCCTCCCCTGACTTTCCCATGACTGTAAAAATAAAAAATAAATAAATTGTGGTATTTGTTAAGTGCTTACTATGTGCAAAGCACTGTTCTAAGTGCTGGGGGATACAAGGTGATCAGGTTGTCCCACGTGGGGCTCACAGCTTTTTAATTCCCATTTGACAGATGAGGTAACTGAGGCCCAGAGAAGTCAAGTGACTTGCCCAAGGTCACACAGCTAACTAGCAGCAGAGCCAGGATTAGAACCCGTGACCTCTGACTCCCGAGCCCACGCTCTTTCCACTGAACCATGCTGCTTCTAGATGGCACCACCATCCTTCCTGTCTCACAAGTCTGTAACCTTGGCATTATCCTTGATTCCTCTCTGTCATTCAACCCACATATTCAATCCATTGTTAAATTCTCTTGATCCCACCTTCACAACATCACTAAAATCTGCCCTTCCCTCTCCACCCAAGCTGCTATCATATTAATATAATCAACAAAAACTCCTCACTCTAGGCTTCAAGGCTCTCCATCACCTTGCCCCTTCCTACCTCTCCTCCCTTCTCTCTTTCTACCGCCCACCCCGCACGCTCCGCTCCTCTGCCGCCCACCTCCTCGCCGTCCCTCGGTCTCGCCTATCCCGCCGTCGACCCCTGGGTCACGTCCTCCCGTGGTCCTGGAACGCCCTCCCTCCTCACCTCCGCCAAACTGATTCTCTTTCCCTCTTCAAAACCCTACTTAAAAATCACCTCCTCCAAGAGGTATTCCCAGACTGAGCTCCTCTTCCGCCTCTACTCCCTCTGCCATCCCCCCTTTACCTCTCCGCAGCTAAAGCCTCATTTTCCCCTTTTCCCTCTGCTCCTCCACCTCTCCCTTCCCATCCCCACAGCACTGTACTTGTCCGCTCAACTGTATATATTTTCGTTACCCTATTTATTTTGTTAATGAATTGTACATCGCCTCGATTCTATTTAGTTGCCATTGTTTTTACGAGATGTTCTTCCCCTTGACGCTGTTTATTGCCATTGTTCTTGTCTGTCCGTCTCCCCCGATTAGACTGTAAGCCCGTCAAATGGCAGGGACCGTCTCTATCTGTTGCCGACTTGTTCATCCCAAGCGCTTAGTACAGTGCTCTGCACATAGTAAGCGCTCAATAAATACTATTGAATGAACTCATCCTATCCCACCTGGGTTACTGCATCAGCCTACTTGCTGACCTCTCTGCCTCCTACCTCTCCTCACTCTAGTCCATACTTCACCCTGCTGCCCGGTTCATTTTTCTACAAAAATGTTCAGGACATGTCACCCCACTCCTCAAAAAACTCCAGTGGTTACCCATCCACCAGCGCATCAAACAAAAACTTCTCACCATTGGCTTTAAATCACTCAGTCACGTTATCCCCTCCTAACTCACCTCGCCACTCTCCTAATAATAATAACAGTTGTGGTATTATTTAAGTGCTTACTCTGTGCCAGGCACTGTACTAAGCTCTGGGGTGGAATACAAGCAAATCAGATTGGACACAGTCCCTGTCCCACATGGGGCTAACAACCTTAAATCCCATTTCTGAGATGAGGGAACTGAAACCCAGTTTACTCACTGCAGAGTAAACACTCAATAAATATGTTTGAATGAATGAATGGGAGCAGCCTGATCGAGTTGATCCCCATTTTACAGAGAAGGAAACTGAGGACCAGAAAAGTTAAGTGAATGGCTTATTCAAGATCACCCCACAGACCAATGACAGAGCTGGGAGTAAAATCCCGGTTCCCTGACTGCCAGTCCCATGTTCCTTCACAGAAGATAAAGAATGGACTTATATGATTTCACGATGGACTGAAGTGGTCACCATGGCTGTGGGAGTGGTTTGCCACAGTTACACTATGCCAGCTGCCTCTTTTGGCAGGGCATAGGACAAGCGTCAAACAGCCAGCCATCTCACCCTCCCTCTGGCGCCACCAATCCAGGCCCAGCTTCGGTGACCTCCACCGCTGCCCCGACACTGAACCTGGTCCTGCCCAGGCCAGGGTCCCGCCCCGGACATTAGCGGAGGCCAGAAACATTGGTCTGTGTAGCCATCTGGGCAGGCCACTTCCTAGCAGGAACCTGAGAGGTGTCTGGGGTGGTCTGTGCAGCTGCAGCTGGCTGCATACTTCCTCCTGGGCTGGGCTGGGCTGGGGGGATCTCTGCTTCACTGGTTGCTGCTCTCGCATATCACCAAGGGAGACCTGGAGCCACAGGAAGCAGCCCAGCCTAGTGGAAAGAGACCGGACCCAGAAGTTAGAGGACTTGGGTTCTAATCCCAACTCCACCACTTGCCTGCCGTGTGCTATCGGGCAAGACACTTAACTTCTCTGTGCCTCAGTTACCTCATCTGTAAAATGGGGATGAACATTGCGAGCCCCACATGGGACATGGACTATATCTAATCTGATTTTTTTTTATGGCATTTGTTAAGCACTAACTATGTGTCAGGCACTGTTCTAAGCACTGGAGTAGATACAAAGTAATCAGATTGGACACAGACCATGTCCCACATGGGGCTCCCAGTCTTAATCCCCATTTTACAGAAGAGGTAACTGAAGCATAAGAAGTTGTGTGACTTGCCCAAGGTCACACAGCAGACAAGTGACTGAGATGGGATTAGAACCCAGGTCCTTTTGACCCCCAGGCCTGTGCTCTATCCACTAGGCCATGCTGCTTCTGTAAAAGAGCTCACTGCATTTCTCAGGAATCGAACCCAGATCAACTACTTGGAAGGCAGTTATGCTCAGCACTGTACTACCAGCACTGGTGATTTTCTTACTAAGCTCCAGCACTTAATGCCACATTGTACAGTCCAAGCGCTGAATACAGTGCTCTGCACATAGTAAGTGCTCAATAAATACTATTGAATGAATTAATGGCACATAATAAACACTTAACAAATACCGATAAAATAGAAGGCATTTCACTTCTCTGTGCCTCAGTTCCATCTGTAAATTGGGGATACAATACCTGTTTCTCCCTCTTACTTAGACTGTGAGCCCCATGTGGGAACTGTTTATCTTGTTCATCCTTGAGCACTTAGTAGATAGAAGTACTTAACAAATGATATCATCATCATCATCACTGCAATGTTCTCATCAGCATGAGATCCCATTTGCTCTGAGGTTTCTAACTCTACCCCTGCCCTACTGGGCTCCAGAAGGTGCTTGGGAATCCTCTTCCCCAGACTGCTGAAAGACCTTGCTATTTGGCAATCTGCCTGGAAGCATCGAGCAGCAAAAATGATTGTCACGCAATTGGCCAGGGAAGGCTGGAAGGAAAGGAGTGGCTTAATAGGTTTCCACAGGGAGACGTGAGGGCAATTCAGCTGCCAGTCAATCAAATCTGATTTGATTTCCTGATTGCCCTCTGTGTACAGAGCACTAAACTAAGCACTTGAGAGATCATTAGCATTGGTAGATATAGCCCCTGCCCTCAAGGAGATTACGGCTCAGCAAGGGAGACAGACACTAAAATATTTAGGTAGGAGGAAGTGATAGAGTTTAAGGATGTATATGTAAGTATTATGGGGAGGTGTTAAGTAACCAAGTGCTCAGGTGGTGGGGAAGTGGCAAATTAAAAATAAAATGGGGAGATTAGAAAACAATCAGGGAAGTCTCCTGGAAGAGATGGGATTTCGGGAAGGGCTTTGAAGATGATGAGAGAAGTGATCTGTCAGATGTGAAGATGGAGGTATTTCCAGAAAAGGGGGAGGTTGTGAGCAAGAAGTCAACAGTGGAAAAGACGAGAGAGTCACAGTGAACAGGTCAGTTAGAGAGGAACAAAGTGTGCAGGCTGAGGTGTAGTGAGAGAGGTGCGAGGATAAGTAGCGGGAAGGGAGCTGATTTAGAGGCTCCAATCAAGAGGTCAGTAGTTCCTGCTTGATGAGGAAGTGGATGCACAATCTTCAGAGTTTTTTGAGGTGTGGGGAGAAGGAAGTAGAACAAAGTTTTAGAAAGAAGATCTGTGCAGCAAGATGAAGTATGGAATGGAGAGAAAAGGGAGAACTGGACACCAGAAGATGAGTGAAAAGGCAGACGCAGTAGCCAAGCTGGTGTATGACAAGTGCCGGGACCAGCATGGTGGCTGCTTAAATGGAGAGGAAGGAGTGGACATTTTGGGGAGGGAAAGCTGACAGGATTTAACAGAAAACTGATTATGGGATTTGAGAGAGAGAAGGCAGTCAAAAATAATAATGGGCTTTAGAAATGGAGTAAATGGTTGGTGTTGTCAACTGCGATGAGGTGGAGGAGAGGATTTGAGAGGGATGATAATTCGGTTTTGGACATGTTTAGCTTGAGATGTAGGTGGGACAACCCTGTAGAGGAAAAAGATATCCTGGAATCAGGAAGAAATTGGAGATTGCTGAGAAGGAGAGAGGTCAGAGCTAGTGAATTAGGTTTGGGAATCAAACATTGTAGAGGTGGTAAGTGAAACTACTGGAGCAATTGAACTTCCCAAGGGATTTTAAGGAGTCTAACTAAATTAAGAAGAGAAGGGATCTTAGAACTGATCAGAGAAAGTGTGCAGAATGGTATTTGTGAATGATGGTCAGAGCAGCAGTGTGCAACTGTAGAGGGAAGAGGCTGGAGGCAGAGAGGCCAGGTAGGAGGCTGGCATAGTAGCCAAGCCATCATATGATAAGCACCTGGACCAGAGTGATAGAAAAGTTAGATAAACCAGGAAATTTAGGAGCTAAGGGGAAGAGTTTCAGCTTTTGCCAGCAGGACATCACTATGAGATGTCTTGCAAACAAGAGGAAATGCAAAATTACAGACTGAGAAAGAGGTGGCGGTTAGGGAGATAGATTTGTGAGTCACCCACAAAGAGATGGTAGCTGAAACCAAAGAAGCAGATGAGCTTCCTGAGAGAGTGCGTATAAAGTGAGAATTGGAGGATGAAAGCTGGTCCAGCTGGCCCCTATACTTGGAGGGGGGAGAGGAAGCCAGGAGAGTCACCCCATGGTGTTTCTCCCTGAGGGAAGTGCTAATGTTTAGCTGAGCCAATAAAAAGGAATGATTGGGATAGAGTTAGGGGGCCATGTAGTTGGAGGAGAAGACATTTGGCCATCTCGAGGCAAGAGGTTGCCAGCTTTGTGCCTGGGAGAGCAGGACTTAGGGAAAACTTGCTTGCTGTGATTCTGCATGGACACAGGGCACAGAGAGGGATTGGCAATCAGACATGATACCAGGTGATCCTGGAAATTCAGGGCCCAGAGTTAGGACTCCAGAGGAGCCAGGTGCCTCCCCAGGAGGGCTCTGAGAGGGTGAATCTGAAATCTGGGATGCCGCGAGAGAAGAGGAGGGAGGATGAGAGGAACATGAGCCCCAGGTTGCCCTCAGCAAAGCATAGAAGGTCCTGGTTGGGCAGGGGAAGGGCGGTGGGAGGAGGGAAAGAGTGCTCCAAGTAGGGAAAGTGGTTTTAAGCCAGAATTGTTTTCATTGCTACAATTGTATTTATTGAGTGCTTACTGTGTGCAGAGCACTGTACTAAGTGCTTAGGAGAATACAAGATAACAATGAGCATACACATACCCTGCCCACAATGAGTTTACAGTCTAGAGGGATGATGATGATGATGTTGATGATGGTATTTGTTTAGCTCTTACTATGTGCCAAGCACTTTTCTAAGTGTTAGGGTAGATTCATTCAATAGTATTTATTGAGCACTTACTATGTGCAGAGCACTGTACTAAGTGCTTGGAATATACAATTCCAATTGTAAATAGATACAAGGTAATCAGGTTGTTCCACGTGGGGCTCACAGTCTTCATCCTCATTTTACAGCTGAGGTACCTGAAGCACAGAGAGGTTCAGTGACTTGCCCGAGGTCACCCAGCAAGCACTTAGTATAGCCAGGATTAGAGCCCAGGTTTTCTGACTCTCAGGCCCATGCTTTTTTCCATTAGGCCTTGCTGCTATTCTGTAGGATGTCACACAGAAATCCAACAAATATTAAGAATAGTTATTATCAGGAAGATAGAGAGGGTCAGCTGCAGTTACCTCTAGAGAGAAGTAAAACATGATGTTTTGACGTTCTCCACCTCCCCTCCGCTCTTACGGCCTCCACCACCATGCTCTGAGGAGGTTACTTGTTCTCAAACTGTCTGTAGCTGGCCCTGGTGGAATATGCCATTTCTGAGGATGGATCTCTTCTTTGGGAGCAAAACTGCTTTGCAATGTTAACTGCTTATTGCACTGTCTGCCAGCAGGAATCATAATGGTGGGTGCTATCATTTTGCCCCAATGAGTACTTTTATGCTGGTGATCGTGCATGCCAAGACAGGAGACATTTGCAAATCGGGATTAAAAGGTTTGGGGCCAACTGGCAAAAAGTTGCAGCTTTTGACAGAACACCTGCATTTTTCTCAAGACTGGCACTTCTGTTTCCTTTACTGTCCTTGTAATTTTAACATTTTTCAGTGGTATCTGTTGAGCGTTTATTTTGTGCCTGGAACTTTACTCCAAGCTGGGGTCAAGATAATCAGGTTGGACACATTCCAGTGCCCACGTGGGGTTCACAGTCTTCATTCATATTTTAAAGATGAGGTAACTGAGGCCCAGAGAAGTTAAGCGACTTGTCCAAGATCACACAGCAGACAAGTGGCAAACCCAGGCTTAGAACCCAGGTCCCCTGACTCCTAGGTCCATGCTCTTTCCACTAGGCCATATTACTTCTCTCTAGAGGTAACTGCAGCTGACCCTCTCTATCTTCCTGATAATAACTATTCTTAATATTTGTTGAACCCATGTTTTGTGCAAATTACTGGGGAAAGGCACGAAGAAAATGATTCAGATGCAGCCAGAGCTCAAGTCAGATGGCTTAGTGGATAGAGCATGGGCCTGGGAGTCAGAAGGTCCTGGATTCTAATCTCGGCTCTGCCACGTGTTTGCTATGTGACCTTGAGCAAATCACTGTGGCCTCAGTTACCTCATCTGTAAAATGGGGATTAAGAATGTGGTCCAGTGTGGGATTAAGAATGTCCAGTGTGGGACAGGGACTGTCCAATCTGATTATTGGTATGTATCCCAGTGCTTAGAACAGTGCTAGGTACATATAAAGCCCTTAACAAGTCTTGTTAGTATTATCATCATTATTAAGTTTCTACCCCTAATGCTACTTCTGTTTCCTTGACAGTCAGCCTCTCTTCCCAAGGACTCCAGGCCTCTGAGCCCAGCACAACTCTTGTCTCCCTCCTCCTCCTTTTTCTCTTCCTCCTCTTTTTCCTCCTCCTCCTCCCTCTCCTACCTCTTCTCTCTCTAGCACTGTTCCAGCTCAGCCTGGGAGAGGGATCTCCTCTCATCCAGCTATCCCCAGCCAATATCCACTTCCCAGCACACCGGCCACCTATGAGCCCTAATAATAATAATTGTGGTTTTCATTAAGTCCTTATTATGTGAACGGCACCGTGCTAAATTCTGGGTAGAGCAATACAATCAGACCAGATACAGTCCCTGTCTCACATGGGGCTCACTGTCTAAGGTAGGGCAGGGGAGAGAAGGGGTATTGAATCACCATTTTACAGGTGAGGACACTGAGATCCAAAAAACTGAAGTGACCTACTCAAATTCACAGAGCAGGCCAGTGGCAGAGCAAGGGTTCAAATCCAAGTCTCCCGACTGCCAGACCTGTGATCTTTCTAAGCAGACCACACGGCGTCTGACTGCTCTGGCTGGGGTGACCTGCTTTCGGTGTCATTGTTATATTGGTTAAGCGCTGGTCTAAGCGTGGGGGTAGAGCAGCACGGAATAGTGGAAAGAGCATGGGCCAGGGAGTCAGAAGGTCGTGGGTTCTAATCTAGGTTTTGTCACTTGTCTGCTGTGTGACCTTGGGCAAGTCACTTCACTCCTCTGGGCCTCAGTTACCTCATCTGTAAAATGGGGATTGAGACAGTGAGCCCCACGTGGGGCAGGGAATGTGTCCCACCCCATTTGCCTCTTTACTTGTTTTGATATCTGTCTCCCCCATTCCAGACTGTGAGCCCTTTGTGGGCGGGGATTGTCTCTCTTTTATTGCTGAATTGTACTTTCCAAGTGCTTAGTACAGTGCTCTGCACACAGTAAGCTCTCAATAAATATGATTGAATGAATTGATTGATTGAATGAATGCTTGCTGGTGGCGGCAGTAGGAATGCAGTGTGCAGGGGTGAGTAGGGGAGGGGTTGGCTCACCCTCCACAAGCCCCCAGCTAAGGAGACAAGATGATGACGATGATGGTATTTGTTAAGCACTTACTCCGTGCCAAGCACTGTTCTAGAGAAGCTCTGGCTTTCCCTGGAACCCATTGAGGACTACGGATACCCTACAGACAGATTCCTGGTCTGGGTCAGTTATCGTGTCCTTGGACAGAGGCCATCCTGGCTCCACCTCTGTCCCTTTCCAGCCCCCAGGCAGGGCCTCCTCTTCTTCAATCAATGGATCTTACTTATGGAGGGCTTACTATGTGCAGAGCTCTGTACTGAGCACTTAGGAGAGTACAATACAACAGAATTAGCAGACATGTTCCTGGCCCATAACGGACTTTTAGTCTAGAGGGTGAAACATACATTAATATGAATATTTTATAATATATAATTTAAAGATAGGTACATAAGTACTGTGGGGGTGAGGGTGGGATGAATATCAAACTTCCAAAAGGTGTTTTTGCCCAGAAAACTGAAGAAGCAAAATTATAGACATCACCCCCATGAAGTACATGCCCCTACCTACCCAGATTAGGTCTTTAGGGCCCACCAACCCCTCCCTCCATGGGAGGAGATCAAGAGTTGGCCCATGCCAACTGGGCTTAGCCCACCAATGATACTCAGCAGGAAATCGCTGCTACAGGCCACATCCTGACCCATTTGGGAATCAGTTTCATGACAATCTCTGTCCCTATTAATCATCTCCTTACCCAAAGAATAGCCTCACAGTGGAACACAAACAAAACTTCTCCTTCAAATTATATTTTATTATGCAAATAATAGATGTGAAAACTTCCTCAATTCATTCAGCCTTCATTTCCTTATATCCATTTATGATTCTGGTTTGGGAACTTCCCCGGTGATAGAAAGAGCCATCTGATTATATGGTACTGGATTACCATCTTATTGAAGACAAACAATGTGGAAGGAAAGGCTATTTATTATTTCTGGAGGCAAAACCAAGTTCCAGTTTTTGGCATGGGCAAACGATGAGAAGAATGCAGAGTACCACTTTGGCACGGAGTGATGTAGGGATGACTATTTACTAAAATGTCGCACCCACCATAGCCTAGTGGAAAGAGGCCGGGGCTGGGATCAGAGGACAAGGGTTCTAATCCTGACACTGCCAATTGCTTGCAGGGTGACCTTAGGCAAGTCTCTTAACTCCTCTGGGCCTCAATTTCCTCATCTGTAAAGTGGGCACTCAATCCCTGTTTTGCCTCCTTAGTCTGTAAGCCCCATGTGGGACAGGGCCTGTGTCCAAACTGATTAACTTGTGTCTATCCCAGTGCTCAGAACACTTTTTGATACATAGCAGGTGCTTAACGAATATAATAATAACAGTAACAATGATAATCTGATGATCTATTTATGTGCTGTTTGTTGGACCCAATCCATGTCCCATGTGGGACTCACAGTCTTAATGCCCATTTTATGGATGAGGTAACTGAGGCACAGTGAAGTTAAGTCAGCAGCCCAAGGTCACACACAGCAGAACAGTGGCAGAGTCGTGATTAGAATTCAGTTCCTCTGACTCCCAGGCCCATGCTCTTTCCATTAGGCCACACTGCTTCTCTAAATTCCTGAATGGCAGATGAATGCCATTTGCTTTGCTTGCCTTCCTCGTTCCACTGGTCTCCCCCAGCTCCTAAAATTTACTCAAAGCTGAAACTAATGCCAATTTCTGTTTTATTGCTTTTGACATCTGCCTTCTCTCTTCAAGAACAGCTCTTTCAAAATGTAAGGCAAGAATCACAATTTATTCCCAGAGTGAAAAAATATTAAGAAATGAAAAGTATTGAAAGTCTATTCTTGTCAAAAGATATGTAATCCCATTTCATCATTTTATTTTTCCATTCTATGTAATTTTCTTTTGTCTTTTATTAAAGCATTTCAGAGTTTCCACATACCTTTACTTCCCTATAACACCAACTAAAAACATTCCCTGTAGATAGGAGGAAGGAGGAAAACCAGTACAAAACTAAGTTGTGAAATGCTCCTTTAACAATGAGTGGGAGTTAGATGCTTTTTACCTTTTACCGCCTGGATTGGATTGAGGGATTAGCAGGCCTGTTGTTGGCCCAGGGGATCTTTTGGGGGGTCAGAAGACCGGGATTCTGGTTCCAGTTCTACTTGCTGGACCTCTCCATTGGTGATGAAGACTTCTGACCAAAGAACCCCCAGCTAATGGTGGTGGTCAAAGACCACAGCAAGTACAAAGGAAACCATCTTCCCAGCCATGACCCTATAGAGCAATGCTGGCAAAGTGCTGCAGTTACTTTGGTCACAAATGGGTCCTCTGTGTAAAACAATCTTTGTGTGCCCTGGAGAGTGTGCTACACCTCTCTCCATCTACTAGTCTGTCACACGATCGCACAAAAAAAATCAAAGGCAGACATGAGAGATTGTGAGTGGTGCCAAGCAAATCACTAGCACTACAATCAGGTCCTCCCAGCAGATTGTCAGTCCTGAAGACTCAGGACCAAGAGTCACCCACCATTCCCAGTTGGAGACTCTGCTACTGGGAAAATAATTTCTACATCGTGTCCAGATAAATTCCCCTTCCTTGCCTAAATCACTGCTGTGCAACAGGGCTCTAACAAACAATAGGACTTGTAGACTGAACACGTTTGGGTTCACCCACTTCTGTAATCTGTCAGCATTGCAGTCTTTCAGAAATTCACATATTGATTTAGCCATGGTCTTCAAACACTGAAATATAGATTATGGGACATTTATTTTGTAAAGTAGTTTCAGTAATCCTTACTTCCAAGCTGACACCCACTGAAATGATTCTATTTCTCACTGGCTCCAATCATCCACATTTTCCAGTGTCCAAGCTTTTTAATTTTCATGTCAATTACTGAATGCTAAAATTAAAACCCCCACCAAAAAGGAAAATATTATTTGAGGCAGAAAGTTGAACACTTTCTTAATATTGCTGCGTTAGAAACTTAGACACCATGGAAAAATAAAGAAATAAACTAAAATAAATTGAATAAATAAATTTCACCCCGAGTATACCTGCTAATGTTCAATTTAGTGTGAAATACCATTAGAATATTTTCCTCAAATGGTAGATATGACTATTATAGGTAATTTCATCCATTAATTTCAACTGGATACAAAATTACATTTTAGACTTTGCCTATGACAGCCAGCACATTCACTCCTTAAGAGAACAGAATAAAAAATAGACCTGGTATCAATTACAGGGAGGTCAGGAGATCTCTCAGTCATGCCCCTAAAAAACTGGACAACCTGGAAAGAGTTCAGAATGAAGACAACTGCAGTTGTCAGTGGGGTCAGAGAAGGGGAAACATCTACCTTTAATTTGGTGTGGAGCAAGTTGGGTGGGGGGGTGACTTTGGGGCAGTGAGGAAAAGGAGAGAGTAATCAAGTTGATATTTCAAGGAACTAAGCACTGAGGATAAGAAAAAAAAATCTCTAGGGGGTCACAATCTAAAAATAAGATGGGGAATGAGTTAGCAAAACATAATAGGGAAGATGAAATAACATGAATGCAAAACATCATAAGAGACAGCGTGGGACAGTTTGGTGGTAAAAGGGACCTACAAGATCCTCAAGATGCCGCCAAGCAAGTTGTCAAGAACACGGTCACATCCACAGCTTCCAGAAGTACTTGCTGCCGGGCCTTACAGTTTTAGAATGGAGGCCCCATGAGGGACAAGGACTGAATTCAGTTTTCAATCATTCAATCGTATTTATTGAGAGCTTACTGTGTGCACAGCACCATACTAAATGCTGGGAAAGTACAATTCGGCAACCAATAGATACGATCCCTGCCCACAGCAGGCTCACAGTCTAGAAGCGGGGAGATAGACATCAAAACAAGTAAACAGGCATCAACAGAGTCATTATAAAAATATAGAATTATAGATATATACACATCATTAATAAAATATAAATAGAATTATAAGTACAAATATGTACATATATGCACAAGTGCTGTGGGGCAGGGAGATAGGTAGAGCAAAGGGAGCAAGTTGGGGCGATGGGGAGGGGAGGGAGAGCAGAGGAAAGGAGGGGGCTTTAGTCTGGGAAAGCCTCCTGAAGGAGGTGAGCTTTCAGTAGGGCTTTGAAAGGAGGTAGAAGAAAAGGGGGGTGGGGCTTTAGTCTGGGAAGGCCTCTTGGAGGAGGTGAGCTTTCAGTAGGGCTTTGAAGGGAGGTAGTGTGCTAGTTTGGTGGATTTGAGGAGGGAGGGCATTCCAGGCCAGAGGTAGGACTTGGACCAGGGGTTGACAGCGGGACAGCGAGAACGAGGCACAGTGTTTCCACCTGTGTACTTTCTTCCAGTACTTAGTACAGTGCTCTGCATACAGAAAGCATTTAGTAAATAAAATTACTACTATGACTACTACTAATAATAAATAATAATTATGGCACTGATTAAGCACTTACTATGTAGCAAACACTGTTCTAAGCGTGGGGTAGATACAAATTAATTGGGTTGAACAGGGTCTCTGTCCTATATGGGGCTCACACGCTTATCCCCATTTTACAGATGAGTTAACTGAGGCACAGATAAGTGAAGTGATTTGCCCAAGGTCACACAGCAGACATGTGGCAGACCCAGGATTAGAACCCATGTCCTTCTGACTCCCAGGCCCGTGCACTATCCAAAAAGTCATGCTGCTTCTCATTAGTACTACTATTAGGAAAACAATCCTCTGTGGTCCAGCACGTGCATGGTGGCTGGGAGCAGGAATCCTTGGGCATCGCAGTGAAAAGGCCTGAGGGATTTCTGGTGGAATGAGAGTTACAGAGTCCAGGGTATCCTGTATGCTGTTCATAACTACTCAAAAACTCATGGGCATTTCTTTTTTGATGATTTCCCAGCCAAATGTGAACTCCTTGAGGTCAGGGTTCATGTCCTCTTTTACCCCTGCACGGTCCCCAGCGCCCTGGCACAGAGTAGGCACTTGATACACATCAATGACTGGCAAATGGAGCTGGGCATATTTGCGCGGTGGTTGGAGACAGGCAGGAGATGAGGCTTAGTCAGTGCTGAAGTGGGAGGCCAGCTCCGTACCTTCTTCATCCACCCTACTCAGCCCGGTGGCACGGGAGTAGGCTGAAGCCAGCTTGGGGCCATTGGAGATGCTCAAGTAGCCAAAGGTGACCATCCATGGTGGCACGTAATAATAATGGCATTTGTTAAGCACTTACTATGTGCCAAGCACTGTTCTAAACGCAGGGAGGTACAAGGTAATCAGGTTGTCCCACGTGGGGCTCACGCTTTCAATCCCAATTTTACAGATGAAGTAACTGAGGCACAGAGAAGTTAAGGGACTTACCCAAAGTCACACAGTTGACAAGTGGCGGAGCCGGGATTGGAACCCATGACCTCTGACTCCCAAACCCAGGCTCTTTCCAGGGAGGTAAAAAGGAAAGGATAGTAGAGGAAAAAGGGAAGAAGGGAAAGAATTGAAACGAAGGAATGGGGAGAGGATCTGTGACCTCAGGGTATTTGATATTTGCCCCATAGCATTTATGCACATATCTTTAACTATATATTATCAATTACTAATTTATAATAATACCTGTCTCCCCCTCTAATAATAATAATTATTATAATGGTATTTGTTAAGCACATACTATATGCCAGACACTGTTCTAAGCACCTGACAGTAAGCTTATTGTGGGCAGGGAACATGTCTGGCCACTTTGTTTATTGTATCCTCCCAAGCATTTAGTATGGTGCTCTGCATATAGTGAGTGTTTAGTAAATGTGTCAACCTCCTCTCTGATCTCCCTTCCTCCTTCTCTCCCCACTCCAGTCTATTCTTCATTCAGCTGCGCTACCCGGATTATCTTCCTACAGAAATGCTCTGGGCCTGTCTCTCCCCTCCTCAAAAAGCTCCAGTGGTTGCCTATCAACCTTTAGACAAAACAAAAACTTCTCACTCTGGGCTTCAAGGCTCTCCATCACATTGCCCCCTCCTACCTCTCCTCCCTTCTCTCTTTCTACTGCCCACCCCACACGCTCTGCTCCTCCGCCGCTCACCTCCTCACGGTCCCCTGTTTGGTCCTTACCTGCCGTCGTCGACCCCAGCCCAGGTCCTACCGCTGTCCTGGAATGCCCTCCCTCCTCAACTCTGCTAAATTAACTCTCTTCCCCTCTTCAAAGCCCTACTGGGAGCTCACCTCCTCCAGGAGGCCTTCCCAGACTGAGCCCCCCTTTTCCTCTGCTCCCCGTTCCCTGCCCTCCCCCCCACCCTCTGCTCCTGCCCCTTCCCATCCCCTCAGCACTGTGCTCATTTGTATATATGATTTATTACCTTATTTATTTTGTTAATGAGGTGTACATTCCCTTGATTCTATTTATCTTGATGATGTTGTCTTGTTTTTGTTTTGTTCTGTTTTGCTTTGCTGTCTGTCTCCCCCGTTTAGACTGTGAGCCTGTCATTGGGCAGGGATTGTCTCTATCTGTTGCTCAATTGTACCTTCCAAGCACTTAGTACAGTGCTCTGCACATAGTAAGTGCTCACTAAATACTATTGAATGAATAAATGAATGAGGAAGAAGAAGGAAAGGGGTGAGAGGAAAAGGATCAAGGAAAGCAGGAGAGGAGAAGGGATGAAGACATAAACACACAGATTCGGGCAGACAGAGGCAGACACATCCCTTCATAGTGGTATTTATTGGGCACTTACTGTGTGCGGAGCACTGTACTAAGCACTTGGGAAAGCACAATATAACAAGAGTTGGTAGACACAACCCTGCCCACAAGGATCTTTCAGCCTACTGGGAGTGGGGGGTACACAGACATTACAATCTCCCCATCTAGATTCATTCATTCAATTGCATTTACTCTGTGCAAAGCACTGTACTAAGTGCTTGAACACTAAACTCCTTGGTGAGTAGGGAACATATCTATCAACTTTGTTATACTGTACTCTCCCAAGCGCCTAGTATGCTTAGTACTTAGTATTAAGTACCATGTGCTTAGTACTCTGTATACGGTAAACGCTCGATAAATACAAAATTGAATGAGTAGGGATAGGGGAAAGAGAAAGACAGGCAGACACAATAGATTGTGAGCCCCTCAAGAGACAGAATCCATGTGTAATCCCACACTTTGCTGTGTGGCCTTGGGCAAGTCACTTCATTTCCCTGTGCCTCAGTTACCTCATTTGTAAAATGGGGATTGAGACTGTGAGCCCCATGTGGGACAGGAACTGTGTCCAACTCCACTGGTTTGTATCCACCCCAATGCTTAGTACAGTGCCTGGCACATAGTAAGTGCTTAGCAAAAACGATCATCATTATTATCCTTATTATTATTCCCAGTTGTAAACTCTTTCCCACTGCTCAGTAGAGTGCTCTGAACATAGTAGAGCCTAATATCTACTATTACTATTCATTCAGTCACTCATTCAATCGTATTTATTGAGCGCTTACAGTGTGCAGAGCACTCTATTACTATACTACTGTCTCTGTGTGTCTCTGCATACCGATACAGCTCCACAGAAATACAAAGAGATGGAGGATAGTGGAGAGGAAGCCTGGTTCACTGCTTTCATTTAGTGATCCCAGGATCCACCAGAGGATCAATCAGTCAATCAGGATGGCCTGCTCTGTTGATTCTACTTGGACTGAGGGAGCAGGAGCCTGTCCTGAGCCACGTCTTTGTTAGAGTTGCTGAACATGACCCTGTAGTTCCTTCCATGAGGCAATGACACAGGACGAGACCCACAAACCTCAATCTGTAGATGTGACATAAACAGTTCTGGCCCGGTAGAGCCTGGAGCTAGTAGTTCCTGCCTGGCCCATGGCCTCAGGGTCTTCAGGACAGCTGCACTATCACCTCCAACTCCCCTTCTCTCCTTCTTCTCTCCCTCCTCCTCCTATTTCTGAGATGTGAGGCCCTATGATCTCTTCCAAGCATTTTTTAAAAATTTCAATCATATGTACTGAGCGCTTACTGTTAGGTTTGACCAGATCAAAATCAATCAGTGGTATTCACTGAGCGCTGATTGTGTGCACTGTACTAACCACGTGGGAACATACAATTCAACAGAGTTGGTATTGTACTTTCCTATGTGCTTGGTACAGCACTTTGCACACAGTAAGTGCTCCATAAATACGATTGAATGAATGAATGAGTTGGTAGACAAGTTCCCTGTCTTCAGGGAGCTTACAGTCTAGAGGGAGATGTGTCCCAAAGACTTACAGCAGGAATAGCTTCTCTACCTCTGGACACTGAGAGTTGCCTTTGCCGGGAGAAGTGGTCAGACAGTGCTTCTGCCCAGGACACAGTTATTCCCCCTGAACTGGGTGTCATTCCTCTGAACTCCCCGTGTGGTCATGCTCTAATACATTTTAGAGAGAATATTCTACTACTAATAATTGTGGTACTTAAGCACTTACTATATGCCAAGCACCCTTCTAAATGTTAATTCAAGTTTCATGTTGGAAACAGTCCCTGTCCCACATGGGGCTCAGAGTCTTAATCTCCATTTTACAGATGAGTTAACTGAGGCACAAAGTAGTGAAGTGACTTGATCGAGATCACACAGCAGACATGTGGCGGAGCCAGGCTTAGAACCCACATCCTCTGACTCCCAAGCCTGTGCTCTTTCCAATGGGTCCAGTTCACGGTTTCCCTGCTGCCTCCCTCATCCTCCCATTTCTTCAGTGCCGCTACTTTAGCCTTACCCTAATGGCACCTTCTCTCTGCTTCTGAAAGGGAGGAATGGCAAGAATGACAGGAAGACCCCCAAACTGGGTCTTGTTGGGAGTCAGGGGACCTGAGTTATTATTATTACTGTTAATAATAATAATAATTATTATTATGGTATTTATTAAGCACCTACTATACGCCAAGCACTGGGGTAGATATGTCAATCAGATTGGACACTGTTCCTCTCCCACATGAGGCTGAGAGTCTTAATCCCAGTTTTACAAATGAGGTAACTGAGGCCCAGAGAAATGAAGTGACTTGCTCAAGATCACACAGCAGACATGTGGCAGAGCTGGGATTAGAACCCAGGTCCTTCTGACTCCCAGGCGCTTGCTCTAACTACTAAGCTATGCTGCTTCTCAATTATGATAATTATGATACTTGTTCAGCACTTACTAGTAGTACTCTACTAAGCTATGACGTAGATAGGAGCTAATCAGGTTGGACACAATCCCTGTCCCACATGGGGCTCACGATATTAATCCACATTTGACAGTTGAGGTAACTGAGGCACAGAGAAGTTAAGTGATTTGCTCAAGGTCCCACAGCAAGTCAAGTAGCAGACCCGTGTGCAGACCTTCTGATTTCCAGGCCCGTGCTCTATTCATTAGGCAATGTTATCTATATCAGTGCTTAATATAGTGCTTGGCACATAGTAAGCACTTAACAAATATTATTAGCATTATTACATTAGATGAAAATCAAAAATTCCCTTCCTCTATGGCAGAATCCTACTAAAATCATCACATCACCATCATGGTATCTGTTAAGTGCTGGGGTAGATAAAAGTCAATCAGTTCCCACATGGGTCTCACGGTCTTTGTGAGTCAGTCACAGTTGCAGTCCAAGTAACTAATTTTATATTAATGGACTGTAAGCTTGTTGTAGACAGGGGATGTGTCCTACTACGTGTTCTCCCTAGTGCTTAGTAAAGAGTTCTGCGTATAGCAAGTGCTCAACGAATGTCACGAATGATTGCATTAGCACTGGAAAGCATTGAGGGCTCCAGTGCGCGTCTTTAAAAGGAGTCACAGAGTTCACACACCCACACACAGGGGTTTAAATTCGAAAATAAAAACCAGAAAAATGGGAAACTAACGGAAAGTGCCGCCTCTCCTACTGCTTTATCTAAGCTCCCACAAAAGCCATAAATGGTACGCGATGTTTAAAGGAATTACTCATGTGGTTTCCTCTGTTCACAGCCGACACCGTTCCCCCCCCCCCCCCCCCAGGAACTAAGTGGAAAGAGGAACAAGCCCCTTGTAAAAAGACAGCTCCAGGATTTATGGGTAGGCCAGGAGTGTAAGAAAATGTCCTCTGGAAATTGTAGTCCCTGGGAGAGGTTGGACTGTTTCCAGGGAGGAGGGGAGCAGGAGGAAGGATGTGTGTGGATAAATGGAAGAAGAGGGCTCCCTAGGGAGGGGAGAGGTCTGGGCAATGATTCTGAGGGGGAGTGTCAGGTGTAGGAGTAGAGAATAGGGTTAGTGTAAGTAAGTTCTACTCTTCTGGGGGCTTAGTACAGTGTTCTGCACACAGTAAGTGCCCAATACGTACCATTAATGATGGTGATGATAAGGTGTAGGGGACCAGGTGTCATAAAGAGACAGTCCCAAATTTTAGGGTGGGGAAAGGGTGGTTGATACGGTCTCTTCCTTGTTCTTCAGGACAGATTTTTGCCCCTAAAATAGTTGTTTTCCACCTCCAGACTGCAATGATCCTGCTGAAGGCACCACCCTGGATGTGATTGTTCTATGGGGCTCAGTGCCACTGCCCGAGCACAGTCACTGGTCTTAAATGAAGGGGCCCATTCTGGATGAGATCTTAAATGAAGTGGTCCGCCCTGGATGACGTGGTTATAAATTATTCTTCTTGCCCTTTGCCCCTCTTTTCCACCCTGCTTTCTCCCTTTCGTACCTCTCCCTTTTCTTCCCAATCTCTTTTCACCTTTTTCTCCCCCTCTTCTCTGGGAGAAAGAAGGTGTATTTAGTGAAAATCATTTAATCAATCCATCAGTGATATTTATTGAACACTATTACCGCGTGCATAATGCTGTACTAAACCCTTACAATACAACAGAGTTGGTGGACCCCTTCCCTTACCACAGAGAGCTTACAGTTTAGAACATTAAAATTAAAATTAGTTATGGATATGTACGGTAAGGGCTCGAAAATATGACTGCTAGCTGGCTCGCTTGCTTGCTTGATTGCTGAAGCACTGAGGGTGGTGTGAATAGCAAATGTCTAAAGGGCAGACATTCAAGTGCACAGGCAAGATGGAGGCTGAGGGAGTAGGGGAAATGAGGACTTAGTTAAGGGAAGGCCTCTTAGAGGAGATGTGATTTTAATAAGGCTTTGGCAGTGGAGAGAGTGATGATTTGTTGCATAAGGAAGGGGAGGGAGTTCCAGGCCAGAAGGAGGACATGGGCAAGGGGTTGGCAGCTAGATAGATGAGTTCAAGGTACGGTGAGTAGGTTGGTGTTAGAGGAGTGAAGTGTGCAGGCTCGTTTTGTAAGTAGGAAATGAGTGAGGTAAGATAGGAGGGGTCAAGGTGATTGAGTTGTTTTAAAGCTGATGGTAAGAAGTATTTGTTTGATGTAGAGGTGGATGGGCAACCACTGGGGCTTTTTGGGAGATGTGGTCTAAACTTTTTATTTTAGAAAAATGAACCAGGCAGCAGAGTGAAGTAAGGACTGGAGAAGGGAGAGACAAGATGCCAAAAGGTCCCTGAAGAGGCTGATGCAGTAGTTAAGTAATCAAGAAGACGGACTATTAAAAGTGCTTGGATCAGCATAATAGCAGTTTGAATAGAGGGGAAGGAGCTGTTTCTTGAGATGTGAAGAAGTTAGCACTGACAAGATTCTTTGACAGACCGAATATGTGGGTTGAAGGAGATGAGTCGAGTGTAATGCCGAGGTTATGACTGATAAAACAGCCAAGAGAGTGTTGCCTACAGCGATGGGAAAGTCACTGGGAGGACAGGGTTTGGGTCGGGCTGGAGATGAGTTCCAGTCTGGACATGTTGAGCTTGAGGTGCCCTGAAGGCAAGAGGAAATGTGAGACTGCAGAGGAGAGTGGTCAAAGGTTGGAGAGGTAGATTTGGGAATCATCCACATAGAGGTGGGAATTGAAGCTGTGGGAGCAAATGAGTTCTCCAGTCAGTCAGTCGATCCTATTTATTGAGTGCTTACTGTGTGCAGAGCACTGTATTAAGCACTTGAAAGAGTACAACGTAACAAGTATAACCAACACGTTCCCTGCCCACAATGAGCTCACAGCCTAAAGGGGGATAGTGTGGATGGAGAATAGAAAAGGACCCCAAAGTGAGCCCCCAAAGTGAGCCTTGAGGGACCTCCACAGTTAGATGGTAAGAGGCAGAGGAGGAGTTGTGAAGGAGACTGAGAAGGAGCCATCAGAGAGATAGGAGGAGAACCAAGAGAGGACAGTGTCAGTGAAGCCATGGCTAGATAACGTTTCCAGAAAAAGGGAGTGGTCCACAGTGTCAAAGAAGGAGGACTGGGGTAGGGTAGAGGCCACTGGGTTTGGCAAGATGGAGGTGACTGGTGACCTTAGAGAGGACAGTTTCTGTGGATTGATGGGAGGGGGGCCAAGGAGAGAATTGGAGGAGAGGAAGTAAGGCAGTGTATGTAGATAAATTGTTCAAAGAGTTACAACATGCCAAGTGTTAAGATAGGTACTATATGAGCAGTCCCCATGCTATATAGCACTCTAGGTCTAAGGCAGGGGAGGGGAGGTATTCAATCCCCACTTTACAGACGATGAAACTGAGACACAGAGAAGTAGTGACTTGACCAAGGTCACACAACCCTCTGCTCCCTCTATGCCCCCTTCACCTCTCCGCAGCTAAACCCTCTTCTCCCCCCTTCCCTCTCCTCCCCCTCTCCCGTCCCACCCCTTCAGCACTGTACTCGTCCGCTCAACTGTATATATCTTCATCACCCTATTTATTTTGTTTATTTTGTTTAATGAGATGTACATCACCCTGATTCTATTTATTTGCCATTGTTTTTATGAGATGTTCTTCCCCTTGACTCTATTTATTGCCATTGTTCTTGTCTGCCTGTCTCCCCTGATTAGACTGTAAGCCCATCAAACGGCAGGGACTGTCTCTATCTGTTGCCGATTTGTACACTCCAAGCACTTAGTACAGTGCTCTGCACATAGTAAGCGCTCAATAAATACTATTGAATGAATGAAACTCGAGATTAGAACCCAGGTCTCCTGACTTTTGGGCCCACATTCTGTCCACTAGACCCCACTGCTACTCAAAATCAAGTGATAAAAGCCATTTTATGTTGGGCTTTCAGGTATGGTTATGCAGTTAAATTTTTTGATCAGTCAGTGATATTTATTGAGCACCTACTGAGTGCTGAGCATCGTACTAAGCTCTTGAGAAAGCGCAATACAACCAGGTTGGTAGACATGATCCCCACCCACAAGGAGCTCATAAACTACAGAGACAGACAGTAAAATAAATTAGGAATAGAGGAAACAGTAGACTGTAGACATTTGTATATAAATATGTATGCATACATAAGTAAATGAACACTTTATTGAAAGATATGGCAACTTACCTTTTTGAAGAAAGTATTTGCCAAGTAATTTTGAGGATGAATTGGCTGGTAATTTAAATTCAATATACTTAGGTCATCTAATCGTAGAACTTAAATATTTCTGACAAGAAAACTTAGATTATTGGTCAGAGAAAAATCAAAATTGGCTTAAGGGAGTGGGTGTAAATTGGACATATAGTATGTGCTCTTAATTGTGGGCTTTGGGAAAACCTTTCCCAGGAGATTCTTAAACCTCTAAGCTTAGTTGTTATACACAAGAAATTTCCATTTTTCTCTTTGTTCCATCCTGCATATGCATCAGCCTGGGGTGTCCATCGGAACACAGGGTTTGGCTTAAGAGAAGCAGTGTGGCCTAATGGATAGACCACAGACCTGGGAGTCAGAAGGACCTGGGTTCTAAACTGAGCTCTACCACTCACTTGCTGTGTGTCCTTGGATAAAGTATGGGTCTGGGAGTCGGAAGATCATGGGTTCTATTCCAGGCTCTGCCACGTGTCTGCTCTGTGACCTTGGGTAAGTCACTTCTCTGTGCCTCAATTACCTCAGCTGTAAAATGGGAATTGAGAGTGTGAGCCCTACATGGGACAGATTTGCTTGTATCCACCCTGACACTTAGTACACTGCTTGGCACACAGTAAGCATGTAGCAAATGCCATTATCATTATTTATTTATTTGCCTGAAAGTAAGAGCAGTAAGGCTGGTTAAAATGAGCACATTAATAGATTAAATCAGTTCTTCTTTTTAGTACTTATGTTTACCGCACATTCAAGTGAGCCTTTTTCATCCACGAGGAGTACCACCTCACAGAATGAAAGAGGAAAAAAGCAGCAGCTGCCGCAGAAGATAGGTAGACACGTTCCAGAGAGGCAGCTGGGAATGGGGAAGTTTGTAAAGAGCCATTGGGAGATTTAGCAGGGAAGGGGGGGAAAGGAGATGGAGGAAAGGAAAAGTTCCTGGGGGCGCTAGGAAAACACAGGGACTAGGCAAGACACAATGCTAGGTTGTAAACTCCCCTAGACTGTAAACACATCGTGGGCAGAGAATGCTCTGCACATAGTAAGCACTCAATAAATACTATTGAATGAATGTGACTGTCAACCAGAGTTGTACTCTTCCAAGTGCTTAATTCAGTGCTCTGCACACAATAAGGGCTCAATAAATACCACTGATGACAATGATGGTGATAATAATAATAATGGTATTTGTTAAGCATTTACTATGTGCAAAGCTCTGTTCTAAGCCCTGGGGAAGATACAAGGTGATCAGGTTGTCCCACGTGGGGCTCACAGTCTTAATCCCCATTTTCCAGATGAGGTAATTGAGGTAGGCCCAGAGAAGTAAAGTGACTTTCCCAAAGTCACATAGCTGACAAATGGCGGTGGTGGGATTAGAACCCACGACCTCTGACTCCTAAGTCCAGGCCTTTCCACTGAGCCACGCTGCTTCTGAACTGTAAGTTCATTGTGAGCAGGGAATGTTACTTTCCCAAGTACTTATTAACAATAATAATAATAATCGTGGTAATTGTTAAATGCTTACTATGTGCCAAGCACTGTTCTAAGTACTGGGGGAGATACAAGGTAAACAGGTTGTCCCACTTGGGCTCACAGTCTTCATCCCTATTTTCCAGATGAAGTAACTGAGGCACAGAGAAGTGAAGTGACTTGCCCCTAGTCGCACAGCTGACAAGTAGTGGAGGCGGGATTAAAACCTACAACCTCTGACTCCCAAGCCTGTGCTCGTTCCGCTGAGCCACACTGTTTCTCTGCTTACTCTGTGCTAAGCACTGTTCTAAGTGTTGGGGTAATACAAGGTCATCAGGTTGTCCCATGTGGGGCTCATAATCTTAATCCCCAGATGAGGGAATTGAAGCACAGAGGAGTGGCTTGCAAATGCCTTGCCCAAGGTCACACAGCAGACAGGTGGCGGTCTGACTACCTCTTCTGACTCCCAAGCCAGTGGTCTTTCCACTAGTACAGTGCTCTGCGCACAGTGAGGGCTCACTAAATACGACTGAATGAATGAACCCCTAAAATTAGTTGTAGTATTTATCGGGCACGTACTCTGTGCTCAGCACTGTGCTGGATACCAGGGTAGAGGGAACGATCCTTGTCCAACACGTGGCCCCCAGTCTAAGGGGCAGGGAGATGGGGTATTTAATTCCCATTTTGCATCTGAGAAGACTGAGGAGCAGAGAGGTGAGGTGAGCTGCCCAAGGTCACAGAGCTTCAGAGCGGTGGCCGAGGGGGGCAAAGGCAGTCCTGGCTGCTGGCTGAGGGGGAAGAGGAGGAAGAGGAGGACGAAGGCCCACTTTTCTTCATCTCCCCCTGCCTCGTTCCTTTCGCTCTTCCTCCCTCTGCCTCTGCCTCTAATTTTAGTAGGATTCTGCCATGGAAGAAGGGAATCTTTGATTTTCATCTAATATAATAATAATATTTGTTAAGCACTTACTATGTGCCAAGCACTGTACTAAGCACTGGTATAGATAGCCTTTCCTAGTGAATAGAGCACAGGCCTGGGCCTCCCTCTGCCTGCTCCACAGCACTTAGGTTTAGTGCTATGATTTTATTGATTTATATTGATGTCTGTTCACTTGTATCGATGTCCGTCTCCCCGCTTTTAGACTGTGAGATCTTTGGGGGCAGGGGATTGTGTCTCTTTATTATGATTAATAATAATAATGTTGGTATTTGTTAAGCGCTTACTATGTGCCGAGCACTGTTCTAAGCGCTGGGGTAGACACAGGGGAATCAGGTTGTCCCATGTGGGGCTCACAATCTTAATCCCCATTTTACAGATGAGGGAACTGAGGCACAGAGAAGTTAAGTGACTTGTCCACAGTCACACAGCTGACAAGTGGCAGAGCTGGGATTCGAACTCATGAGCCCTGACTCCAAAGCCCATGCTCTTTCCACTGAGCCACGCTGATTATTATGTGTTAAGTGCCTACTATGTGCCAAGCACTGTTCTAAGTGCTGGGGTTGATACAAGGTCATCAGGTTGCCCCACGTGGGGCTCCCAGTCTTCATCCCCATTTTACAGATGAGGTCACTGAGGCCCAGAGAAGTGAAGTAATAATGTTGGTATTTGTTAAG
Organism: Ornithorhynchus anatinus; assembly: GCF_004115215.2. Classification (NCBI taxonomy): domain Eukaryota; kingdom Metazoa; phylum Chordata; class Mammalia; order Monotremata; family Ornithorhynchidae; genus Ornithorhynchus; species Ornithorhynchus anatinus. The sequence goes on along the minus strand of NC_041741.1, from coordinate 22,560,733 downwards.
TGCTTACTATGTGCAGAGCACTGTTCTAAGCGCTGGGGTAGACAAAGTGACCGGCCCAAAGTCACCCAGCGGACGTGTGGCAGGGGCGGGACTCGAACCCACGACATCAGTGAAGCAGCGTGGCTCAGTGGAAAGAGCATGGGCTTTGGAGTCAGAGGTCATGAGTTTGAATCCCAGCTCTGCCACTTGTCAGCTGTGTGACTGTGGGCAAGTCACTTCACTTCTCTGTGTCTCAGTTCCCTCATCTGTCAAATGGGGATTAAGACTGTGAGCCCCACGTGGGACAACCTGATTCCCCTGTGTCTACCCCAGTGCTTAGAACAGTCCTCTGCACATAGTAAGCGCTTAACAAATACCAACAATATTATTTTCTGACTCCCAAGCCCATGCTCATTCCACTGAGCCGTGCTGCTTCTCTTTAGCGCTCTCTTGTACTTTCCCAAGCGCTTGAGGCCAGCGCTGCACCCGCAGCAGGCACTCAATAAATAGGAATGAATGAATGAATGAATGAGTGAATGAATGACTGAATGAATGATTGAATCCCTATTTTAATCTTAATCCCTATTTTACAGATGAGGTAACTGACGCACATAGAAGTTAAATGACTTGCCCAAAGTCTCACAGCTGAGAAGTGGTGGGGCAGGGATCAGAACCCATGACCTCTGACTCCCAAGCCCGAGCTCTTTCCACTAAGCCACGATTCACTACCTACAACAAGCTGATAGCCGAGAAGTAGTGGAGCTTGAATTAAAAACCCAAGTCTCTAACTCCTAGGCCTGGACTCTTTCAACTAGGTCATGATGCTTCAATCAGCATGTATAGATGATTGATTCTTAGCTTTCTTCATTTTTCCAGATCACATTTTAGATATGAAGAACATAAAACATACTTTTTCTATCCCCTTCAGCTCCCTTCTCCTCCTCATAAGTGGAAGTTCCCATCCCAAATTTCCTATATGAGTCCTTGGAAAGATTTAGTGCCTCTGCTATCATTGTGTCTTCATCTCTTTGTTCTGTTTCAGCTCTGGGTAGTGAGGATAAATATGCTTTGCCTTGACACTCAAGTTTCTACCTGCTGTGATTTGAATGAATGAATGAATGAATGAGTGAGTGAATGAATGAATAATAATGTTGGTATTTGTTCAGCGCTTACTATGTGCAGAGCACTGTTCTAAGCGCTGGGGTAGACACAGGGGAATCAGGTTGTCCCTCGTGAGGCTCACAGTCTTCATCCCCATTTTACAGATGAGGGAACTGAGGCACAGAGAAGTAATAATGTTGGTATTTGTTAAGCGCTTACTATGTGCAGAGCACTGTTCTAAGCGCTGGGGTAAACACAGGGGAATCAGGTTGTCCCACGTGGGGCTCCCAGTCTTCATCCCCATTTTACAGATGAGGGAACTGAGGCCCAGAGAAGTGACTTGCCCGCAGTCACACAGCTGACCAGTGGCAGAGCTGGGATTCGAACCCAGACCTCTGCCTCCCAAGCTCGGGCTCTTTCCACGGAGCCACGCTGCTTCTCTAATGAATGACTGAATGACTGAGTGACTGAGTGAATGAATGACTGAATGAATGACTGGATGAGTGAATGAATGACTGGATGACTGAATGAATGACTGAATGATTGACGAACGAACGAACGAACGAACGAACGAATGAATGAATGAATGAATGAAGGGGGAGTGGGGGAGAGAGGGCGGTGGCGGCGGCGGCGGCGGCGGGGGGAGGACGGCAGAGCGCGCGCAGGCGCCGTTGCCCGGCAACCCGGCCTCCAGCGCCCGCCTCCTCCGCGTTGCCGTGGCGACGGGCGGGCGGCGACGTGCTGACGCTAATTGTATATGAGCGCGAGCGGCGGGAGCTCGGGTCTTTTTAGCGCCATCTGCGAGGGGCGCCGCCGCCGCCGCTGCTGACGACGACGCCTCCATCGTCTCCTCCTCCTCCTCCTCCTCCTCCCGCCTCAGCCGTCCTGAGTCACTGCGCCGCCCCGGCCTCAGCCCCGGGCCTCGGACACCGGTAACGGCGGGAGGGAGCGAGGGAGGGAAGGAGGGAGGGAGAGAGGGCGGGGAGGAGGAGGAGGAGGAGGAGGAGGAGGCCGCTGGCGGGAGAGCGCCGGGCCGGGCCGGGCCGGGCCGGGCCGGGCCGGGCCGGGCCGGGCCAGGCCGAGGATGAGGGATCGGGGGCCGAGGTTCCGGGCCAGGCCGGGCCGGGCCGGGGGTTGGGGGGAGATGCGGGCGCTGCCGGTCCTCGCCCCGCCTTTCCGCGGCTGGAGCGGGCCGCGGGGACGGGCCCCATGGCCGCCTCGGGTCCCCTCCTCCTTTCCGTCCGTCCGTCCTTCCCCGCGGCGGGGCGGCGGTTGGGGACTGTTGGGAGGGGGGCCGTCCGTGCCGCGCCCCCGCCCGCCGAGGAGCCGCCGCCGTTGGCGCGGAGCGGCGGGAGGCCCCGGCGGAGGGAGCGCGTGGTGGCCGCTCGCCACACGTGGTAAGCGGCTGCGTGGCCGCCGCCGCCGCCGCCGCCGCCTCCGGGCGGGCCTCCGGGAAGGACGGGCAAGGGCGGGAGGGCCCGGGGCGGAGCGCACGGGCCTGGGAGGCCCGGGCCATGGGGGTTCCAATCCCGCGGCCGCCCCGTGACCTTGGGCCGGTCGTTGCCCTCCTCCGAAAACGGGCGAGGGGCGCCACGGCCGGGCCCAGCCTCTTGAGCCGCGATCCGCCCGCAGCGCTCATCACAGTGTCGGGCCCGCGGCCAGCGCTCAACAGAGGGCATTTCACGGAGCCCCAGGGAGGCCCGCGGCCCGGCTCCGGCTCCGGCTCCGGCTCCGGCTCGGGTTCATCCCCCCCCCCCCCTTCCGACAGGGGCGGCCCCGGCCCCGCCGATTTCAGGCAGCCCCCATCTTTACCGTCCCCAAAGTGCTCCTCGGCCCTCTCCGGGACGGAGGCGGTCGCCGGAAAGAGCAACCGACGGAACAAAAGATGGGGCCCGACGCGCCCCGGCCCCGGGCTTGAAAAGGCTCAGTCCTCAAAACTGGCCGCCCAGACTTCGCCCCGTGCGCTCCTGCGGCCTGGAAGGACATTTTGTGTCGCTCTCCCCTCCGGTGCTTCCCCCTACCCTCTCTGATTCCCAATACTATCAGGGCAGAGAAAACCGTTTCTCAAATATTCAATCTCTCAGCCGACCCACCGGGCACTTGAAAGACATTGGGTGGCCGGACTTCGACGCTTTCCAAATATTCAAGTTATATGTGCGTGGAAATCGGCTGGGGGGGGCGGGGCGGGGGTGGACTTGAGCCATCGAATGCTTAAATATAGAAGATGATACAGTGTATTTTTAGAAAGTCAGGACTGGGTCAAACTGGACATGGGATAGTGGGGGGCAGGGCTAAATCAGAGTGGCACCTATCAGTTTTTATGTATTATGTAGTGGGTTTTCTAAAATAAAATGTGAGGAAGCTGGTAGTGAGAGAAGCAGCGGGGCTCAGTGGAGAGAGCCCGGGCTTGGGCGTCGGAGGTCATGGGTTCTAATCCCGGCCCCCGCCACTTGTCAGCTGTGGGGCTTTGGGCGAGTCACTTCACTTCTCTGGGCCTCAGTTACCTCGTCTGTAAAATGGGGATTAAAACTGTGAGCCCCACGTGGGACAACCTGATGACCTTGTATCCCCCCCAGCGCTTAGAACAGTACTTTGCAGGTAGTAAGCACTTAAATGCCATTATTATTAATGGTTTGTGGTATTTGAGTGCTGACTCTTGCGCCAAGCACTGTACCAAACACTGGATTCAAGATAATCAGGATAGAGACTGCCACTCCTCAGGCTAATTAGGAGAGAGAACAGATATTCAGTCTGCATTTCCTGGAAAATGAGGGAAAATGAGGCACAGAGACCTTCAGGGACTTCCGGTGCCACACAGAAGGCAAATGGCTGAAGGCAGATTAGAACCCAGCTCTTTCCACTAGGCCACCATGGGTGTCAAGTTAGCTTATTTTTTAAAATTTCTGTTACAGTATTTATAAAATACTGGGTGCTAGACACAGTACTAAGCTTGGGGCTAAATACACAATAACCGGGTTGGATAAGGTCCTTGGCCTAGGTGGGGCTCACGGTCTTTATCCCCATTTTACAGATGAAGTCACTGAGGCACAGAGAAGTATAGGGACTGGCCCAGGGTCATACAGCAGGTACAGAGCAGAACCGGGATTAGAGCCCAGATCCTCTGACGCACGGCCCTGCATTAGGGCACCCTTCTTCTCTAGGCTCACCACGTGTTCCAATTTAGCCAGAACAACATTGAATGTTGGATCCTCCTGGGCAGTTTTAGCTAAGTTCACAGATGTCCTAGAAATGGCCCTCTTTTGGCCAAACCCATCAGCCCAGCATGCCTTAATTTACTTTAACCTGTGGATTGCCATTTCCAGAGTAGACCACGATGGGCTGATGCTGAGTTTTAGTGTAGACGATTTGGGACTTGTCACAGAATTCCAAGGGATTTGAATCTTGTTTTGCACACTGGATCCATCTCTCCCAGTTGGCTGCTGAGGATAAAAATTATGGTATTTGCCATGTGCATACTCTGTGCAAAACATGAAAATAAGAATTGGAGTAGGTAGACACCTGTTCCTTTACAGGGGCCATAGGCTAGGTGGGAGAACAGATATCGAATCCCCATTTTACAGAAGGAGAAAACTGAGGTCTGGGGAGGTGAAGTAATAATGTTGGTATTTGTTAAGCGCTTACTTTGTGCCGAGCACTGTTCTAAGCACTGGGGTAGATACAGGGTAATCAGGTTGTCCCATATGGGGCTCACAGTCTTAATCCCCATTTTACAGATGAGGGAACTGAGGCACAGAGAAGTTAAGTGACTTGCCCACAGTCACACGGCTGACAAGTGACAGAGCCGGGATTCGAACTCCCGTGACTTGACCGAGGTCACACAGCAGGCAAGTGGCAGAGTCCAGATATTAGAACACAAGCCCTCTGACTCTTTGGCCCCTGGTCTTTCCACTAGGCCATGCTATTTCTCAGCGGGGCCTACCAGTGGGTAGATAAAGTCCAACGGCCCAGTAGGAATAGTGTCTCCAGATTGGTTTTCAGTAAGTATGTGTGGATTTACCACCACAGCACCCCCCCCCCCCCAGCTCGCCATCAAGTTTTTATTTGTGCTTCTTGGTTTTTAAGACTTGGGCTATAGTTAGATTTAATTTATTCATATTAGTCAAGGCCTGATTATAACGTATAGATCTGAGGTGTCTCAGCTGAAACGTCAGTGGTAGGTAAAATACTCCCCAAAGCCCCCCTTGTAACGGGGTGAATTCCTCTCCATTGTTTGCTCAGGACAAGGAGTCATAGAGAAGACCGTTCTGAACCACACAGCGGCCTGCCCTGAGAGTCTAACTAACTTTTCTGTCTTTTCTTGGAAAATAAATGCCCTGTCACCAGTTTTTTTCTATTTGTAGTCTTGTTTGGTCCAATATTAAATACTGAAGCTCAGTGGTTTCGTGAGCTTTGCAGCTTGAACAAAATAAATGAAGACGTAAAGAGCGCTACATGGAGCTTTTCGTAGCTGAAATTAGAAAAAATATTGCAAGCTTAAGGGACTGTCAGTTTTGTTCTTTGTGGTTGCAGGACCTGGATGCTTGGGATCTTTGAAAATCCAATGATATTTCTCACTATTGTCCTAGTCTTATGGGTAGCAGTTCAATTATTTTTCACATAATTTCTCCTCAAGTTAGTGGGTGGCTGCATTTATTTCGCCAGTGGCATTTGAGTGGGTGCATAATGCTAAGGCATGTTCATCAGAAATGTAGTAAAGCAATGTGGAAATTGGTGTGGTGACAGAACAAGGGAATCGGTCCCAAAGATCAGTTTCACTTTTGAAAATTTTATTTTATTTAGTGATGTGTAAGATGTGAAAAATACTCACTTGCTACACTTCCGCTCAGCAGAATTACTTCTCTTATCTCTGCTTCCACGCCTTTTGACTCCACTAGTTATTCCAGATCTGTAACTTCCCTCCGAAGGCCTATTGCCCCGACTTCTCCCCCGCTCTCGCCCTGATAACTTTCCCTGGGACTTCTTAGACACCATCAGGCCTGAGTTCCCTCAAATCTCCCCAGTTCTGTACCCCCGTTTCCCAGTCTCTCTGATCCCATCCCCTCTCACTTTCTAAAAATACCCACTTCCACTCTTTGCTCGCTGGTCAACCCTCTTAAACTTCCCCTGGTCAACCCTCATAACCTGCTTTCCTCTTTGATGGCTCCTCTCTCTCTACCTTCCGGCACAGCACGTTTACATCTTTTCCCCATTCTAAAAGGACCTTCTCCAATTCCTCCTCCATCTTCTGGCTACCTCCCATTCCTGTCCCTACCACTCCAAGAGGTTGTACGAATCTGCTGCCTCCACTTAGACCCGCTACAGTCTGGTTTCTGCTTTCTTCACTCGTCTGAGCCTTAATTGTCTGAGCCACTAGAGACCACCTTCCTAAAACTAACGGATTTATCCTGATACTCCCCCTCCTCAGCTGCCATTGACACTGCCTCTCAAATTTCCTCATGTTTCCAGGACATCTCCACTGTCTGTCTTGCTGGCATCCAACTCCTTCTCTATAAGAAATTCACTCTTCCTCCCAGTTATCGATGATAGTGAATGATAACCGCCATCTCTGAGGTCTAGAGGCCTCATTCTTAACTGTTTTTTTTGTTTCCTTCACAACAGCATTGAGGGATCTGACCCTTCACCATCTTGAGTTGGACACCCATCAAAGCCTGACTTTCAATGAGTAGTATCTATTGAATGCTTACTGTGGGCGCAGAACTGCATTAAGTACATGGGAAAGTACAGTCAGTGCAGTAAAATTGAGCTTACAGTCTAGTGAGACACAGACATTTAAAATGTAATTCAGTGAGGGGAAGCAGCAGAGTATAAGGATCTGTATGTGGGTGCTATAGGGGTGGAGAAAGGATTCCAGGGGCCACGGACCCAAGTTCATACTTGCCTGCCTCACTCCTTCGGTCTTTCTCCTGTCCAGTTCGTAGTTCATTTTATGTTACTCGGATCACTTTTCAGAAATATCGTTCTGCCCATATTTTCCCCTCTACTCAAAAGCTTCAATTCTTTTGAGCAGAATCTCTAGAGGCCTGGCTTTCAGGCAGCCTTTTATATGGTATGTAAGTGCTTACTGAGTTTCAAGCTCTGTTCTAAGCGCTGGGGTTCAAGATAATCAGGATGAGCGTAGTCCCAGTCCAACTTAGGGCTCACAGGCTAAATCAGAGGGAGGAGGATTCAATCCCCATTTTTCAGTTTAGGTAACTGAGGCCCAAGAAAAGTTAGATGATTTGCCCAAGGTCAGACAGCAGACAAGTGACAGCTGGGATTAGAACCCAGGTCTTCTGCTTCCCAGGCCTGTGCTGTTTCCTCTAGGCCATATTGCTTCCATTAGCCTTTTCCCCTTTGCTTGGTCAATTACTTGATCCAGTTCTTTGTTCTTTTAAAGGCAACGACACTGAGCCTCATTCTTGTCTCTCCCCAAGTACTACTTTGCACCCCCTCCGTACTCGGGCACTACTCACAGTCACTCGGTAATTCTGGACCCGGGGATTTTAGTTCTTCACTCATCCCCACGTCTGTCTTTCCCTTGTCTTTTTCCTCCTGTCAGTGTTCATCTCATCCCCTGGATAGTAAGATCCTTGAGGGCTGGGACTGTGTCATCTAACTCTAGTGTTCTGCCCTTATTATGGCTTAGTACAGTAGGTGCTGAATATGCACTGTCCGCTAACCCCTGTTGAATTTTGATAAGCTTGTCTCCGTTCTACCTTTGATTATCTCAAAGTAGTGAGTGCTAGGGGTTATGTGATTGTTAGCTCTTTGAGGCAAGTGCTCTTGTTCAGTCCAGGCTCTCACATCTGGACTCTCCCACAGGCTGTTTCTCATGTCAGGAGGCAGAACTAATCTTCAGTTCCTGGATCACCTCGAGGAAGGGCAGGAGAAGTCCCCAAGAAATTTAGGGCAGGGGCAGCCTCAGCCCCAAAGCTCAGTTCCAAACCTGGCTATCCGGCACACTCAAGCCTTAATGCTTCTGAGGAAAGGTGCTCCCTAGATGGAATTCAGTCGTACGTGTCAGTCATTACAGTCTATAGCAAGTTCAGGAATTTTATAATTTAACAACAGAGCTTCTGGAAATGGACTCCATGGTACAACCATTCATAATGCAGCTATAATGTCACAATTGGGAAGTGCAAGAGAGGAGGTCAGCAGCAATTGTAGACAGTTTGCTCAAGGGGTTTGGAGAGGAATGGTAGGCAGGAGACGGGGTGATCACTGGAGGGTCAAGAGAGGGCTTTATTTTAGGATAAGGGGTACACAGACATGTACCCAGCATGGGCGAAGGAGCCATTGGAAAGTGAGCAGTTGAAGATTGCGGTCAGGGAGGGGAGAAGCAGGGGTGGAAGGGATTGCTTTGAGGGGAGAAGGGGTGGGGTCAGAAGGCCAAGTGGTGGGTATAGAGTTTGAGAGAAGATGGAATAGCTCAATACCGCTGGGAAGGATGGGAGAGTCAAGAGGGCTGAAGAGGAGCAGGGGAGATTTTAAGGACACCTCACCTAATGGTTGGGGAAAGCAGGGTAGGCTAGAGCATGGGCCTGGGACTCAGAAGGACCTGGGTTCTAATCCCAGCTCTGCCAATTGTCTATTTTGTCACCTTGGGCAAGTCACTTCACTTCTAGGCCTCAGTTCCCTTATCTGTAAAATGGGGATTAAGACTGTGAGCCCCATATGGGACAGGGACTGTATCCAACCCGATTTGCTTATATCCCCCCCAGTGCTTAGTACAGTGGCTGGAATATAGTAAGCGCTTAACAAATACTATTGTTAGTACTGTTAATTACTTTTGTCTGCAAAGTATATGGTCAGGCTATTAGGGGCAAGCTGCAGCAGGGTTGGGGGGACAGGGTTTGAGGAGGGAGTCTGAAACAGCTGTTAATGGGCAGGGAACATTTGAATCAATAAGGATGGAAAAGTATTTTTGCCAGGTGGATGAGAGGGCAGAAGTAAAACAAGTGAGGATAAATTCAAGAGGGATAAGGTCGGCCTGGTGTCTGGATTTCCACGGGGAGCACCCTGCAGCTCGTGCTCAGGAGCACAGGAAGCCTACTGGGGAGCTGATACTTGGCTACAGGCTGGTGTGGGGCACGTTTAGGGAAGAGCAGGGCCGGGGAGCAAGGGAATCGAGTTTGTTGACAGTGGGATGTTGAGGGTGTGGATTTGTGTGTCGAGGAGGTGGGATGGATATGGAGACCAGTTGGGGCACGATGACTTGAGAAAATTGGATGGGGTCAAAAGATCGGAGATCTCAGTGGGGAACAGGCGTGTAGAGATGATGGGAAAGTGTGTGGCCCATTTGGTAAGTGAGTGAGGTGGGGTTGGAGCAGGAAGATCAGAGGAGTTGAGTGAGAGGAAGAAGGCAGCTGGAAGTTTGTTCTAGAACTAGGTAACTTAGTTATTGCAATGAATTCTGCTACTGATACTAATGATAATCGGTATTTAAGTGTTTTCTGGGTGCCTAGTTAGACTGTGCTAAGTGCTGGGGGAGGTACAACACAATCAGATTGGACACCATCTAAACGGGAGGGAGAACAGGAATCTTACGAATAAGGAAACTAGGATACAGAGAAGTTAGCTTGCCTAAGGTGAACACAGCTGACAAAATGGTGGAGCTGGGGTAAGAACCCAGGTCCCCTGACTCCCAGGCCCATGCTTTTCCATTAGGCCATGCTGCAGTATTCAGTAATAAAATGTGTAAAAAAGTTCATGGATAGTATTAAAACCTGATGAATTCGTCTTCCAGTATTAGGTGGATGGACTTGACTGACTCCAGGCTTTCTGATTCAGAAAGCAAAGTGCTCTAAAGTATTTTCCTAATGTAATTTGTGGCTTCTGTTTCTTTTAGCCTCCAGACTAGGATACCCTGTGTTCCATTTGACCAGTGAAAAACTAGAATATCTAGGTACGTGTAAAATTTTGGTTCAAAATTGCCTATACGATGTCGGTCCATTTACTTATTATATACTTGACAGCTAAACGGTTATCCGGGCTACTAATTCCCTTGATCTGCACGATGGGAATTTGGAGAAAGGTAGGTTAGATGTGGCACTTGTTAAATCCTCTCACCGTGCAAAACAGTGTACTGAATGGTGGCATGTTGATTCACACCTGGTCCCTGGGCCTCACAGTTGCGGGGTGTGGTGTCTGTTGGGAGGACCCGTGCATCAGAAAAGAATCACAGGACAATGGCGAATTCCACAAAATCCACAAAATGTGGAATTCCACAAATTCTACAAAATTCCGCAGTATGAGAGCTCTTTGGACTCTTCCCCTCTCCAGGCAGTTCTCTCTTTGGTCTAAGCTAACCCCACCTTCCTGACATCCTGGGGATTGTACTGGCTCCTTTCTTCTCCATCACTATCACCATCATCAATAGCATTTGCATGCAAACTGTTGGACTTGGGGCTTGGAAGTCATTCATTCATTCATTTATTGAGTGCTTACTGTGTGCAGAGCACTGCACTCAGCACTTTAGAAGAGTACAATATAACAATAAACAGACATCAACTCTGTTGTTAGGGAAGCAGCAAAGTTCAGTGGAAAGAGCATGGACTTGGGAGTCAGAGATCATGGGTTCGAATCGCGGCTCTGCCACTTGGCAGCTGTGTGACTGTGGGCAAGTCATATAACTTCTCTGTGCCTCAGTTACCTCTTCTGTAAAATGGTGATTAAGACTGTGAGCCTCACGTGGGACAACCTGATTACCCTGTATCTACCCCAGTGCTTAGAACAGTGCTCTGCACATAGTAAGTGCTTAACAAATACTAACATTATCATTATTATTATCATTATTGTACAGCCCCAAAAATTTAGTACCGTGCTCTGTACAAGGTAAGTTTTCAATAAATACGATAATGGATGAGACTGGCAGTACAGGCAGATAGGATGATAGAGGTTATAAGTTTATTGTGGGCAGGGAACATGTCTACCAACTCTGTCCTATTGTATTCTCCCAAGCATTTAGCAGTGTTCTGCTCACAGTAAGTGCTCCATAAATGTCATTGATAAATAAGAGGAGAACATAAGAGCCATGGAAACTGTGGTACCTGAAGTTGCTAGGTGGAGGAAAGGTGGGAAGATAAGAGATTATTGGGGACAAGCCTCCTGAATTGGGTGTGATTTCAGAAGAGCTCTGTAACTGGGGAGAATGGGTCTGTTGGAGAGGAAGGCTGTGAGTGCATAAATGGAAGGGAGGCAGGAGCATCTGGGAGAATGTGAGGGACCTGGGGAGAAGATGACATTTATCTGGGGAATGTCGCTTAGAAGTTGGCCTTCAGCAGTAAGGGCAGAGCCTGGGGGGAAATAAGCCTTATAACCCATAAGAATTAAAGAATATGCTACACAATCAGTAGTTGAGTTGGTAATTTAAATTGCCGTTTGGAATCTAATTACATGAGATTGCTTCTGGGACCTTATGCCAAGATAATTGTCAGACTTTTAGGATGGGGATTGAGGAAGAACTCAGAAGAGATGAATTCTAATTCACTTCTGCATTTGGGGCAAGGATGCTACGGTTCCGTGGATGTCGTTTGCCTCATTTCACTTCAGGCTCTTTAGGTCGATGATGACACTGAGGATGAAATCGCGTGTTGTGAATGACCGGTGGGTCTCCGCCCCATCACCACGACTTTAGGGCTCAGACCCTTCACGAAGGAATCAATTATATTGGTGGTTTGGACAGTACCACCTAATCCAGCTAAAGCTGTCCCCACTGGAGTAAATCGAGGCAGCCTATTGGGAAGTGGGTGGCAAAATTTGGAGAGAGCACAGGACCGAAGAGAGCACAGGACCGAGAGTGGAGACCCAAGCTTTAGGCTGGGCTCTGCCACTTCCCTGCCTTGTCATCTTGGACAAATCACTTAAACCTCTCTGCCTTGGTTCCTTCATTTGGTCAATAGGGATAAAATTCCCTATTCCTTTCCTCCTTAAGCTGTTAGTCCCTTTTGGGATTGGGGCTCCTATATTTGATTACCTTGTACCTACCCCAGTGTTTCATAGAGTACTTGGCATGTAGCAGGTGCTCAGTAAATACCATTATTAACAATCAATTAATGGAATTTATTGGGCTGTACATTGCATTAAGCACTTGGGAGAGTACTCTACAACAGAGTTAATGTTCCCTGCCCACAATGAGCTTACAACCTTTATAGCCAAAGTGACAGCCCAGCGACAGTTCCGAGCCCTAGCTCTGTAAACCAACAGGTGGTTGTTTTGGTAGCCACTGCCCACGTTAGCCACCAATTTTCAGGATTCCTGCTGAACCCCACCAACTGAGAGACTCCCTAGATGGTGCCAACCTCCAAAAACCTTCACCACTGAAGACATAGTCCCAACAAGCAACTGTCCTACTTCTGGTTGTTTCACACACTTCCCACGGAGGTCGAATTTGCGAGGACAACAAAGGAGAGTGAGTAATCGACTAGGCTGAAGGCGGCAGAGGGTCCAGGAGGGTGAAAGGAGACAAGATTCGGGAGGGTTGACCAATCTTTCATTGGTGACCCTGGAGACCAGGTTTTGTGGACCGGGATGATAGAAGCTAGACTCGGGTGTCACTGAAGGAGTGTGTGGAAAGGGTTTGTGTAGAGAACAATCAGTTATCACTTAGGACAGACAGCTTGAGCTTTGACAGCTATTCGTTGATGTCACTGATCCAGGCTGTGATAGTAATCCAAAGGCCTTTGGAAGATGAAGGCGTTCCAACAGAATTGTGATGTCCTTAAAAATGTGGGTCTTGAGTCCTGGCTCCCAAACAGCCGGCCTCACCTAATGGGAGCCCTGCCCATCCTCTTTGGTGCTGCTTAGCTCAGCCCGTTCTCCAGTCAGGTGGTTGTCTGTTAGCGTCTGGGAGTGGGGCAGGTGGACACTAGGGGATGGGGTAAGCCCCAATTAGGCCCCCCCGCCCCCCACCAGCTGAAGGTAAGGAGCAGAGCCACCATCTTGATTCCCACCTGTGACCCTTTTCTGGCCCTACAAGGCGGTGACCAGTTTGGTCCCCAAAGTGGTGTTGGCGAGGCTAATGGCTAATGGCTTCACCTCCGTGAAGCCAAGTCTGTGGGAACCATGGTCCTTCTGAAGTGAGGTCCTGTGATTAGGGGGAGCACCGAAAGTAAGTCTCCCGAAGGCAGAGATGGTATACCAACCCGCACCTGAATACCCTGTGCAGCAGCCGAAGATGTACATCAGCAATACAAAACTCAAGTCCTGTGACCTTGGAGGAACATTCACTACTGATTATTTTAGAAAGCGAGGACAGAGAACGGTAGTAGAAGAAAAACCCGTTATGAAGGCCAGCATAACGCTCAGGGGCCTACAGTGGCACCACTGTTGAATCAAAATCCACTTGGCCCTATCTGCTACCTCCCCTTAACTCTACCTTGTAGCCAGAGAAGAGCATATATTCAGTATGTGTAGGGATGAGCTGAAAATCAGGTAAAACCTTCATATCGCCTTTTCCCACCATTTAAAATGGCACAGGGACACTGCCTCATCCCCAAATAACCGCTGAAACGACCTTCTAGTCAATTAGTGCTATTTATTGAGGTCCCAACAAGTGTGAAACACTATTAAGCACTGAGATTACAGCAGAAGCAAGGCCTGTTGGCCTGTTCCCTGTCCCCAAGATGCCCATGATCTACAGGCAGAGACAAAAAAAAAAAAAAAGTCAAAGGGGAGATGAGTGGTTCAGCCAAGTCAGAATGAAGTAACACCAAGTAGTTGAATAGGTGAATGAAAATCCTAAGAAGATAGCCATATTCGTGTGTACAACCAAATAAGCTAACCGTATATGTAACAGGGTGGCTGCTGTGTTGACGTGGGTCGGTGGTGGTGTGATCTGCCTAAGGGCTGTTGGATTGGCTTGTGAATTTGTCTGGATGTCTTGTGAATTCCACCAATCCGGAAGCAGAAGGGTTGAATGGCCAACGTGGAGCTGCCTCCCCCACCCAACTCTGTGACACAGAATTACTCTCTCCCACTTCAAAGCCTTACTGAAGGCACATTTCCTCTAAGAGGCCTTCTCCGACTAAGCCCTCCTTTCCTCTTCTCCCTTCTGTGTCATCCTGACTTACCGCCTTCATTCATCCCCACTCCCAGCCCCACAGTACATAAGACCCTATCTGTAACATTTATCTTAATGCCTGTGTCTCCCTCTAGTCTGTAAACTTGTTGTGGGTGGGGAATGTGTCTGTTAATTATATTGTACTCTCCCCGAGCACTTAGGACAGTGCTTTGCACCCAGTAAACGCCCAATAAATACGATGGAATGAATGAGTAAATACTGCTTGCCTGGTGCCTGCCCTCAGTGGGCAGCCCTGCTCATGGTGCCATCTCACCTGGCTGGTCATATCTGGCCTGGTACCCATCCTGGTGTCCTCCGTTTGGGGGTCGCTTCTGTTCTGGACCCCTACTAGCCCCAGAGGATTTATTTTTCAGTTATGTTTAAATTAAAAGGAAAACGCAATCCTTCCTGCAGGTACTTTCCTGCTTTCCCTGCTCCAGACTGACAAGTGGGAAGACATACCTCGACCAGCACGAATGCGCTTTACTGCTTTGAGGGAAGGGGAGAAGTGTGTGTCCCCCGTTCCCCCTCCCCCCCCCCCCCCCCCCCCGTCCCTGTGGAAATGGCCTCTGTGCCCCTGTGGAAGCTGGCTTTACGCGTGTCTCCCTTCATCCTCACGCCCTGCCGGCCCAGTAGCATCGGCCACTCTCCGTCTGCTGCGATGGCCCAGATTGGGATTCCCCCCCCCCCCCCCCCCCCCCCCCCCGCCGTGGGGATCAGCTCTAGGTTCACCCACACCTGCTTCGGTTTCAGAGGAAAGAATGCTTGCCCCTGCAGTCAGCTTGCATTTTTTCTTCCCGAGTGTCAAGGAAAGTCCTGCCTCCTGTTTTCCTGGCGCTGCCCCTGCGTGGAAGATCAGGCCACCTAGTAATTTATACTCTGATGAGATCAATCATTTGCCATTAGAAAGTGCACGATTTATCACCATCTTGAAGGGTTTTGTTTTCTGGCACAGAAGTATGCCAACTCTTTGTGGAACTAACATGTATAGGGTGCTGGGGCCCTCCAGCCAGCCCTGGCCTTAGATAGATGACTAGCCAGGCACTTTGCAATTAAAGAGCCCTGCCTTGCCCTCTGGGTCTCTTCACATGGTGCTTTGCCTAGTTTTGTATCTGTTTACTTCAAATTAGGGGCTGGCCACTGTGCTCTTCACAATTGTATTTCTGCATCTTTCCCTCCTAACGAGCTGAGATCGTTTCCTGATTTCCCCCACCAAGAAACTCGGGTTCTATCGCCTACTGTGGCAGATGGCTGGTCGGAGGATCTGGGGCAGCTGCTCTCCTCGACGTTCATAAGGCAAGGCCTTCTCTCTCCCAGGATGGCTCCAGCTCCAGGCAAACCTCCCAACAGCCCGGGGTGCCATTTCTGCAGGACTCCTGCTTCATTGAGTTGTGCCACATCTGAAATTCCATTTGTTCATGCTTATTTTGAAATTCGATGAGAACTGTGCAAGGCATGTAGAATGCTAGGGAAACTGTACCTGTGTTCAAATGTGCACATACAATATGTTTTTTTTCTCTTATCAGGAGGAATATGTTTACATACTGAACCTAGGCAATTGGATATGATGCCAAAATCCCCCTCTCAGGCACAGAGAGCAGAGTCAGCTTGACTCTGTCTAGTGGGAGAAAGAGAAACCCTGCAAAGGTTATAATAAAGTGTTCCCCCTAAATGAAGCCATAGCAGAGCTTGCTTTGAGAAGCACTGTGAGACATTCTTGCTCCTTTTCCCTCCCACATGGGTATCTTTCCGGCCTGGCTTCAACAACAAATAAAATCAGTGCCCTGCGGTAAAGTAAGGGGTTGAGTGGAGCCACCTAGCCTGAGATGTAGGTGAGAGCAGTACATTTTATTTAGCCAGAGGTCGAGGGAGCCTAAAATGCCAAAGGGGAAGACCAAATTTAATCCCGGTCCCAACTGAGGCCTACTGAGCCTGACTTTCTGGTTCCTGTGCTCGTGTCTTCTAGCTCTCCCTCCCGCCCCCACCCCCATTCTTCACTCTAGTGCTCTAAGTTTTCCCCACTTGTGTCTATTAGTTGTTTGCCTTGAGGTCTGCTACATGGTTTCCTCTTTGTCACATACCAGGCCCCTTTGCAGATAAGCTCTGAAGCTTCAAAAATAACCCTCAGACTTTCACATCCCCTCAGCCTGAGCTGCACATGCCCATTCGCTCCTCTGAGAAATAGATAACTAGAGTTGAGGCCTATGCTGCTGCGCCAGAGTGTTCTTGGTTTGAGTGGCTAAAAACTGACTTTAGTTGAAATGGTTATGATTAAAGTGCATTACATACACTAACAAAAATGAGTTTTCTAAACCGTTAGCCAAGCCCCTGAAACAACTCTGTGTTTTGTGGCTGGATCACTCTCTGACACGATAGGCGGTGAGGGGTGCCAACTTTTCATTCGGTGTGTGGGGGTGAACGCGGTGAGGCTTTGAGGGGGTGGGGGAAGAAAAGTGAGAGGAAAATGGAGAAAGGACGGAAATAAATGACCTGCTGTTTTGCCCAGCTTCTTGGTCCTGAAATCACCATCATTACTGGAACATCATCATCATTATCTCCCAAGTGCCTCAAGTAGCATTCAGTTCACAATAAGTAGAGACTCCCCAGTGAGTTAACTTCTGACGTTGCTGTTACAGCCTCCTTCTGCACCTGGGCAGCTGGGTTAATCTCCTCTTGGACCTGGTCCCCTCGGGGGAGCTGCCTGGTTCCATCATTAGAGGGACACAACCCCTGGCCCTCCCATTGAATGTGTGCTTGCGTGACGCCTGGCCCCTGCTCCCCCAGGCCGGCCGTCGCCTCCCCCGTCTGGTGAGCTGCCCGTCTTTGGTGGCTCTTGGTTAGCACCGGCGGGCACTACCTGCTGTTGGTGGGGTGGTCGGGGCACTTCTGCAGGCGGGTGAGATCGAGCTCTCTGGGCCAGGCCTGGTATCCTCTCCTGTTGGCAGAGGAGCAAGGAGTGCCTCGCCATCTTGGTTTCCCCCACTACCCTATCTGGCCCCAAGGGGTGGGAACAAACTACCCTTCCTCCCCGATGCGGGTGGGACCATGTCTTCCAAAGGCCACTGTGGGGTACTTTGTGACCAGGGTGCTTGTAATGGACTGCTGATTGGTCACTTATTCACTCATTCAATCGTATTGAGCGCTTACTGTGTACAGAGCGCTGTACTACGTGCTTGGAAGGTACAGTTCCATCTTGTGTTGCCTGTGCATTGCTTAAGGTTTATTTGGATTTCCTACTTAGAGTCGTTTGGGATGGGAAATAACGACGCTCAGCTCAAAGGGGGAATATAGAACTTGGTTCTGCTTTGTAGTTGTTTAAGCCAGCCCTGTCAGACTAGTTGAGCCAGTATTTCATAATCCACATTTGGGGAGTTTGCAAGCTTCATAAATGTTTTTAAACATTTGTTGATAAAAGTTTTAAAAAAAAAAAACACTAATCCTGTTCCTTCCCTGTAGGTGTTTTGAATTCTTACAACATGGCAAACATTGACAAGTAAGTGTGAAAGTGATTTTTTGTATCTTTGGAAATTGTGCCTAAATTGTCTTTTGGGGTTTTTTTTGGATGGGTGGGGTTTCAGGGTGCTTTAAGTAGTATTTCAGAGAATTGGAGTTGTAAGAATAGTTCATTGTGGGCAGAGAAGGCGTCTACCAAATCTGTTATATTGTACTCTCCCAAGCATTTAGTGCCCTGCTCTGCACACAGTGTGCAGCGTGGCCTAGTGGAAAGAACATGGGGCTGGGAGTTTTTAGAGGACATGGGTTCTAATTCTGGCCCCGACCCTTCTGTCCTGTGTGTCCTTGGGTAAATCACTTAACCTCAGTGCTTCAGTTACCTCATTTGAAAAATGGGGATTAAGGAATGGACTGTGTCTGACCTGATTAGCTTATACCTACCCTTGTGCTTAACACAGGGCCTGGCACAGAGTTAGCGCTAAACGAATACCATTTAAAAGAAAATGCAGTTGACTAAGAATCTGAAGTACAGGAACTGTGTTCTTGAACTCGGCATTAAGGAAAATCAGTCAGCGGTATTGATTGAGCACTGTACTAATCGCCTGGAAGAGTACAATACACCAGAGTTGGTAGACGTGTTCCCTGTCCACAACGAGCTAACAGTCTGGAGGAAAACAGCGTGGCCTAGCACAGGCCTGGGAGTCAACCTGGGTTCTAGTCCTGGCTCTGCCCTGGGTCTGCAGTGTGACCATGGGCAAATCACTTAACTTCTCTATTCTCAGTTACCTCATGTGCATCATTAAATCCTCCTCCCTCCTACTTGAGCTGTGAGCCCCATTTGGGACCAGGATTTTGTCTGACCTGGTTGACTTGCGTCTACCCCAGGACATGGAACATAGTAAGCGCTTAACAAGTACCATAATGATTATAGTACAGCAACCTTGACCATGACCGGACAGGCTCACAACAGTTTTTTTCCGCCATTGTACCACATCCTATTCTGACGAGGTGTGCGTTGTTAGGAAAATATTCCCCCATATCTGGTACTGTGTTCTACTGGTCAGTCATATTTATTGAACACTTAACCGTGTGCAGAGCACTGTACAAAGCGCTTGGGAGAGTACAGTATAACAATATAACAGGCACGTTCCCTACTCACAGTCCTGGAGTAGGAGGCAGGCATTAATAAATTAAGAAAATTACCAAGACAATTAAGTGAACGTGCATTACAGAGATTAAGAAGATAATGTGCTTTTAGGTAGACGCAAGATCATCCAGTTGGTCATGGTCCCTGTCCCTTAGTGGGGATTGGGAAATTTATCCCTGTTTTACTGGTGGGGAAACTGAGGCACAGAGAAGTGAAGTGATTTATTTAGGGGACCCTACAGCAGACAAATGGTGGAGCTGGGTTTTTAAGAACCCAGGTCTCCTAACTCCCATCCAGTGCTCTGCTCTTCCCACTAGACCATTTTACCTCCCAGGAAGAACCAAGTATTGGCCAATTGTTAATGTTTAGTCTTACTGAATGTCGCATTGCAGGGTATTATTATTTTTGATGTTGATGAACTTGAACAAGCTAAAAGGAAGATGGGGGGCAGTGGCGGTATGTGGTCTGTTCCTTGTTCCCTTCCTCTCTTTCTCTTCATTTGAATCTCCACATCATTAGTCTCTCCTTTACAGTTATTAGTTGCTGTCATTTACTGTCTTCCTCATTACTCCTTTCCGGAATGATTTTTCGATATGTTTCTATCCTTCCTACTTGCATCCCCTTTTTCCATCCTGATTCTAGGGGACTTTGGTCTCTACCCCCAACTAGACCCCAGCCAAACCACCTCTCTTTTTTATAGTATTTAAGCACTCACTTGCAGCCTCCTTGCTGATTTTCGTGTCTCCTGTCCCTCCCCACTCCAGTCCATACTTCACTCCGCTGCCTGGATCATTTTTCTGTAGAAATGTTCAGTCCATGTTTCCCCACTCCTCCAGTGGGGGCCCATCTACCTCCATATCAAACTCCTCACCATTGACTTTAAAGCCCTCGGTCACCTTGCCCCCTCCTACCTCACATTGCTGCTCCTTCTACAACCCATTTTGCTCCCTTCACTATTAATGCCAGCCTACTCACTGTACCTAGATCTCGCTTATCTCACCACCAACCTCTCACCCATGTCCTGCCTCTGGCCTGGAACACCCTCCCTTGTCATATTTCACTCTCCCCACTTTCAAAACCTTACAGAAGATCCTCCAAGAGGACTTCCCAGACTAAACCCTCATCTTCTTTTCTCTCATTCCCTTCAGTTCCCTTTTAATCACCCCTCCCCCAGCCTCACAGCACTTTTAATATTAATGCCTGCCTCCCCCTCTAGATTCTAAGCTTGTTGTGAGCAGGCAGCGTGTCTACCAAGCCTTTTATATTGTACCTTCCCAGGCACTTAATGCAGTTCTCTGCATATAGTAAGCGCTTGACACGATTGATTCATCAGGCATTGTGGTAGATACAAGCTAATCAGACTATACACTGTCCATACCCCAGAAGGGGCCCACAGTCCCCATTTTACAGATGAGGGAACAGCCCCAGAGAAGTTAAGTGACTTGCCCAAGGTCACAGCAGACAAATGGCAGAGCTAGGATTAGGCCCCAGGTCCATCTGACTCCAGGTCTGTGCCTATTAGCTAGGCCACATTGCTTCTCTACCCTACTCTACTCTGTTATCCTTGCTCCACCCCACTTCCATCATGCATAAAGTTGGGCACATTTGATTTTTTTTTTACCTCTAGACAGTGTTCATACTTTAACCACACCAATTCCAACCTCCCACCTCACCCACAACCAATCCTCTAACTTCAAATTCTATTCTCACCCAACTCCATGACCTGGACTCTGGACTTCTTCAACCCTTCCCAGGTTTTCACTCCCATACTCAACTCCCTTCCAGCACTCCCTCCCTCCCTCCTTCCCTCCCTCCCTTCCCTTGATACTAAAGTCCAGGCCCTCACCTCTGCCCCCTCCACAAAACATAACCCTTTTGCTCTCTTATCCCACTGACACTCTCACTTCTCCCCACCCCCCTACCCCCCCCCCCCCCACCTCCAACTGTGGTTTACCTCTACCATCTGCATCCTCCCCACCTGAACACAGAGGGAATGACTTCAGACTCCATTCTTTTTTCCTGTAGTGCTTCCCTCTACACTCCATTTCCTCTCATTTCTTATAACACCTGTGGTCTTCCCAACCTCTTCCACTCCTTTACTGCTGTCTGGAATGGCTCCTCCTTCTCGGTCTTGTTCCCCTCATGTTCAAAAATCCTTTCTCCCACCTTCCTCCTCCCTTTCTACTCCCCATGGCCAAGTCACGGGGACTCAGCCTGCTCTGACCTAATCCCCCTTGATCTCTCAGCTACTTTTCCTATCATGGATCACCCCTTCTCTGTAGAACTCCCTTGGCTGTCTGGCTCTGCTGGCCCCTTCAACCTCTCATCTTTTCACTTTGGCTGTCCCACAAGGCTGAGTTGAGTCTCTTGCTCTTCTGCCTCTTGTTATTCTCTTAGGGACCTCTTCCACTTGCATGGCTTCAGCTACCATCTCTTTGTGGCTGACTCCCCAGTTTTTTATGGTATCTGTTAAGGATTTACCCTGTGCTAAGCACTGAAACTAAGCACTGGGGTAGATACAAGCTAATCAGGTTGGACACAATCCACATCCCACATTCTTCCCAGATTCCCCATCTCAGCTGACAACACCACCCTCCTCCCTGTGGCCATAGCCCACATTCATCGTCTCCTTAATTCCTCACTCATCCCACTCACGCATCCAACCTACTGGTAAAGCCTGCTGACTTCTTTTTTTCCTGAAAGCATCTGCTCTTTGCCCTCCAGCCACACAGACAGACACTACCTTGGTTGACGTGCTCATCATCATCATAGTTGTATTGTCGAATCAGCCACCTTGCCTGTCTCCCTGCTTCCAGCTCTCCCCAACTTCAGTCCATACTCTGCTCTCTGTCTCCTCCTCCTCCACCACCCCCTTCCTTCTCCTGCTACCAGAGATAGATAGGATTTCCTTTGATGCCAAGAAATGGGTCAGGTTGGCTGTGCTGCCCACCTACCCAAAGACCACTTTGTCCCCGTGGAGTTGATTGACATCTATGATTTCAAGATCAAATAGTGTGAATATATACCAATAAATGGGTTTTTAATTGGTTGGTTTTTTTAGACATTCCTGTGTAAATTGCTGTTCAGAAGAGCTATTTGTCACATCACCAAAAATGCACCAGAAAGCACCTGGGCCTCACACAATAGAAATCTTTGCCACCAAGAGAACTAATAGCATCTGTAACACATACAGTCCCACGTGTCACCTGCTGCTTTACAAATGTGATTTAATAAGGAAGGGATTTGGGGGAAGCTTTTCCTTGGTCAGTAGTACATTGAATTTGGTGTGATATTTGTGAAATATTACAGCAAAGAGCAGACTGAACTTGATCAACAAGATATGGAGGATGTTGAAGATGTGGAAGAGGAAGAAGCAGGTGAAGATGCAAACAGTAAAGGTAAACAGATAGAAGTTGGGCCCATATTAGTTGAGAACAGAGTGGAATATTTTGAAAGCATTACTAATCTGTGTTTTTTCAAATGGGAAAGGCAGGGTGAAAAACGAAAAAACTTCTGATTTAATCCTCCGGTTTAGGGCCCAGGGTTGAGTGCTTAAATCCAGATAGGTGGCTCAGCTCTCACCTTTTATAGTCAAATGAAACGATACTGCACATCAGAAGATTAATCCTTTTTCACGGTTGCTTTATATTCCATTAGATCCTTATCTTAGATGAACCTTCTCAACTTCCTTTTTTGTTTTACCCCTTAGTCCCCCAAAGCTAGCTTTTCTGTCTGATTTGGAAATCCTTGTTGACAGCTTTGAGGAGCGGGTTTAGTTTCGTGGCGGACATTGGGCTGGATGGAGTCCTGAAACTCAATAAGGAGTTTTCATGGCTCCTTGCAGTTCTGAAAATTCGCCAAATTCACCATTATCACACTTGGAGTCTCATGCTCAGGTTCTACCAAGTTCCTGCCAACAGCTCTTCTTGGGTAGAGATCTTAGCTGGGAGAAAGCTTGAAAACTTACCGAACGTTCCAGATTCCTCCCCAAAAGACTCATCGCCCCCATCAGCATCCCACTGTCTTCTTTATCTACCAACATGCCAGCTATCTTCAGGCCAAAATGGCCAAACTCATCCCGCCCCCTTTTCTCACTCTGGGGTACATTCACTTTGCCAATGCACCAGGCTGTGGTAGGTGGGAGAGCGGACCACTCTAGGTGCCCAGACTTCTGCTCACTTGCTAGAGCTGCAGCGTCCCAGAAGCGATGGACATACCAGGTGTCTTGGCCCCGCCTGCTTCCGTTTCGGGTCTCCTGCTCAATTACTACGTAGCCTAGCACGGATTCCACTCCACTGTGACTAGATTTGTCTACGGGTCAGTGTTCTGCTCCTTTCATAAATATCTGTCTTATCTCCTGGCTGTTTAGCTCGTCAGCTGACTGTTCAGATGATGCAAAATCCTCAGATTCTTGCAGCGCTTCAGGAGAGACTCGATGGCCTTGTAGGAACATCAACAGGTTACATAGAAAGGTATAGCTCAGCCAGTTATCAGATTTACCGTTCTGACGAAGGGTCACAGGCGTCTCCGAGTTCCGGTGGACTTGACCCGAAGAGCCTTCTGGGTTTGAAATGGCTGCTCTTATATTTTAGTAAATCTTATGTTTTAGACCATGTACAGGCTACTTGCCAATGAGAACACCTAAATCTATGGTAAAACTTTAATCTGTCCATCGATGGTACTTGTTGAGTGCTGGCTGTGCGTGGAGCATTGAACTAAATGCTTGGGAGAGTAATAATATGGTGCTTGTTAAGCGCTTACCATATGCTAAGCACTGGAGTAGATACAAGTGATTCAGGTTAGACAAAGGCCCTCTCCCACATGGGGCTTACAGTCTTAATCTCCATTTCACAGATGAGGTAACTGAGGCCCAGAGAAGTTAAGTGACTTGCCCGGGGTCACACAGCAGGAAAGTGGTGGAACTGGGATTAGAACCCAGGTCCTTCTGACTCCTGGGCCCGTGCTCTAGCCACTAAGCCACGCTGCTTCTCAGTGACAGTTCGACAGTTGGTAGACACTTCCCTGCCCACAAGGAGCTTCCAGTCTAGAGTGAGGGAGGGAGGCATTTATGTAAACAAATTTATGGGTATCGATTGCTCAGTGGTATTTGAGTGCTTACTATGTGCAGAGCACTGTACTAAACGCTTGGGAGATTACAGTACAACAGAGGTGGTAGAGCTGTTCCCTGCCCATAATGAGTTTGCAGTCTAGAGGGGGAATGTGGACTGAGGGAGGGGTGAATAAAGGGTGGAAATCCAAATGGAAGGACAACACATTCTGCTCCCTCTTGCAGAACTAGAGTTTAGCTCACAATTTTTCATTATGGAGATTAATTCAACATACGCTGCTAAAACATGAATGCGCCCTTGAATTTTAATTTTGGAGGGATGATGAGTCCTGTTCTTTGCATACTATTGTTGATTCGAAAGAAATCTTTTATCGTGTTCTCTCACCTCCCTGTAATTCTGGCTCAGTTTATTTTTATCAACTGTTTAGGACTAGTGATTCAGGTTGTGAGGAGGAAGAGAAGTAGCTTTTAAGAAAGAATGACTTTCTACTTATGGAACATTAGTAACATGGTTCTCTCTCTTTCAGCTTGCCTAAAGTAGTTAAGCGACGTGTTAATGCCCTCAAAAACCTTCAAGTTAAATGTGCCCAGGTAGAAGCCAAGTTCTATGAGGAAGTTCATGAGCTGGAAAGAAAGTATGCTGCCCTCTACCAGCCTTTATTTGATAAGGTAATGGCGTTTACTGTCGGCCCTCTGTAGAATCCCGGAAAGCTGAAAGACGGCATTGGGGTTGCTTCCTAAAGAAGAAGGTCATTTCTTTCTGAGAGAATTTGATGCCCTTGTCCTAATCGGAATCAGGGGATGGGTGATGCCTGGAGGTTTTTTGCTGAAGTGTTTATTTTGCAGGGAAGAACTCTCCCCTCTAAGGTTAAAATGAGAAGCGAAGCAATTGATAGTTTATTGTCACCTCCTGGATGAGCATTTAATTAGCCCAGTGATAGGTGGGGAAAGAGCGCTAACCAATCGAAGAGTGGTCCTTCAAATCTGGTGCTGCCGAATATACTTTTCTTAAGTGTTAACATACTTAATGGTTCATTGTAGAGAAGTGAAATCATCAATGCTATTTATGAACCAACAGAGGAAGAATGTGAATGGAAAGCAGATGACGAAGAAGAAATTTCAGTGAGTACCTTCACTTTCTTTTATATAGTATCGCCTTTAAACCTCAAGTGACAGGCATGTTCAAGCAGTTTTCCAAGTATAGTAGGTAGAATTGGGTAGAAACTGAGGGGGGGTGTTTTTATGGTAGTTAAGTCCTTACTATGTGTCAAGGACTGTTTTAAGTAGTGGGGTAGATATAAGGTAACTAGAGTCCCTGTCCCACAGGAGTATTTTGTACTTTCTTAATGATTTAATAATTATGGTATTTACAGGCGCTTACTATGTGCCAAGCACTCTTCTAAGCACTGAGGTAGATAATCAGCCTGTTCCACGTGGGACTCACAGTCTTAAACCCCATTTTTACAGATGAGGTAACTGAGGCACAGAGATGTTAAGTGGTTTGCCCAAGGTCACAAAGAAGACAAGTGGCAGAGCCAGAATTAGAACGTCTCCCAAGCCCATACTCTTTCCAGTAAGCCACGTTGCTTCTTTTAGTAGTGTTGTGTACACTGATGTTGCTCGATTACCTCTGATTTGACTAGTGCTTAGAACAGTGCTTGGCACATAGTAAGCACTTAACAAATACCATCATCATTATTATTATTATTATTATTATTTCTGCCCCCTATTGGACTGGCAGTAGGAGGGTGAACAGGTATTGAATCCCCATTTTGCAGTTGAGGAAACTGAGACATCAAGAAATTTAGTGACTTGCCTAAGGCCACAGCAGGCAAGTGTCCGAGATGGGATTAGAACCCCTCCTCTAGTTCCCAGACATGCACTCTACCCACTAGGCCATGACATTTTTGAATAGCAGCACAGCTTAGTGGAAAGAAGGAGGGGCTGGGGGTTCAGAGGTCGTGGGTTTTAATTCCAACTCCACCACTTGTCAGCTGTGACTTTGGTCAAGTCACTTAACATCTCTGTGCCTCAGTTACTTCATCAATAAATTGGGAATTAAGACAGTGAGCCCCCACCTGGGACAACCTGATAATCTTGTATCTCCCCCAGCATGTACAATAGTGCTTGACACATAGGAAGCGCTTAACAAATACCATTATTATTTATTTTGTGGACAAAGGTACGAAATACCCATTATTCAAATTTGTGTTTGTGTTTTCTGAAGTCATTTTCACAATGTCTGCATGTGTTCAGTCAGTAGTGTGATCTGGAAACTTAGCAGTAGAAAGAGCATTCTGAAATTAAAAGGAATAACTCTGTAGGAGACATGAAAGAAAGCATCTGAGACGATAATACTGTGGGGTTGTTTCTTTAGAGTTTCTGAAAGTGAAAGCCTGGTTTCATTCTTCCTCTTTATTATGAGACAATATGGTGACTCTGAATAAAGCTTAGGAAGGATAACTCCCATGTGAGTCTCTCCGTACATAGAGCACTTCTCCTTAATATCATTCTAATAGGTTAGCACAATTTGAACCCTTAAAGTCTAGAAAGAGTAATGCTTCTATTTTATCAAGGAGGAAATGAAAGAAAAGGCAAAGCTTGAAGAAGAAAAAAAGGACGAAGAGAAAGAAGATCCCAAGGGAATTCCTGAATTTTGGCTGACTGTTTTTAAGAATGTTGATTTGCTCAGTGATATGGTCCAGGTAAGAGAGCTAATGCTCGACATAACAAAATATGGGATGGTATCTTAATCTTAGTGATCCACACTAATGCAGAGGTCCTGAAATGGTCCTGAAATTTTCTTTCATCTGCCTAAAGATGGTCAAATGGTCACAGACATAAGAAAATACCTATGCCATTCGATCTTGATGGTTACTAGGATGAGGCCCCTGCCTTGGCTGTGTGACCCAGGAGAAAGTTCCCTGTGGCACCTGGAAGGGGTGTTTTATCGTGGCCACGCAGAGCTGGATGAAGGGACAGCCCAAAGCCACGCATGGTGGTGGAGAGCCAGTCCTGTAGCCTGTGTGGGGATCTTGTGAGGGGAACTCCCAAGAGCTCAAATAGTAATGAGAAGTTGGAAATCCCAAAAAGTTGATGGCTGGGTAGGTAGGGAAAAACAGTCCTGAATATAGGAGGGCACTTGGGAGTTGGCTGTATCTCTCATATCACAGGAAGACATATGTATAGCAGAAACTGTAGATGGTTTGTTTGTTTTGAATGGTATCTATTTGATACTCTTGTTTTTTACACCAAAACCTTCATTAATTGATTCTGAATAATTACTGCAACTCATTTCTTGCCCTTTGATCCGGACTTAAACAGCCAAATGTTTCATGTCATTCAAGTCATGATTTCTAATGGTGGCAGAAACTTTGGGTTTTTAGGTTGCTTTATGCAAATGTTAATTTTGTTGAAGTAATTATGATTATGGTAGATTCCCAGGTGGTTCTTGAAGGAAATGAGCCTTGTTGCCTTCTCACCTTTTTGACAGAAGTGGAAAAAAAAACAACCCGTGAGTGGAAGAGAGGAAAAAGCTGCATATGCTTGGCTCTGCTGAGTAACAGGAGTTGGGTCATCTTATCTTCCTGGTACAAAAAAGAGTAGGGATTTATAGAGAGGAGTGAGTTTAGGTGTCAATAATGGGAAGGAAAGTACCTAGGTGGCTAAGAAGACTGGGTTGGTAAGGGTGCTCTTAATCTTCTGACTCTTCCCCGTAGATTGTAAACTCCTTGGGCAGGGATCCAGTCTAATAATTGCCGTGTGCTGTCTTAAAAATTTAGTAGAGTGTTGTGTACACTAAAGACATTCAGTAGTAATTGATTTGATTTCTGCCCCCTACTGAACTGGCAGTAATGGGTAATTTTTGCCTGTTGTCAGAGACGTTTAAATGGCATCTGTTGAAATTGCATTTTGAAAATGCTTTTTAATTTAGATTTCTTTACTGAGTAATGCACGTTTTTCTTTCAAGAGCTGCATTTTTGGCTGTTTACGATCCTGCAGTATCAGAGCAGAATGATAATGGTGTTTGTGTGAGACACTTGTTAAGTGCAGGTGTTGGAATAGATACAAATTGAACAATCTAGAGAGAGAGCACTGTCCTGAATGGCTGTTTTTTATAAATTGTTCTCTAACTTGACCCAAATCGCTGTTGGGTTAACTTTTTTTTTTAAAGGAACATGATGAACCTATTCTGAAGCATTTAAAGGATATTAAAGTGAAGTTCTCAGAAGCTGGCCAGCCTATGGTAAATTGAGTTTTAAATGTAGCCTATCTTGTACTTTGGTTGTTTTTCTAAAATTTTAATCTACTTTTCAACTAAACCGTTGATCACCCCCTTTTGTAGATACTATTTATTGGAGAGAGAAAATTACTATGCTTTAAATTTTCCTGCTACTCTTGAATCATGTGTTCAGAATTGTATTTTGCCATAGAAAAGATACTGTGGCAAAATTTATACACCCTAATTTCCTCTTGCCCCCTTAAATAGCCTGGAACAGAAATGTAGAATTTTCCTTTTGAGCTTGGGCGCTCTGAGGGAAGAAGGAAGGATGAAAAAGAGGAAGGAAAGGAGGGAGAGTGGTAAAAAGAGGGACCAAGATTCTGTCTTGCCTCACTGGGCATGTGCCTGAACCCCTGCCTCAACTGCCATGGGAAGACATGCCCCACGAACCCACCCAGCTCTCTCCATTCCTGGGCCAGGATCCGTAGGCCTGGTCTGACAGTGGCTACCTCCGCTACCGCTCTAGAACTTCAAGTCTTGACCCATGACCCATGAGGTGGAATCTCATCCTTGTCCTCCTGCCCTCAGGGAACAAGAGTGGGAGCCGCCATCTTGGCTCCACCTCTGGTCCTAGTGGCTATATAGAGAGTGGAGTTGTTTTGAGGTGTGCCCTGGCTTTTCAGTTTGCTGTGTACTGACAACAGTATTGAAGCCTGTTTAAATTGATGCTGGCATACCTAAAACTTCTTTTCACAGAACTATTTAGCCCATTTATTTAAAGCTTAACAGAATCACAGACACTTAAGTATTTTTGTTCTGCGTGGTGGAAATCAGAAATGAAAAAGTATTGCGGTCAAGTGAATACGAACTCGTGCTTAGTTGATATCTGTCGACACCTAGAAGTTCTTCAAAACTCTGGAAACTGAGGAAGATTTTTCAGCTCCTTTGAACTCCTAGGAAAATTGACCACACAACATTCCTAATGCTTATTCATTTCTACTGAATTTGGGGGTTTAATTTTAGAAACTTAATTTGAAAATTGTTGCAAATAATCTTAATCTTTGCAATTTTAGAGTTTTATATTAGAATTTCACTTCGAATCAAATGAATATTTCACAAATGAAGTTTTGGCAAAGACATATAGACTGAGATCAGAACCCGATGATTCTGATCCTTTCTCCTTTGATGGACCAGAAATAATGGGTTGCACAGGGTAAGTGTCGTCCTTAAAAAAAATATACCATGTGGCTATAATTTAAAATTGAGTTTCTTAATACAATAAAAAAGGTAGAATCCTGTGTACTGACAGGTAGATAAAACTTTTTTCCTTATTTCTGAAGGTGCCAGATAGATTGGAAAAAAGGAAAGAACGTCACCTTGAAGACAATTAAAAAGAAGCAGAAACACAAGGGCCGAGGAACTGTTCGAACTGTAACCAAAACAGTTTCCAATGATTCCTTCTTCAACTTCTTTTGTCCTCCTGAAGGTGAATAGTGCCTCACGAGAGGGCTGGGATCTTGGTGTTTTTATTGACATTTTAAAAACTCAACTTGTTTCTCACTCTGTTTTTTTCCCCCCTCTCCCCACCCCTCTTTCCCCCTCCCTCACCCTCTTGCAGTTCCTGAAAGTGGAGACCTGGTAAGTTGAGTGGTAGTTTTCTTTGTCACAATAATCCTAAAATGATATTTTTGAGGTCGTCAGTAGGAAGACAGATATTGTGTGTTTGATTAAGTTGGGCTAGATGGAGAAGCTTCATGCTGTTTGGCTAAATATACATTTACTGCTCGGTATTTGGGGGTTTAGATTCCTCAGAGAGGTGATTGCATTGTGTGATTGTACCTAGTGGTAAATTAAATATTATACTTTAAATCCCTCCTCCCCACTGGCCCAAAACTCTCTCTTCCTCTATATCTCCCCTGTCCCTTCTCCAGTTTTTTTTTATGAGACTTCTATCCTAGCAGTAGTTATTGCTCGTGGCTCAGTGGAAAGAGCACGGGATTTGGAGTCAGAGGTCATGAGTTCGAATCCCAGCTCTGCCACTTGTCAGCTGTGTGACTGTGGGCAAGTCACTTAACTTCTCTGTGCCGCAGTTCCCTCATCTGTAAAATGGGGATGAAGACTGTGAGCCCCACGTGGGACAACCTGATTTCCCTGTGTCTACCCCAGCGCTTAGAACAGTGCTCTGCACATAGTATGCGCTTAACAAATACCAACATTATTATTATTATTATTGCTGCTGAAGACCCAGCCCCTGCCATCATAGTGTCTTCATGTTACCCCTCTTCTTCCTTGTTCCAGCCCTAGCTATCAATAACAAGCCAGCTGTCTAGTAACTAATGGTCAGAAATGTTAAAAACGAGACATAGTAGAGTTTTTGTCTTGAACGAGCTGTAAGACTTCTTTGTCTTCTGCCTTTTTGAATTTCACTCAGAGTGGTAGGTGCCCTGTACTTGTCAGTTGTTTCTGAACCATCACCCTTATTTCTCATTGAGACTTTTGTCGGTGTGATGGTTTTTGGATAATATGGGGATTTGCTGGACTACAGCCCTTATACTATAGGCCTGTAAATACGGAAATCCATCGGGCAGCCGGCCTGCTGGTCTTTTTAATAATAATAATAATAATAATAATAATAATAATGTTGGTATTTGTTAAGCGCTTAGAACAGTGCTCGGCACATAGTAAGCGCTGGGGTAGACATAGGGGAATCAGGATGTCCCACGTGGGGCTCACAGTCTTAATCCCCATTTTACAGATGAGGTAACTGAGGCACAGAGAAGTTAAGTGACTTGCCCACAGTCACACAGATGACAAGTGGCAGAGCCGGGATTCGAACCTATGACCTCTGACTCCAAAGCCCGTGCTCTTTCCACTGAGCCACGCTGCTTCTCTGGTGGATGATGGTTTGAGGAGGTGCTGCAGGAGATAGCAAATTGCCAATGAGTCCATCAGTACATTCACTCAGTCTGTATTAGGCACTTACTGTGTGCAGAACACTGTACTAGGTGCTTTGGAGAGCACAATATAATTAATAGGCACATTCCCTGCCCACAACTAGCTTACAGGCTATGATCTTGCACAGTATAGTAGTGTGATTTGATAGGTAGTTTAAAGGAGTTGTAGCATTCGTTTTCCCAAATGAAGGTAGTCATTTGTATCCCTGTACAACAGAGGTGGGTTGTTTTTTTGTAATCATGCACATTTTGAATAAATATTAAATCTGGAAAAGCTGTCAGATTACACTGTGGAAGGAAGGAGTGCTCAAACTGAAGTGATGTTGGCCAGTTAACTATGGCTTAGTTAGACCAAGGGCAAATGAGGGTATAAAAGCTAGCTTTTTTCAATCCTGGTCTGCATTGTGTGTCTTCTTGTTGAGATGCCCATGAGAGGAAGAAGGCACTCAGGTAAAATAGGGGATTCTATTTTATGGGCAGAGAATGTATCTGCTAATCCTGTTGTACTCTCCCAAGCACTTAGAACAATGCTCTGCAGATAGTAAGCACTCAATAAATACAGGTAATTGATTGTGGATAATGTTTGATACTGCACTTCTGATGCCAGCACGGCCTAGTGGGAAGAGAATGGACCTGAGGGTTGGAAAGCCTGGGTTCTAATACTGGATCCTCCACTTGCCTGCTGTGTGATCCTTGGGCAAACCACTTAAATTTCTGTCTCAATTACCTCATTGGCAAAGATGGGGATTCAGTGTGTGTGCTCCCTCCTAGTTAGACTGCGAGCCCTCTTTAGGGGCCTGATTTACCTTCTATCTACCTTTCAGGTACTTTTACCCGTGAAATGGCTGACCTCCATTGGTATACTGTTTTATGAAGCAATTGCTTAACTGAGTTATTCTTGTTTGTGTGTTTTTTTACTTATTAAGTACTGTCATCTTATATAGGATGATGATGCCGAAGCTATCCTTGCTGCAGACTTTGAAATTGGTCACTTTTTACGCGAGCGTATAGTTCCACGATCAGTATTATACTTCACAGGAGAAGCTATTGAAGACGATGATGATGATGTAAGTTGACTTGTATTCCTAAAGACATAGTGGTGATGTTTAAGGCTTTCTGGTGAACTGCAATTCCTAGCTTCTAACTTAAGAGTTTGGAATCTGTTATAGGTTCTGTCCTTCCAAAAGAGTAATTGGGGACAATTTTAGGTCATTTTCTGAAATTTCTTTTGATCCAAATCCATTTGGTATGCTTTGACTGCAGTAGATCTGGACAGTAAAGGCTATAAAATTCCTGAAATATAAAATTGTTGCATATTCACAGCAAATGGGGATTTCACTGGGGAATTCAAATCTTATTTTATGTTAGTTGATTTAGTGATGAAACTAAAATACATGATCCAATTTTGTATTGTATCAATCAGTAGAATATACTGAACCCCTAATGTGACAGCACTCTTTTGTGCTCATGGGAGAGTACAATAAAGTAGGTGAAGTGATCTCTGCCTCAAGGAGTTTACAGATGGCAAGACGTGTTTAAATCTGTATGTTCTAAATTACAATATAAAATTGGCCGGCAGAAGTGCTGAACTACTTAGGAGGATCAATCCATATTTATTGAGCGCTTACTATGCAGAGCACTATACGATGTGTTTGGGAGAGTACAGTGTAACACTATAACAAGAATGTAACTTGAGAAGAAAAATAAGTAATGGCCAGCTTCTTTTGAGAGGTGGGGGTCTGGAAGATCATTGATTAAGGGGAGGGCTGGAGTCTGATGATAACTGTGGTATTTGTTAAACGCTTACTATGTGCTAAGTACTGTACTGAGCTCTGGGGTAGCTACATGAAAATCTGGTCAGACATAGTCCCTGCCCGGCACATTGAAATGGGGCTCACATTGAAAGGGGGAGGGAGTTCCAAACAATAGGAGGAATTTGAGGCAGACGAGTTGTGAAAATGAGGCAGATTGAGAAGGTCATTTAGGGGGGAATGGAGAATGCAAGCTGGAGTATAATTGAGGATGAGGGTGGGTAGGTAAGAGCGCATACACTGAAGCTAGCAGTTAGGAGGTTCTGTTAGGTGTGGAGGGGAACAGAACCATCGAAAGAATCTCTTGTAACAGATTGCTGCTCTTGACATTTGCTATCATTTTTGCATGGCCTTTAACAATAGGATTGTTCCTTATTTATTGCCTTATTTAAAATTAGGATCATTAGCCCAGTCATTTAACAAGTGTTTGTAATACACCTACTTTATACTGTTCAAGAAGCTAGGGAGCGAATGACAGTTGATTATGGCCATAAAATATTACTTCTCTCTTCTCTCTTTTAGTACGATGAAGAAGGTGAAGAAGCAGATGATGAGGTACTTTTTGGCAAATGACTGTGTAAATCTGAACATTTTACTCAGTTAAATTTGGCCCGTGTCTTGTAAATGAAGGGCTGGAATCTTCGGTGGAGTATGTGTTCTTTTGCTCATCTTGAAAATAAGGCTCGTTTGGTGAAGGGAATTTGAAACAGAAAATTTGGGGTCAAATACAGAGAGTGGTTGTGGGGGTGGGGTGGAGGAGTGGGTGGATGTGTTTGTGTACCTGTACGTGTGGGAACGCATGTCCATATGATTCAGTAAGTAGAGGCTGGGCTGCTCCTGCATTATTTTGCATGTAGCTCCCATGAAAATGCCACCTGGTAGATGGGAGTGGGGATAAAATGGAAAGAGCACCCTGAGCACTGGGGTACCTTCCAGTTACCTGCCTCGCCACTTCCATGGATCCGTACCCTACGGCTCACTTGTTGAACTACCAACCCACAATCCACCAGATGCTTGGGCAGGGGAAAGAGGGTGGGGTTTGGGGGGGTGGAGGCCCAATGTTGAGATGCCAGTCTTGATTTCTTCCTCAGTGGGCTGTTACACAAGGAGTCTTATGCCCACATTTCACAAGTTCCACAGGGGGCAGTGTTCACATGATGTCATTAGACTGTCCCAAACCAGTCATTAGTGTTTCTTAAGTGCCTTCTGTGTGCAAAGTATTTTGGCATTAAGTGTTTGGGAGACTACCGTAGAGGCAAAAGAAAATTCCTGTTCTCAAGGAGCTTATAATCTACCTCAAAAACTTTCATAAACACTCACATATTGAAAGTTTCATTTTCAAAGTGATTCAATAACACAGATGCTTTAGAAAATTAAGTGTTTTTCATGTGCATGGTACTTTAAATTAGCAATGTTCTTTGACATTTATTTTAAGGAATTTCTTTTGTCTACTTTCTATGGCTAAATTTTAACCTTCTGTAATAAAGGAAGGGGAAGAAGAAGCAGATGAGGAAAACGATCCAGATTATGACCCGAAGGTGAGCGATATTAATAGTAACTTTATCGTGTGTGGAAAAAATAGGCACCTTTAACATAATTCTTCTTCCTAAGAATACTTAAAGTTGAGCTGTTGCCCAGAGTCGTGTTTTCAAAGTGCAATAATAGGTTCATCTTGAACTATTCTTGCATACATACATATCTTACGTATCCTAAGTGATTTTATTCCCCAAATCCCACTCTGCAAACTATTTAGGGTATTTTCCCTTGTGCTTCGGACCCATCTTAAGTTTCTGCAGTTAGGTTTCCATCATATTTGGTTCCTTTTTATAAGACTAGTTTCCCATTGTAGAAGCAAAAATGATTATATAATCATCTGGTAGTACTTGACACCTGGAGAAATAACACTTTAGTTGCACAATGAAGTAAGCTAGGACCTGAATTTTCCATCGTCTGCCTGATGCTGCTTGCTTTTTCAGAGGATCCAAAGGGTTATTTCTTAACATTAAGGGTGAAACTAATGATAAAGTATTTCCACAGTGAAAGTCCCTTTATCTAAATGTCTGAGTAGGGCTAAGTTTATTTAGAAGGGCATTCCTTAGTGTTGCAGATATGAGTGAAGCATCAAACCCTGTTACCCAAGAGAATTATTATTTTTAGTCATATTTACTGAACACTTACTGTGTGCAAAGCACTGTACTAAGTGCTTAAGAGTACAATATAATGTCAAACACATTCCCTGCCCACAACGAGCTCACAGTCTAGAGGGGGAGACAGACATTAATAAAAATAAATAAATTACAGATATATTGAGATTACATATATACTGTGGGGAAGGGAGAAAGGATGAATGAAGGAGCAAGTAAGAGCGGCACAGAAGAGAGTGGAAGAAGAGAAGTGGGCTCAGTCAGGGAAGGCTTTCTGGAGATGTATCTTCAATAAGCCTTTGAAGTCGGGGAGAACAATTATCTGTCTGATCATCTTGTATGTACCACGTTGTTTAGTGCAGTGCTTGGCACATAGCAGTAAACAAATATCACAACTATTGTTAGATCATTCCTGCCCACCCATCCACCTTTGCATCAAAAAGAAACTCCTTACCATGGGCTTTAAAGCATTTGAACATTTACCTCTTCATATCTTATCTCGCTGACTTCCTACTACAGTCCTACCATCTCCTAATACCTACCTACTCACTGTACCTTGATTTTGTCTATCTCACCTTCGACCCCTCGCCCACATCCCCTGCCTCTGGCCTGGAGCCCCTTCCTTCCTCCGACCCCTTCATATCTGACATGATCACTCTCCCCTTCATTAAAACCGTATTAAAATCACATCTCCAAGAGGCCTTCTCCCACAAAGCCCTCATTTCCTCTACTCCCTTGCACTTCATTCAGTCGTATTTATTGAGTGCCTACTGTGTGCTAACCACTGTACTAAGCGCTTAGAAAGTACATTTGGGCACACTTGGATTTGTACCCTGTTTCATCCAACCCTCAGCCCCACAGCACTTAGGTATATATCTAATTTATTTCAATGGCTATCTCCCCCTCTAGACTGTAAGCTTCTTGTGGGCAGGGCCCATGTCTACCAACTCTCCTACATTGTACTCCCCCAAGGGTTTAGCACAGTGCTGTCAACGCTCAATAAATACCATTGACTGATTGATTAAAGGAGCTTAGAGTCTGTTGGCTCCCAGTGGTATTGGCGACGCTCGGACTATTACATCATTTAAGTAGGTTACTCATGTTAAAATGTGTTACGTGTATTTATCACACCTTTCCAAAAATTAGTAAGCTACATCCAGTCACAGTGATGAAGCTGTGATAGCCGATTTGGCTGTCCATATTCTCAACAAAAGTTGTTGAAATACTTGGTGTGAAAGAGTGAAATTTTTTATAAGTTGCTAAAGAATTCCTAAAAGAGGTACTAATGGTTATTTTTGTGTTCTCCTTAACAGAAAGATCAAAATCCAGCAGAGTGTAAGCAGCAGTGAAGCAGTGTGTCTGTGGCCTTGAGGATAACCTGCACTGTAATAGCCTAAACACAACTATTAGTTACTTACAGCCTTATGTTTTGTAATTTCTTGGTAGAATCAAGTAAACAATTTTTGTTAAAGATGAAATTGAACGTATAGGAACCCGTTCAAAACATAGATTCATTCTACCTAGCATTTTAATAGTTTGATTTTCTGCCAGATACGTAGAATGCAGTAAACCCCTAAAGCATGAATACGTTCATTCATTGCTGCATAGTTTGGTTCTTGTGATGTCTTTTGTCACGTAGCTATTAGATTGCAGCCGTGGAAATGATCAGAACCGTCAACCGAGACCAATATTTGTTTAGAAAAAATCCTCTCCTAAGGAACCAACCAAAGTATTTTGTTTTTCCAGCCCAATAGTTTGAATGGGTTTTAAGTCTGCTTGCACTAGCTGTGCCTTCATTACTTTGTTATAGAAATGCAGTGACTTGTACTAACTTGGAGACAATTTTTGGATTTGACTACTTGAGAAGAAACTAGTATACGGTTAAGAATTTCCAGTAAGACCACATCTAACGTTCATAACTGTCTACTTGTTTATGGTATAGGTTTTTGTATTATGTGACATAGTGTTCTACAAAAAAGCCCAGTCACCATATTAAGGATATTGTTTACCACTGGGGTGTGAATAAAACCTAGTATTTTCAGAAGTTAGCCTCATCTTATTGTACTATGTCTACGGAACCCTGTTATTTAAGGTCTTTCCTTTGGGGTGGCACATATTAGCCTTCACTGGAAGTGGTCGGTTGGGCATCACCTGGAGAAGCCATTTCCAAGTTTTTAAAATGGCCACCTACTAAATAACTTAAATGTCAAGCACTATTTTGTTTCTCAAAGGATGACCGTGTCTTGCTTTCACTTACTGAAATAAATTCTTAATGGCTGTGACCAATTTTCTGTGTCACCTGGAAGGCAGTCCTGCATCTACCAATAACACGAGTGGCAGAGGGAAGAGACCGGAAACTTGAAATTACGCTGTTCTTTAGAAGATTAGAACATAATCTTCTGCAGGGAGCTGTGGAAAGGCCAGAATCTCTGGGTTCTCCTACTTAATATGGGAACATGTGCATGTCATTTACCCATACCTCTATTTGCCCATCTGTTAAATGGGTAGTGCTTTTTACTTACCTACCTCTCAGAAATGTTGAGGCTGATTAGGTTACATTATGTAGTTCTTTCTCTTTGAGGTAAAGGGTTAGAAATTTGAACCCACTACACAGTGCATGTGCTAGTTGTATTTGGCAGCTTATTAAATAATCAGACTGGAAAACACTGACTAACTAGTACCTCTTCCTAGCTGTGCACACGGAACTATTTTACAATGCCAGATTTTCCTGTGGCTCTTCCTCGGAGTCTCTGGAGACTAGTTGAAAGCTATCCACATTTCTTGCCAGCCCTTCTGGATGAATATTTACCAGTACAAATGAGTGATTACATAAATGATTGAGATATTAGGTCCTTTTTTTAATTTGGGAGAACAGAGCCACACTAAAAATACCTCAGGCTACTTACTGTTCATTTCTTGGTGATGTACTTCAAACTTATCCTGCAGTCAGTTCTTGAGATGGGAAGCAGTTTGATTCTGGGTCTTAAAGCAAGGAGTTATAATGCTTTACTTTACATAGTCCCGCGATCTTAGTGAGTCAAATTATTGGTATTTGCATCATGCCATCCGTTTACTATTTGAGAGAATTTAGTAGGACTTCTGGAAATCCCTAACTGCTCATACTGAAGTTGTGTATTAGCTTTGCTACTGGAAGGTGTTTATTTTAAATTTTTCTCTCTCCTCCCCTCCCCCCCCCCTCCCCCCCCCCCCCGGCCATCATTTTTCTGTGAAGCTAATTGTATTCCATGGTTCTCTGCATTTTTCTGAATACTGTGTTCCTTCACTGTTCCTGTTTCATTTCTGCTATGCCATTCTTGCCCTTAGCTCTAGAAAATTAGCTGTTTCCTTTAAAAAAAATCAGTAGAATCCTTTATCCTTGAGCTCTAAATGACGATAATGGTCAAGTGTTCAGTGGTTACTATAGGGGCACTAAAAATCAATTAAACTTCCAGTGTTTACATAACTGCTGCTTATAGGAGACTATGAAATGGGGCTTTTCTTGGTTCAAAATGGACAGTGAGCAAAACCTGTAAGTACAGCTTTTGAGCTATGACTGGCGGAAACATTCCCAAAACACTCACTTAGGTAAAATATTAAAACATTTAATATGCAAGTATTTCATGGCTTTTTTTTGAACTCTGGTATCAAGACCTAATTAATGGTGGATGTTGCCTTTATGTTCATTTTTAGGCCAGTAGATCCATATACTTTGAACAAAATTGGAGCTTCTTAATTTGATGTGGAAATGTGTGCATAATTGCAACTAGTCCGAATAACTACAAGTAGGAGTAGAACAGACAGGTATTTTTGGTTCAGAAAAGGATGTATTTGAGGGGAAAGACAATTTACCATATATTTGCCAATTGACAGGCATTGCAGATTTCCAGATTCTCATTCCCACTGAAATTTATCAATATGCAGTCCTGCTAGAATACTAATTTTGATATATTTTCTAGTTATAGGTGATGTGTTACTATAGAACATTGTCTAGAACAGTGTTCTGCCCTCGACTGGTAAACTAGACCCCACTAAGGGAAGTCAATCTTAAATGCATATTGGTAATTTTGTACCCTGATTGAAGCATCCAGTTATTAAAATTTACACTGGGAAAAAGACAAGGACTTGGCCTAGCATTCTTGTTTGGAAAATTCTAGTGAGCCAGGAAAGCCCCGTCTTGTGGCTTTCCGTACTTAACAAATGTGTGTTTTGATCTTAAGGGTCTTCAGAAATGGGCTTTGATTTTATGACAATTCCAAATTTCATCTGAAGCAGTGGTCCTGTGTTTTATTCACCTTTTTATTGCTAAGTCCTAAATTCACAACTTTCTAAAAGAATGACTCAATTAAACAGGTAGCATTTTAATTTGAGGAAGTCTTTGGACCTTCATAAATTGTAGCTGATTAAAGGCAGATTAATAATTCAGTCATGAACCAAAGCCTGATCACCTGGGTTGTTTTTAATTACCTGGAGATCCTAAGCATTGTTGCAGCTTGGTAAAAGTAGGTTTGATTATTCACCCAACAAAAATTCTCACCTGCCCAAGGATATTCAGTTCACCTACACATTTTTTTTTCCTGCCCACCCAGGTTTTCCTCTTGGTCCTATTTAGTACTGATTTACAGTACTGTTCAAATATGCCTGGTTTCCTTTTTGTTTTGACTTTTTATTCTCTTATTAGTCTGCCAAATAATCTTTTAGAATGAAGATTCCTTGAATACTTGGAGCTAACATTTTTTCATGGGAAAAATTGTGCATGCCGGCCACATTCAGCAACGGCCTAGCTTCCTGCCACTTCGAATGTCAGAAGACTTGAACCGAGCACGAGCTTGCCCAAGCTGGGGCAGGTGAAATCCTTAATGCGCGTGACACTCGGAGTAATTTCTCTGCCTCACCATTTGGGTTTGCTCTACAATTGTCAGCCTGCGAAACCAGGTTGGGTAGACCAAACTCAAGCAGATTCAGGGGATGTTCCATTATTGGAGATGAGGCCCTTCCAACAAGCCGAAGCACCGGTCCCAACCCTTGAATTCACCACGACAGCCAGCACCGTGAAAAATGGCACGATCCCCAGATTTGACGGCCCTCTAGATTTCCAAATGAGCCTTGATGCTTTGTCTGTGACATCTCCCCCGATAATGCCACTGAAATGCAGTTATCGTTAACTTAAATGCAGAGTAGTAGTGTATAGAATGATACAGATATAAAAAATGCATCTCTGAGAGACCTCCCAAAGTGAACCGATTCATATGATGCATTGTGTGATAAGGATATGACACCTTGAAATTCATTTTAGTGTTGATCATGTTGATGAATGGGTTGTTCAGTAAATTACATTGAAGGCATAATGAACAGCTGTGAGTTGCCATTCAGGATTGGGGAGTTATGATGGACTAGAGGGATGAGATTCAAAGCTTTAAGCTGGTCGTCCTGGGTGGGCTGAGAGAAATAATCCAAGCGATCCAGATAGAAGTGATGGCCAAAGGAGAAAACAGCATGTGAGCCCTCAGCAAGAACGGTAGTCAAGGATTGTGAACAGAAACACATTCTGGTATGACCCAGTTTTTGAGGTGGAGCGTTCAAAAATATGACTGGTGAAATGTAGTAAAGCAGTGGAAGAAAGGGCAGGCAAAAAGTGGGACCACACACATCTGCCATCAATCAGTGGTATTTATGAGTTCTCACTATGCAAAGCACTGTACTAAGCACTTGGGAGTACATTATAACAGAATTAGGTACAATGCAAAAGAATTAGCAAATGGGTACAAAAGTATGAGTGGCACATGGCCATGGAAAATCTTAAGCAGTTAACATTTTAAATCTCCAAATGATATTAATCATACTGTATAGCTGAGTGACTTGCCTTTTGAGTTACAAAGAGCATGTGCTTAATACAGTGCTTTGCACACAGTAAGCTTTCAATAAATATTCATTCAATCATATTTATTGAGCGCTTACTGTGTGCAAGGCACTGTACCAAGATTGAGTGAGAGTCAGATGATGTTGACAGATTTCCAGAGTATTGGTCATTAGTGACTGATTTAGGAGATTAAGGCACTGATGGGAAAGTTTAAAACATAAGAGCCCAGGCCCTGGGAGTCGTAAGGAACTCGGTCACTTATCTGCTGCGTGTTGTGACCTTGGGCAATAATAATGTTGCTATTTGTTAAGCGCTTAATATGTGCAGAGCACTGTTCTAAGCGCTGGGTAGATACAGAGTAATCAGGTTGTCCCACGTGAGGCACAGAGAAGTTAAGTGACTTGCCCAAAGTCACATAGCTGACAAGCAGTGGAGCCTGGATTCGAACCCATGACCTCTGACTCCAAAGCCCGTGCTCTTTCCACTGAGCCATGCTGCAAGTCACTTCCCTCTGTGCTTCATTTGTAAAATGGGGAGTTAAACTGAGCCCTATGTGGGACAGTGAATATGCAGTGAATTCTGCCCCAGCGCTTAGTACAACATAGTAAGTGCTTAAAAAATGCCACTAAAAAAAGTTTAGTGCCTCCAACATGTCTAGAATTCCAACGTCGTTTTCACCATCACCAGTAGCATCTCTCAAGGACCCACTGTGCACTAATCCACTAGTCCAGAACACTGCACTAATCACTTGAGTGAATACCAAACGGAAGACTTGCTCCCTGAGTCCCACAGATTAGACAGACACTTAAATTGAGACGAGGGAAGTAATAGGGCTAATAAGTAGTTAGGGGAAGAAATTTGGGAAAGATTAGAGATTACTCAGGGAAAGCCTCGGGGAGATGTGGTCTCAGACGCTTTGAAGATGGGGAGAGCTGTAGTCTTGGGGAGGGCAGGAGAGGCAAATACGAGCCATGGTGAGTAGATTTCCTTAAGGAGCAAACGACAAGCCTGGGAGGTGTGAGTAAGTAGGAGGGAGAGAACTGATAAGAGTGCGCTGAAGCAATGGTTTTGAGAACCTTCATCAAAAGGGGAATGGCAACTTTCTGAAGTTATTGAGGAATGGAGAAATGTATGGATTATGGAAAGCAAAGTATAGAGACTAGGAGAGGAGTGAAGGCTGATATGGTAGACATTTTTGTGACTATTTTTCCCAATGTGATTTGTTCTTCAGGTGCTTCTCGAGTATTTTTTGACAACTAGAGTTTGTCATGTTGAATTTTTGTCTGCCATCATGCTGGTCAGTGGACTAAAGTGATGCCATCTGTCTTAGGATAAATAGTATTTATTGACCACTTACTGTATGCAGAAGACTGTACTAAGTGCTGTACAGTACAAGAGAATTGGTATAGACACATTTTCTGCCCACAAGGAGTTTACGGTCTAGAGGGGAGTCAGACATTAAGATAAACCATGGATATTCAGAAAGTGCTGTGGACCTTGAGGGTGGAGTGCATTAGCACATGCTTAAAGGGTAGGACACAGAGGGAAGGGAGTAGGAAAAATGAGGGCATAGACCAGGAAGGCCTCTTGGAAGAGATGTGATTATAATGAGGCTTTGAAGGTGAGGAGGAGTGTATATAGGAGGGGAGGGAGTTCCAGGCCAGAGGGAGGATGTGGGATCTGTGGTAAGGTAGACAAGATTGAGATACAGTCAAAGGATCCATTCTTTCAGTTGTATTTTTTGAGCGATTACTGTGTACTAAGCACTTGGGAGAGTACAATATAACAATGAACAGACACATTCCCCGCTTAGAGGGGGAAACAGACGCCACTCCTCCTCAGTTTGCATCTTCTCACATTTCCACGAATGAAGGTCATTCTGCCACGGCAAACTTTCCCCCTTATAT
The DNA here is from genome assembly GCF_004115215.2 of Ornithorhynchus anatinus. NCBI lineage: Eukaryota > Metazoa > Chordata > Mammalia > Monotremata > Ornithorhynchidae > Ornithorhynchus > Ornithorhynchus anatinus. The sequence continues at coordinate 22,518,030 of NC_041741.1, read as the reverse complement.
TTTTCAAAGGTGCTTAGAGACCAGCTGCTCCTCCTTTCTCTTTCTTCCAGCTCATTTCGTCCTCTTCTGATTTTTCCAGCAGGCAACCTTCATCCACACCGACCTTCCTGCCAGCATCTGTAGCTTTGTAGTTTTCATATTTGCAAAATTTATGGGGCTGCCCCTTTTTGCTGCGCTGAAGAAATTAATAGGCTCCCATGGGACTTGTTAAGGAGTGGGCGTGTGCTGAAATAAAACTAGTATTTTCTGGACTAGAGCCAAATCTCCCCATCCCCTTTACCCTTCCTATGGCTCACACCACCTTGCTTTGCCCAGTTTTTCCCTCATTGAGACAAAAAAAACCAAACCCCTATATAGTCCCATATAATCTCCTAACGGTATTTGTTTTAGGCTCTAATAAAAAGCCTTGATGGACTCTCGATTTTTCAGGGACTGCTCCCCGCCCGCCCCCACCCCCCACTGATCTTTTAGGGGGAGGGTTCACTTGAGTTGTTTTTGTTTTTTCTGTTTTTGCTTACACTCCAGTTTGTTAATGCTTGATAAAGGTTACCCCAGCCGAGAGATTAACTGATAAACACGTCAAGAGGGACACAGTTTTACAGAGCAGAGACGTTGGGAAACATATAACCAATCATGCTCTGCGCACAGTAAGTGTGCAGTAAGTACCTTTGAAGAAGTGCAAATAAACAGAATAAAAATAGATACAATAAAAATGCCTTTATTTTCTTCAGTATGGTTTGGACAGATGGAAGGCGAACATGTCCTCAAATCTCATGTCCTGCGTAGTGGAAAAACAAAAGACTAGGACTCTAGGCTTAAGTCCCTGCTGCTGTTTGTCACGTCCATGGACTTGTTCCCCAACTGTAGAGTGAGGATAACAACCATGTCTCCCTCCCTCTTGCATTGGGAGCCATGTGATTTCCTTGTAATTTGCACTTTGCTTGGCACAGACTAAGTGCTTAGTAAATACATTTCGTCACCACTTTAGAAATACACCTCAAGTCGGCTTAAAATCGCTTCTTGCCTATACAAAAAATTGTCCATGTTGACAGGGGACAGGATCACGGCTGAGAGTAGCGGGAGGTTGGCATCCTGTGGGAGTTAGAATTGACTATTTCTGTGTGGAAGACTGCTGGTTTTGAGTCTAAGGGACCAGGAGGACACAAAAGAATGGTTAATTGAAAAAACCATAAACAAAAATGCAGAATGGCATATGGGAAAGGCAAGAGAACAATCCAATCTATTCAAATAAATAATGAAGGTTATTTGTTAAGCACTTAAAGAACAACAGTGTGCATCTGGAAACTGACATATGCCATGAAAGTATTTTTGATATTCACTGGGCTACAGTTAATGCTTCCAATGAAAATCAATGAGAATTGATTCTCCGTATCCTCAAAACAAATGTGTTCCTTACAAATCCTCTTGGTTTTTCCACTGTTCGATTATTTACAATTTGAATCTTTTATTGGTTCTATGACTTCCAGGAAGAACATTGACAGGCCTATGATTTCCTGGGTGAAATCGCTAGTGTTAAAAAAAAATTTTTTTTCTCTTTTCCTAGGAGCTTCGCATTTTTATTTGAATTGCAATTCAATTCAATCATATTTATTGAGTACTTACTATGTGTAAAGCACTGTACTAAGCACTTGGGAAGAGTACAAGAGTTATTTCTCACATTACTAGTCTTTTTTGAGATCTTCATAGCTTTTGGCTTCTGACAAATCTGTGAATGAGGTTCAATGAGCCAGGAACTTTATATCAGCTTTCATTTAGGACATCATTCACTAGTTATTATAATGTTCTCTTGAATCCTGCATTCTGATGTGAAATTTTTATGCCCACTTCATTGGATTGTAAATCCCTTATTGGCCAATATTGTTTATCTTTTAACTCTGCATTCCCAACTCTTTTAACTAAGCTTAATTAAAAGTAACTCTGAAAAATAGTCTTCAGAGTCCCTATGCAAAGTAATGATTCTTACAGCTCCTCATTCAAGCAGCATGGCTCAGTGGAAAGAGCATGGGCTTTGGAGTCAGGGCTCATGAGTTTGAATCCCAGCTCTGCCACTTGTCAGCTGTGTGACTGTGGGCAAGTCATTTAACTTCTCTGTGTCTCAGTTCCCTCATCTGTAAAATGGGGATTAAGACTGTTAGCCCCACGTGGGACAACCTGATTCCCCGTGTCTACCCCAGCGCTTAGAACAGTGCTGTGCACATAGTAAGCGCTTAACAAATACCAACATTATTATTATTATTATTAAGTAAAACTGGAAGAGTCCTCGGGTTTCTCCTGGTCAAGATCCAACCTTAAAATTTATGGCCTGATGGAGCAAGGCTGAACCTGGGAGTTAGGGGATCTGGGTGATAATCCCAGATCTACTGCTTGCCTGATTTATGACCTTGGACAAGTTACTTAACTTCTGGGCCTCGATTTCCTTATCTGTAAAATTGGGATTTAACTATCTCTTCTCTCTCCTGTGTCTCACCTGATGAGTGTATATCTATCCCAGTGCTTGGCACATAGTAAGTGCTTAAATACCATAATTTTATTTTGTGCCTGAAGATAATGAAAGACCCAATCTCTGGCCTTGAGGTATTTACACTCTAGTGGAGATGAGGCATAGATTGCCAATATGCATAAGCTAAAAAGAGCATAAATATGATAAAGAGAAAAATAATAAGCAGGTAGATGAATGATATTAATAAACTGAATACTTAAGAGTGTCAGGGTAAGCAGATGGATGACTTGACCAAGAATATGGGATAAAATCAAGGGAATTCCTCTTGGAGATGGGGACAAGAATTAGGGGCTTAGCATGGGAGCGAGGAGTGCTTGAATAGCAGATAGGTAAGGAGACAGCCCTTGAAGGGCTAAGCTAAGAAATCCCATTTCCTTTTCCTTTTTCTCAAAGGACACTTCCAAGTTCTGCTTTGAACCTTTTCCAGTTATTCCACCCATTTCCTCAAGGATGGTGGTTTTGAAACACTGCACCTGACCTTTGGGGTGAATGAAGGTTTTGGCATGTTGTAAAATTTGCTTTCTTAAGGCCATCTATATTAATCCATTTGGTCTCCTTTCGGTTTCTGTACATTCATTCTGTACTGTCCTGCCTTATTTAAATTCATACGAAAAGAAATGAGTGCGAATGTGTTGCATGATCTTAATTTACATATTTTTCCTTTCCTAGTCTAATTTCAGCTACAAGATTATAGGCTTAAAATAGTCCAATTTCATCCTTTCAAGTCGATTACATTATAGTTACCTCACAGGCAGAAAGTGAGAAATAACTTGTAATTCAAATACATTCCTAGGTGTTAAATGTGGAATAAAAGAACGTACCTCTTTGCTACCTCTGCCCTCCTACATTGTGGAATTGTAGTTGGTCACAAGGGGGCGCCTGCACATTAGCTATACTATACCTGAAATCAAACTTGTAAATAGGTTAATATTTTAGATGCTTTCACTCCAAAACACCTGAGAAACGTGATTCTGCACCTAACTACGAGGGTTATCAGCATTTTTAAAACAAACTGGCCAGGGGAAAATATCAGGGTCAGAGGGACAAATGAGCAAAAAGAAACTCCTGCAAACATCCAACTAATACAAGGCCCAGGTTCATTCATATGGGTGTATTTGTTGAGCGCTTCCTGGCTACGAAGCACTCGGGAGAGTACAGTGCAACAATAAACGGACATATTCTCTGCCCACAAAGAACTATAAGGAGCCTCACAAATATATAAAAGAAGTTTTCATGCTCAGTTTATTCCTTATGTTGCTTTATCAAATGGTCTCAAATCAGGAAAGGGGTTTTAGTAAACAAATAGCTGTTCAGTTAAAATGAAGCAAATCTCCTTTTAGATATTTGGCGGGGGGTGAATTTTGCCTTTTGCAGAAGCAAAAATGCAGGGCAAAAAGAGGGAGAATTTGAACTGGCTGAGGGACCAAGCCCAGGGGGAAAGAGTAAAGGAGGGAAGCCATACGGCCTAGTGGATAAAGCATGGGCCTGAGAGTAGGAGGGCCTGTGTTCTAATACTGGCTTTGCCATTTGGCTGCTGGGTGACCTTGGACAAGTCATTTAACTTCTCTGTGCCTCAGTTCCCTCACCTGTAAAATGGGGATTAAGACTGTGAGCCTGGTGTGGGACAGGGACTGTGTCCAACCCAATTACCTCATATCAACCCTAGCACTTAGAACAATGCCTGGCACATAGCGATGGCTTAACCAATACCATCGTTATTATTATTACTGTTATTGTTCTCTGTACCTCAGTTACTCACCTGTAAAATGGGGATTAAGACTGGGAGTCCCAGGTGGGACATAGACCATGTCCAACCTGCGTAGCTTAGAGAAGCAGCGTGACTCAGTGGAAAGAGCACGGGCTTAGAGTCAAAGGTCTTGGGTTCTAATCCCGGCTCCGCCACCTGTCAGCTGTGCGACTTTGGGCAAGTCACTTAATTTCTCTGTGCCTCAGTTACCTTCTCTGTAAAATGGGGATTAAGATTGTGAGCCTCATGTAGGACAACCTGATTACCATGTATCTACCCCAGTGCTTAGAACGGTGCTCAGCACATAGTAAGCTCTTAACAAATATCAACATTATTATTATTTTTGTTATCTACTCTGGTGCTCAGTACAGTGCCTTGGTACATTAAAGAATCTAGTGCAGTGCTTTGCACACAATAGAGCTCAATAAATACGATTGAATAAGTGAATTAAAAAACAAAAAAGTCAGAGCCACGGGATGTTATGTTCCTGTAGTTCCATGTTCCTATATTTAGGCTCTGGCTCAGAAGGAAGGGAAATAAAAAAAGAAGACTTCTTTCCAGGAAAGGAAGGAGGAAGTAATATTGCCTGGATGCCTGTGGGTTGGGTGATCTATGTGTTCTTTATCCCTCCATGCTGCCTGCCCCACTACAGAATCAATGGGTGACTAAGCTCGTTAAGGGCCAGGAACGCATCTTCCAATTGTTGTATTCTCCCAAAGTATAGTGCTGTGCACACGGATAAGCGCTCAATAAATGCCATTGATAATAACGGTGATGGGTGACCGCAGCAAACGGACAGCTTATGGTGGCATGCAACATTCAGAATTGAGCAGCTGTGATTGGAGTCAGGGTCTTTTGCATTCGCTCTTGAAGCACGGTTTTAAGACAGGACTGCGGCACCATGGGGATTTGCTGTGAAGTTTCTTCTCCTCCGAGACGGCCGACGAGGTGATGAGAATTGGCTGCAAAATCAGCAAGCTCATGTGCTTCCACTTCACCGTTTAGCCATCTGAATATCTTAGATATTCTGAAAATGTTCACGCTGCCCAACAATTGGCCCTGGGTGGGCAGCTCAGTGGGCAAATTCTGCCGCGGAATCCCCTTCCTTCCTTCCTTCCTTCCTTCTTTCATTCAACAGCATTCTATCAAGTGCCTTCTGTGTGCAGAACACCGTGAAAAAATACTTGTTTAAAAAATGGAATAGCCCCTAGCCCCCAAGAGACTCAGTATTAAAATAAGGAGGGAAGAGTAGGTGGACAACGGACATAATAAGGAGAGCTGAAACAAAAAAGGAAAAGCAAACCAAAATCCATGACAGCAACTCCTGCAATAGGGCATTGTGGCTCAGGAGCAGCAGTGGTGCAGAGCTGTTTGGAGCTCAGGACAGGGTGTTCAGAGTCCATTACTCAAAGCCACTGCCACGGACTCCCCAGTTTCACATTGCTGCCGTTCCCTGGATGGCAGAGGATGAGGATGCTGGAAGTTGCGGTAGCCTAGGGGATTGGGAATCCCTGCAGGGCTCCGGGGCTAGGGCCTGATTGCAGTCTCAAGCCGTTGTTTAGAAAAACAACGTGACCAAATAAGAAGGGACCCGGACTGAAAGTCAGGAGACATAGGTTCTAATCCTGGCTCTGAACTGTGAGCCTCAGTTGGCTCATTTTTAGTGTTGTATTTGGTACACGCTTTCTGCGTGGCAAGCATTGTTCTAAGTTGTTGGGGTAGATACGAGTTAAGCAGGTCAGTCACCATCCCTGTCCTACATGAGGTTCACAGTCTAAGTAGGAAGGAGAATTTACCGGTAAAATGGGGATTGAATTCCTCTTCTCCCAGTCCCTTTCCCCCAGACTGAGTCCCATGAGGAGGAGGGTCTGTCAAATCTTATTATCTTGTGTCTACCCTAGTGCTTGGCACATAATATCTATTTGACAAATAATTCTGTCCACCCAAACTGCCACTATGCTTATCCCACCTCGATTACTGCCTCAGCCTCCTCACTGACCTCCCCACCTCCCTCTCTCTCTTAAACCACTGTTCTCCCCATCTCTCCCCTCTCATTTTTCTGAAAAATGGTTGCCCAACCATGTCTTCATCAAACTCACTGCCTTCAGCTGTAAGCCTCTATCTCTCCTATCTCACCTCATTGATCTACTACAGTCCAATCCACACACTCTGCTCCTCTAATGCCAACCTCCATTCTGTATCTCGATCTCATCACCCCCGACCTCTTGCCCTCGTCCTCCCTCTGACTTGGAACTTCCTCTCACTTATTATCCGACCAGTCTACTATGCTCCCTACGTTCAAAGCCTTACTAAAATCCCATTTCTGAAAGGTCCTCCCCTACTAAGCCTTCATTTCCCCACTCCTCCCTGCTGCATCGCCTATGCACTGGGATCTGTACCCTTTAAGCACTTGGCATTCACCCTATGCTCAGCTCCACAGCACATGGATATATCTGTAATTTTTTTAATGTCTGTCTGCCCCTTTGGGATGAGATTGAGCCCACCTTTAAAACAATAGAATCCGCCTGTCCTCTCCCATACAGATCAGTATTAAATATTGCAATTAAAAAAAACCCTTATGTTATGCTGCTGTGATGTGATTTTGGGGGGACTCGACACTAACAAGCAGCAGGCAATCTGCTACAAAACTCACCTGTGCTGGGCAGCAGCGGCACGGGAGAGAGTCCGGAGGGCGGAGACTCAAGTTTTCTGTGAGGAAGGAGGCGATGATAAACCACTTCTATATATTTACCAAGAAAACTCTATGAAGAGGTGAGGCATTCTGGAAGAGATGTGTCCATGGAGTCGCTATGGGCCGGAAACCACTCGAGAACATAAAACAAGACTCCCCCTCCGAACTGTAACCTCCTTGTGATTAGGGAACGTGTCTCTCAATTCTATTATATTGTACCTTTCCAAGCACTTTGCTCACAGTAAGGAAGCAAAGAAGCAGCATGGGCTATGGAAGGAGCCTGGGCCAGGAAGTCAGAAGGATCTGTGTTCGAATGGTGACTCTGCCACTTGTCCGCTTTGTGACCTTGGGCAAGTCCCTTGACTTCTCTGTGCCTCAGTTACCTCATCCGTAAAAGGGGGATTAAGACTGTGAGCCCCACGTGGGACAACCTGATTCCCCTGTGTCTACCCCAGCGCTTAGAACAGTGCTCGGCACATAGTAAGCGCTTAACAAATACCAACAATAATAATAATAATAATAGTGCTTAAAAAAAAACCCATGGAAAAAGTAAAGAGTCAATACGTACCATAGTTTGAGTTTGGCTTATAGAGAATGTGGTTGCTGAAGCTCCGTCTGCTCCCCCTGAAAGCTGGAGGAAGCCAGGGTGTGTTTGAACTGCCCCAGATGGCCCTACAGCTTGCCTGCATTTATCATTTATCTATGATATCTTAGTATTTACTGTGCCCTGAGGACTGTTCTGAGTGCTTAGAAGAGTACAATGCAAGTACTGGTAAACACTGGTAGTGATCGCCGTGAGGATTTCATTCATTCATTCATCCAATCGTATTTACCGAGCGCTTACTATGTGCAGAACACTGTACTAAGCGCTTGGAATGTACAATTTCGCTCAGCGCTGCAGCGCCCCCCCCACACTGGGGGTCCCAGGGGCAGAGCCCCCCCCCCCCAAAAGACTCTCCAGGCCCCCTACAGCCAGGGACGAGGGCAGGTGGAGCCGCTAAGGGTCGCTGCGCGGCGGGGTAGGGGTAGGGCACAGCTGTTCCCTCCCAGTTATCATCCTATCTCCCTCCTACCCTTCCTTTCCAAACTCCTAGAATGAGTCATCTACACTCTCTGCCTTGAATTCCTCAACTCCAACTCTCTTCTGGACGCCCCCCCCCCAAGTCTGGCTTCCGTCCCCTCCACTCCACCGAGACTGCTCTCTCAAAGGTCACCCATGACCTCCTTCTTGCTAAATCCAATGGCTCCTACTCTATCCTAATCCTCCTTGACCTCTGAGCCACCTTTGACACTGTCGACCATCCCCTCTCCACACCTTATCTCACCTTGGCTTCACAAACTCTGTCCCCTCCTGGTTCTCCTCTTATCTTTCTGGCCGTACATTCTCGGTCTCCTTCGGGGGCACCTCCTCCCCCTCTAATCCACTAACTGTAGGGGTTCCTCAAGGGTCAGTTCTTGGCCCTCTTCTGTTCTCCATCTATACTCACTCCCTTGGTGAACTCATTCGCTCCCACGGCTTCAACAGCCAGCTCTATGCAGATGACACCCAAATCTACATTTCCTCCCCTGTTCTCTCCTCCTCCTTTCAGGCTCGTATCTCCTCCTGCCTCCAGCCTGCCACCTAAAACTCAACATGTCCAAAACTGGGCTCCTTATCTTCCCTCCCAAACCCTGTCCTCTCCCTGACTTCCCTGTCACTGTGGACGGCACCACCATCCTTCCCGTCTCACAAGCCTGCAACCTTGTTGTCATCCTTGACTCAGCTCTCTCATTCACCCCACACATCCAATCCGTCACCAACGCCTGCCAGTCTCACCTTTACAATATCGTCAAAATCCGCCCTTTCCTCTCCATCCAAACAGCTATCGTGCTGGTACAGGCTTTCATAATATCCCAACTGGATTATTGTGTCAGCCTTCTCTCTGATCTTCCTTCCTCCTGTCTCTCCCTACTCGAGTCTATTCTTCATTCCACTGCCCAGATCATCTTCTTACAGAAACACTCTGGGCATGTCACTCTCCTCCTCAAAAATCTCCAGTGGTTGCCTATCAACCTCCACATGAAACAAAAACTCCTCACTCTTGGCTTCAAAGGTCTCCATCACCTTGCTCCCTCCTACCTCACCTCCCTTCTCTCTTTCTACTGCCCACCCCGGACACTCGGCTCCTCTGCCGCCCACCTCCTCACTGTCCCCCATTCGCACCTATCCCACCGTCGACCCCTGGGCCACGTCCTCCCGCTGTCCTGGAATGCCCTCCCTCCTCACCTCTGCCAAACTAACTCTCTTCCCCTCTTCAAAGCCCTACTGAGAGTTCACCTCTTCCGGGAGGCCTTCCCAGACTGAGCCTCCCCTTTCCCTCTGCTCCCCCTTCCCTCTCCCTACCCTCTGCTCCTGCCCCTTCCCCTCCCCTCAGCACTGTGCTCATCTGTATATACCATTTATTACCCTATTTATTTTGTTAATGAGGTGTACATCCCCTTGATTTTATTTATCTTGATGATGTTGTCTTGTTTTTGGTTTGTTTTCTTTTGCTTTGCTGCCCGTCTCCCCCGTATAGACTGTGAGCCTGTCACTGGGCGGGGATTGTCTCTATCTGTTGCCGAATTGTACCTTTCAAGCGCTTAGTACAGTGCTCTGCTCAGAGTAAGCGCTCAATAAATACTATTGAATGAATGAACCAACTGCGGAGCGACCTCGGCCGCTAAGGGTCGCTGCGGGGCGGAGGGGGGCGGCCGGGCACGTCACTGGGCAGGGCTTGTCTCCATCTGTTGCCGAATTGTATATTCCAAGCGCTTAGTACAATGCTCGGCACATAGTAAGCGCTCAATGAATACTATTGAATGAATGAGTGAATGAGTGAGTGAGTGAGTGAGTGAGTGAGTGAGTGAGTGAGTGAGTGAGTGTGTGAGTGAGTGAGTGAGTGGCGGAGCGAGCTCGGCCGGTAGGGGTCGCTGTGGGGCGGGGCGGGGCGGGGCGGGAGGGGCGGCCGGGACCGTCATTGGGTAGGGATTGTCTCCATCTGTTGCCGAATTGTACCTTCCAGGCGCTTAGTACAGTGCTCTGCACAGAGTAAGCGCTCAATGAATATATATGAATGAATATATATGAATGAATGAATGAATGGCGGAACGAGCTCGGCCGGTAGGGGTCACTGCGGGGCTGGTGCCAGAGCGGCCGCTAGGGGTCGCTGCGGGACGGAGTGGGGGGGCCGGACCCGTCACTGGGCAGAGATTGTCTCTGTTGCTGAATTGTACCTTCCAAGCGCTTAGTACAGTGCTCTGCACAGATTAAGCGCTTAATGAATACTAATGAATGAATGAATGAATGAGTGAGTGAGTGAGTGAGTGAGTGAGTGAGTGAGTGAGTGAGTGAGTGAGTGAGTGAGTGAGCGGGCGGCGGAGCGAGCTCGGCCGGTAGGGGTCGCTGCGGGACGAAGGGCGGTGGCCGGGCCCGTCAGTGGGCAGGAATTGTCTCTGTTGCCGAATTGTACCTTCCAAGCGCTTAGTACAGTGCTCTGCACAGAGGAAGCAGTGTGGCTCAGTGGAAAGAGCACGGGCTTTGGAGTCAGAGGTCACGGGTTCGAATCCCAGCTCTGCCACTTGTCAGCTGTGTGACTGTGGGCAAGTCACTTCACTTCTCTGGGGCCTCAGTTCCCTCATCTGTAAAATGGGGATTCAGACTGTGAGCCCCACGTGGGACAACCTGATTCCCCTGTGTTTACCCCAGCGCTTAGAACAGTGCTCTGCACATAGTAACCAACATGAATGAATGAATGAATGAGTGAATGAGTGAATGAGTGGCGGAGCGAGCTCGGCCGGTAGGGGTCGCTGCGGGGCGGGGAGAGACAGGAGGCGGCAGGGACAATGACAGTGACAATTGGGCAGGGATTGTCTCTATCTACTGCCGAATTGTACCTTCCAAGCGCTTAGTACAGTGCTCTGCAGAGTCTGTGCAAAGCACTGTACTAAGCGCTCAATGAATACTATTGCATGAATGAGTGAGTGGCGGAGCGACCTCGGCCGGTAGGGGTCGCTGCGAGGCGGGGGGCGTGGTGGCCGGGCCCGTTAGTAGGCAGGAATTGTCTCTGCCCGATTGTACTTTTCAAGCGCTTAGTACAGTGCTCTGCACAGAGTAAGCGCTCAATGAATACTACTGAATGAGTGAGTGAGTGAGTGAGCGGCGGAGCGAGCTCGGCCGGCAGGGGTCGCTGCAGGGCGGGACAGGGGGCGGCCGGGACTGTCATTGGGCAGGGATTGTCTCTATCTACTGCCGAATTGTACCTTCCAAGCGCTTAGTACAGTATCTGCAGAGTCTGTGCAGAGCACTGTACTAAGTGTTCAATGAATACTATTGCATGAATGAGTGAGTGGGTGAGCGGCGGAGCGAGCTCGGCCGGTAGGGGTCGCTGCGGGGCGGGGCGGGGCGGGACGGGACGGGGCGGTCGGGACCGTCATCGGGCAGGGATTGTCTCTATCTACTACCGAATTGTACCTTCCAAGCGCTTAGTACAGAGCTCTGCAGAGTCTGTGCAGAGCACTGTACTAAGCGCTCAGTGAATACTATTGCATGAGTGAATGAGTGAGTGGGTGAGCGGCGGAGCGAGCTCGGCCGGTAGGGGTCGCTGCGGGTCGGACGTCAGAGCGGCCGCTAGGGGTCGCTGCGGGGCGGGCCCCTTGAAAAGCGGAGCGGACGGCGCGGCGGGCCAGACCCGCCCGGCCGGCTGCGGCGAGCGCTTGGCAGCGGGACGGGAGCGCGGACCCGCGGCGCGTTTGTGCGGTCCCTCGCCGTCGCCTTCCTCCGCTGGGGCGGGAGCGGCTGGCGGGAGGACGGCGGGCGGGCGCTGCTGCTGCCTCCGCCTCCGCCTCCGCCTCCGCCTCCGCCGGGCGCGGCCGGCACCATGCTGGAGAGCGGCGGCGGCGGCTGCAAGGCGGTGAAGGAGGGCGTGCTGGAGAAGCGCAGCGACGGGCTGCTGCAGCTGTGGAAGAAGAAGTGCTGCATCCTCACGGAGGAGGGCCTGCTGCTCATCCCGGCCAAGCAGCAGCAGCTGCAGCAGCAGCAGCAGCAGCAGCACCAGCCCCCGCCGCCGCCCCCGCCGCCGGCCGCAGGACCCCCCGACCAGTCCTTGCCGCCGCCCCTGCCGCCGCCCCCGCCGCCGCCCAGGCCCTGCCCGCCCCCCGCCGCCGCCGCCGCCGAGCCCCCGGCCAAGCTGAAGGAGCTGCACTTCTCCAACATGAAGACGGTCGACTGCGTGGAGCGCAAGGGCAAGTACATGTACTTCACGGTGGTCATGGCCGAGGGCAAGGAGATCGATTTCCGCTGCCCGCAGGACCAGGGCTGGAACGCGGAGATCACCCTGCAGATGGTGCAGTACAAGAACCGCCAGGCCATCCTGGCCGTCAAGTCCACCCGCCAGAAGCAGCAGCACCTCGGCCAGCCGCCCCCGCACGGCCCCGGCCTCCCCCGCCTCCCCCGCACCGCCTCCAACCCCGCCTAGCCCGCATGTCGAGGCGCGGGGGGCTGCGCCCCACGCTCCGCGCCCTCCCTCCCGCCCCCGCACCCTCCTCCCACCGGACTTGGGACCCCCGGGCACCCAGACTTTAACTCCTTTATTTATGGATCTTCTACTACGGTGGACCCTCCAGGGCGTGCAGCCTAATCTTATTTTAATGTATTTTCATGTACCATTATTTATTAGGATTTTGTGTCTCTCTTTTTTTTTTTTTTTTTTTTAAAAAGCTTGTTTTCAGACATTGCTGAATGTAGGCCCTTAACCCCCCAAGGTCACATAGCAAATGATTCATCAGCACCCCCGGATGCCTTTTAAGCAGAAAAAAGGGACGAGAGGGGGGAGGGAGGAGAAAAGAAAAAAAAGAAGATGTTAGAAAACCCGCTTCGGGGGGCGGGGGGGTGGTCACTCCCTGACATGGGGGATCGAACAGTTTATATCTTGCGGTGTCGACCGATCCGTCGGATCCTTGATTTTTCTCCGAAGTTATATTTGGGGGACAACCTATGGAAAGGATTCGGAATCCTTGTGAGAATTCCACTCTTCGAGGAACTGCTTCGGTGGGGAAGGGGTCGGGTTGTCATCTGATTTCAAAATATTTGTTAGAGCACAGTCCCGGTCGGAGGACGGACTTATCGGATTTCACTTACGGCCCATTTTTTCCCGGGGAGAAAGAGACCAGTCCGGAGCGAAATGTCATGATGTTCGAAAAAACGTAGGCTCTCCGATTTTGATTTGTGGGCATGTAGCCGATGAAAAAAAATGTATCTATTTTGTCTCCTAAAAATAGTAAAAAAAAAAAAAGAATCGTTATATTTTTGTGTCTGAATTTCTGCTTTAAATCCCATTTCCCCATCAAAACATCAGCCAAGGAGGGATTTGAAGAATCTCCCAGTCTAAATCTGAGTTGTGTAAATATTTTGAAGGCTGCGTAACGCTTAGCTCGTACCTAGAGAGTCCGCGCTGTTCGGTCGGTGTCTCTGCCTGATAAAAAGGCGTATTGACTTCTCTGATGCTAGGTTAACAAAACCCTGAAAATCGGAAGTGAAGAGTTAAATGGACATTTGATTTGGAGAAGACAACAGAGCTTAGTTTCTGCTGTCACCCCATCATTGAGGGATTCTGGAAAACTCTCAAAGAGGATGTGTCAGAACAAACACACTTCTGTTGGACACGGAAAGGAGAGTTAAACTACCCGGCACAGAGACATCTTGATGCAAACGGAACCGTTGATGTTGTTGAATGCTCTGGGGCCAAGATTCACTTCCTATCTGCATGGATTTAGTTTAAGGGTTTGTCTGTGCTTTTTATTCTTCTCTGTCTTTCAGAAGCTCGCAGAACGTCAGCCCATCCTTTGAAAAATAGCATTACGTTTGAGGGCAAGATATTGGAATGATTTTTGGAAAATTCTGTTTTTAGAGTTTTTAAAAAAAGTCAACAAAGCAAGGATCACCAAGCTGCTCTCCCTTCCCAGCCTGACACTTGGGTCGCCTGCGGGTCACGCCATGGGGTGGGTGGGGGAGAGGCAGAACGGAGCAGAGGCACAGAAAGCATTACCTGAAAAAGCAGCACATCTATGTGATGGCTCATTTGGGGGCAGGATGAGGAATGCTACGGCCAACAGAGGCTTCCGATTTTGAACTGTGCTCAGTTTGCCAAATAGAAGGCGATAGGACCACGCGAGTCCACCGAAGGGGAAAAGCCGTTTGCTTTTTTGGTTTTGTTTGTTTTTTTTAACCCGAGGTTTGAGGCGCAATAGGTCATTTTACCTCCCCGACAGGGCCCCTGCGTTTTTGTCGGATATGTTAATTTGCCTCTTTGGATCCTCATTTCCAGGTAAGGGAAGTTTGACATCTATATTTAACCATGGGGATAGCAGTACTTTAAGGAAAAAAAAAAGGAATGCCTCCACCTCATTGGCTGAAAATCTCTGATTGGGTTTCGTGCCAGAGCAGAGACCTGAGTTGTTGGCTTCTACCTATCCCTGAGCCCACGCTGTGGGTCGAGTAGTGCCTTTTCTGCCTCCTCCTTCAACGGGTACGCCTAACTGCCCCCGGTCGGAATGCCAGGGCCGGATATTGGGATCGGGGCCGGGTCCCTGATTGTCCACTTTAGAACCCCTAATGCTGGAAGGATTTGCTGACGGTCTGTGGCAACCTTTCTTTAAAAGAAAGGTTTGTTTTTTAGAGGTTGTTTCTTTTTTCTGGGGTCCTTTTTGATTTGGGGATTCTTTTGAAGGAATGGCACATCAGATCTGGAAGAGATTCAAAGCAGGACTGGGTAGCCATGGGTGAGTCTCCTCGCCCCTGTGCAACTGTCTAACTCACCTGAAAAGCTAAGATCGAATCACATCCCTTGTATTGAAAGTGTGAAAAATGAGATTCCCAACTAGAACTTGAACCACTGACTCTGAGACCCCATAGCGGCCTGAAGTATTCACACCCCTGAAGTAGAACTGAGGCACGGAGAGGAGATGATGAGAAGTAATCATGATTGTGGTCGCCGTTAAGCCCTAACTAGGTGCCAAGCCCAGGACTAAGCCCCAGTAAGATCAGCAAACACCATTTCAGTCTCCTGCAGTGCTCCCATGGCAGAGGCATTTGTTAGTCCCACTCGGTGCCCTGGTATTCGGGTATTTTCCATGGAGAGGGAACTTACTAAATGTGTGTTTGTTCGCCAGATCAATCTCTTCACTCGCGTTCTCTTAAGGGAATCAGGACCTCGTGTCCACCCCTCAGAGACTGAGGGGTCCCGCGTATTTCAGCCCTGGGCCTCAAACACCGAAGGCCGGATGCTGCTCGTTCAGGAGCACTTCTCTCTAAACCTTCATTCCCCTCCTCTGAAAGGTGTTTACCGTGCATGTCGACCCCTCCCTTGGATTTCTTGGTTTTGCCCGACTCCATTTGAATTTTAAGCATCTAATGTCTTTTAACCGGAGTCTCATTGGCTCCTAATAGGAGAAGCGAATTCTTGAATTCTGTGGCTTCAGACTTCCCACCGACTGTCAGCTGTACATGAGATGGGACTGTGTCCGATCTGCTTGTACAGAATCTAGCCCGGCGCTTGGTACATAGAAAGAGCTTATTACCGCAATGAACATTGTCTATCTAGCCTGGCTCCGGGGGTCCACCTCCCTGTCCAGAACAACATATGCCAGTAATAGTCTTAGAAGAGGAGCCAAGTTTTGAAGGCCCTCCTTCTAGACTGTTAGCTGCTTATGGGCAGAGATCAAGTCTACCAACTCCGTTGCGTTTTACTCTCTCAAGTGCCAGGCACAGGGCTCTGCACAAGGTAAAGGCTCAGTAAATGACATTGATCGACTGAGCGGAGGGGCTGGACTAATCTTTCAGATAGATTTGAGGCCTCATTTTGGGAACGCTCACAACTTTTGCCTAGAGAATTATTATTTGCTGGATAACAAGGACATGTTTCCTGGGTGGCAGTTCTGTAGCAAAATGTAAAAGGCTACTCATCAACGAAAAGAACTCCACTGACCTGAGAATTTCCTGTCAGTCAGTCAAAGGTATTTATTGAGTGCTTACTGCTTGCAGAGCACTTCTACTAAGTGCTCGGGAGAGTCCAGCAGAAAATACAACAGAGAAACACATTCCCTGCCCACAACGGGCTACTGCAAATCTTTAAAACATGTCACTGAAATTAGAGACAGTAATTGATTTTACATGCTAAGGGTTGCGCTGTAGAGAAAGAAAAAACTTTGCTGCTTTTTGAAAACCTTAAAATTTTAGTGATGGGGAAGAAATATGTTCCATTTGGTTTACCACTTATGTATGGAGCAGAGACTTGTTGGGTCAATTGGATTTTTTTGTGTGTCTCAGTACTCTATGTATTTTTCTTTGATAAATCACAGCAATAGAGTAACCAAAAGACCTGTTTGAAGTGGGTAGAAAAGGTAACTGTATTTTGTCCTCCCTTGTTTGCCAGGTGATGTCGAAAATGGGTATAGGATTCTGAAGAGAATTAGAGAGTATAAAGTTAACCAGTTACTTATGGGCACTGGCAAGCTCAGTGTCATTAGTAGCGTTTCTGGACACCTGGTGAAGAAAGCTAAATAATGTTCCATAATCAGAAATTTTAATGAATTTCCCTGGTGGCCTGTGTGTAATGAAAAAGCAGATTTTAGTAATGGTGGACTTTGGAAGGTCTTCAACTATTTCCTTTGCATAATCAAGAGAATCAACAAAGCATTCGGTGGCATTCTGCAGTATTTCCTCTCTTTAAGATTCATCATACACAAATTCCGGCTTCTGAAGATTAGGTGCCATGGAGTGCCAAATGTTTTCTAGCATATATTTGTGAACTGAAATAATAGTGTCATGATTTCTGTGTAAAGGACTCATATATGATTTCTGAGATTTGATTTATTTTTCATATTTTTCAAAATACATTCCGTTTAAAATAAAGAAATATCTATCAAAATGACCTGATGGCCTCCTGAAAGACTTCTCATTCTGACACGATCTTTGTGATGACCGGACAGATGGACCCTCGTTACCAGTTGGTTCCAAACAATGACTATTCCTTTTATGGGGGAAAAAAAAAGTGATTGCCTGAGATTCAGTCCTAATTTTTTGGTAATACAGTGGGAAATCCTAAAATATGAGGGTCCCTTTCAAACTGTGAATTCATCAGAGATGGTCTTCTGAAAATTTAAAAGGAGGAGAGCCTGTGCCTTAGCGATTTGGAGTTATGGCAGTTCCCTCTGAGTTACATTCCAGCTGTTCCAATGTTTCCCTGACAGCTGCAAGAGATGAGAATCTGGCCTTAGCATCATCCATAAAAACAGATATATGAATGTAAGGTCTTCTGTGTTTACAACAGGAGGGACCTGTTGTTCTCTACAGGCATTCAAAAGCCTCTGAATTTCAAAGACCTGTGAATAGGAAGAGACATTTAAGCATTAAATTAGCCCTATAGTCACATCACTCTCTTTTTGTGAGAAGGGATAGTAAATCAACGGACTGCTTCCCTGGTGAATGCTGCAGAACAGTGGAATATGCAGTGAGATGTGCTAAGGCCTCTGAAGGAACTAAAGGTAGGTTGTGGTCAAGAACCTTCAATAACAGTAATAGTATTTAAGCACTTACTGCACACTAAGCCCTGAAAACTTTGAAACAGAGAGCATTTGACTCCCTTAAACATATGACGACACACGTTCGGCATTTTTCTCTTTGAATTATTCAATCTCCCTCCCTCAATGAGCTCAGAGCATTATACGAATACTAACTGACTAATACAGTCCTTAAACCACCCCATTGTAGGGAAACAAGTATTACCATCCCTGCCTCGCTGGTGGAGACACAGAGAAATTAAAATTCATAAGGCCTGGGGTAAAACATGGAACCCGACCTACTAGATTCCTTCCATCTCCTTCATTTCCTCTCATGCTGCCTCCTCCTCCCCTTTCCAAAAATGTCACCTCTCCACAACTTGGCAACGCACACTGCAGAGGAAGGTGCCAGATCTGAAATTCTGCATCAGAGTGCTGAAACAACTTTAAAATATTGTCAATTAGCACCTCCAAGACACGTCTCGTGTGGTATGTGTAAGTTTTAATACCCTGTTCGCTTTATTGTTCCTGGAGGAGCAGCATGGCCTAGGGGATAGGGCGCAGGGAGTCAAAAGGACCGGGGTTCTAAACCTGCCTCTGCTGTTTGTCTGCTCTGTGACCTTGGGCAAGTCACTTCGCTTCTCCCTGCCTCATTTACCTCATCTGTTAAATGGGGATTAAGGGTGCGAGCCCCATGTGGGACATGGATTGTGTCCAACCTGATTAGCTTGTATTTATTTCCGTGCTTAATACAGTGTCCAGCACATTGTAAATGTTTAACAAATAGCATAAAAAAATGACCAGTCAATTCATTAACTCGTTTTATCCCGAATAAAAACTTACAATCACACAACAGTTCAATAAAGAAATGATGAGTATGGTATATTTATTCCTAGGCAAATATTCAACTGTGTAGTTTAGAGTAATGAAATTATTCCACAGGATGAGACATCTGTGGGACCTGGTTGGATTTATCAGCCATTTAGAGAACAGCATGGTCTAGTGGAAAGAGCATGGGCCTGGGAAGACAGAGGACCTTGATCCTAATCCCTGTTCTGTCACTTGCCTGCTGTGTGACCTTGGGGCAAGTCACTTAACTTCTCTGTGCCTCGGTTCCTTCATCTGCAAAATAGGGATTCAATACCTGTTCTCCCTCCTTAGACTGTGAACACCATGATTACCTTTTCTTCACACCAGTGCTTAGGACAGTGCTTGACACATAATAAGCACTTCACAAATACCATAATTATTATTATCAAAGTTTGCATTTGAGGAGCTGGAAATGAAGAGAATCCCACAGAGAAGTGATTAATTCCAGTTTGCATCAGTCCCCTGTCCAGGCAGCCCAGTTTGAACTCCAGAGTTTCTGGAACTAACCTTGGTCTTTCACCTAGTCGGCTGTGGGAGTCCCTCCGATCCTCAGTTTCTAGTCCCTTACTTCTCAGGGTCACCTGGGAAGATGGGCCTTTGGGAGCAGGAGAAGTGAAGATTGTGTGTCATGGTGGAGGTGAAGATGTTCATTAGCATTATTGTCAATTTTACAGATGGAAATCAGGAGTAAAAAGCTTGAAACATATGCCAGGTAGTATGAAATTCTCTCCGAACAGAGTCACGCAAAATAGTAAATTCTTTAGCGATCCTCTTAGCCTGGGCATTCTCTTCTTCTGCATCAATTGAGATGTCCTCTAGTGCCTAACTGGGCCTAGTACTAATGCTAATATTTTCAAATACGAGAGCACTCCAGAAAAACGGGTAATGTTCAAAGGAATCAAATGCAACTTTTTGCGGTCAGTTTGTACCAAGCTTTTAGCCGATGCACAAATCACAGCTTCCTATAAAATGTAGACTTTGGTTTGTAAAAATACTTGATTTTTGTAATCATTTAACTCAATCCTGTGGGACAGAGTGTGGACCAGTCAATCGGACAATCAGTGGCATTTATCAAGTGCTTATTGTGTACAGAGTACTGTACTGAGCACCAGGGAGAGAACCATCACTGCCCAAATTTTTCGCTAGTGCTGCCGAAATGGGTTGCCAAAAAAATGCCATTTTTTTAAAACTTCACATCTTTGTGTCCCGTCTCTCCTCTCTATTTCTTCTGCAATCTGAGGGTTTAGGACAGCTTTGGTTACTGAAGCCTTTTCACTAATCACCACATGTAGACCAGGTCATTTTGCACTTTCCTGTTTGTGTTCTTTATTCTGGCAATGAGGGTCCGGTCTCAGTTTCCACTGGGTTCCAGACCATTGAGAAGAAGTTCATTACAGTGGATCCTGCAGTGATGTGATTTTTAAAGTGACTGTGTTTCTGGAGCTCAAAGTGGGTTAAGGCAGAAGTCCAAGCGTACTTGGAAGGGGTAGAATAAGCTGAAAAGGAAATGGGTGTAGAAGGAGGAGAGAGAGAGAGACCCAGCATGGAATATTGAGGAACACACGCAGTAAAGGGACGAGAGGTGGAAGGAGACAGCAAAGGAATCAGAGATGAAGCAGTTGGAGGGATGGGAAGAACCAGGCCTGGCCTGGGTTGGTGAAACCAACACCAGGTCACATTCTAAGGAAAAAGGGGGTCAAGGAGGATTAGGACAGAGTAGAGCCCATTCAATTTAGCTAAGTCCAAAATGGAATTTCTCATCCCCTTTTTCCAACTTTCCCATCTCAGTTGACAACACCACCATCCGCCCTGAAACTGAAACCAGTGACCTCGGTATCCTCTTCACTCTCATCCAGCTCTCACAAACAATCAGCAGCTAAAACCGACCAACTTTTCCTCATTAACATTTTGAGAATCTGCTCCGTCCCCTCCCGAAAGGCAACAACCCCTGGTCCATATGGTCATTACATCACGATTGGACTATTGTATCAGCCTCCTGGCCTCTTGCTTCCTCCCTCCTTCCCTCCACATTACATTCTGCTGCCTAGATCATATTCCCAAAATGTCAGTTATCTCTTTCCCTCTCCCTCTTCACCCCTCCCCTCCTCCCTCCCCTCCAATGTGTCTCCCTATACATCAAACAGAGTCTCTTTACCGTTGGCCTTAAGAATCCTCTACTGACCTCTCCATTTACCCTTTGGCCTCTCCTCACCAACTCACTCTCCAACTCACACTTTTTTCCCTTCCCAAACTCATCTCATAGCCCGTTCTCATCTTCCCCACCCCTGACCCCAGGGCCTAGATCCCCTTCTGCCTTAGATTTCCCAGCGTAGCTTAGTGGAAAGAGCCCGGGCTTGGGAGTCAGAGGTCATGGGTTCTAATCCCAGCTCTGCCACGTGTCTGCTGTGTGACCTTGGGCAAGTCACCTAACTTCTCTGTGCCTCAGTTACCTCATCTGTAAAAATGGGGATTAAAAAATGTGAGCCCCATGTGGGACAATCTGATTACCCTGTATCTACCCCAAGTGCTCTGCACATAGTAAGCCCTTAACAAATGGAGAAGCAGCGTGGCTCAGTGGAAAGAGCACGGGCTTTGGAGTCAGGGCTCATGAGTTCGAATCCCAGCTCTGCCACTTGTCGGCTGTGTGACTGTGGGCAAGTCACTTAACTTCTCTGTGCCTCAGTTCCCTCATCTGTAAAATGGGGATTAAGACTGTGAGCCCCATGTGGGACAACCTGATTCCCCTATGTCTACCCCAGCGCTTAGAACAGTGCTCGGCACATAGTAAGCGCTTAACAAATACCAACATTATTATTAAATACCAAAATTATTAATTATTATTATTATTTCCCAGAGTTCACCCCACCCCAGCTTCAGAGTCCTTCTAAAATGCCATGTCTTCTAACAAGCTACCCCCCCACATCCCCTACAGGGTTAAGGTCCACTTGTATATTGCACGCACTTGGCATGACCCCTCAACTGAGCCTTTTGCAAGGAAAATATCACGGCTTTGCCACTGAGCATGTTCTGTTGTCATGGTGAGGTCACAATTTATCTATTTCAACACTAACTCAATTTCAGGGAGACTTTACAGTCGGTTTCCAAGGGGGTCTTGCTAGAGGCTAGTAGCTTTCTCTGAGGCATCCTTCATGTTTTGCGCACAAACCTTTCCTCACAGCACTATCTTGGGGAGCTGGTTATCTTGGGGAGCAAACCCCTCACCCCAGGGTGATTCATTGTTAACCCTTTCATATCCCCAAACCTCTATCCTAGCAGGGCTCATAACCCAAGTGGAAGTGGACACATATCAGTCAGAGGAGAGTTAAGAATAACAGTAAGTTACTCGTTGAGTGATGAAACTATTGAGGAAGGAAGGAAGGAGTTGCTGGGGGGCAGATCCCCAAGCTCATCACCCTTCCTGACCCTAGGCCTGGGTTGCGGCCAGCAGCCTCCTGGAGATCTGATGTCTCTAGATGAAGAGGATTCCCAACAGGAGAGTTCCTGCAGTTCCTGCCCATTCCTGCTCCTGCAGGGGTGGGGCGTCCACCCCTGTGATCCGTAGTGCCTCTGTGTATGAGCTAAGGTGCTGCAGGTGCTCTGCACACAGTAAGCACTCAGTAAATACCACTGGTTGAGTATAGGGGATATCATCACAGAAGCAAATTCACCCAGAAACCTCATTTATTAATAAATCAATGGTATTCTTTGAGCACTTATTATAATGTTGGTATTTGTTAAGTGCTTACTATGTGCAGAGCACTGTTCTAAGTGCTGGGGTAGATATAGGGTAATCAGGTTGTCCCACGTGAGGCTCACAGTTAATCCCCATTTTACAGATGAGGTAACTGAGGAAGAGAGAAATGAAGTGACTTGCCCACAGTCACACTGCTGACAAGTGGCAGAGGCGGGAGTCGAACCCATGACCTCTGACTCCGAAGCCCAGCCTCTTTCCACTGAGCCACGCAAGCGTTTGGGGGAGTACAACACAAAAGAGTCGATAGGCACATTATCTGTCCACCTCTACGGGCAGTAGGTTCAAGTTGCCTCCAAGCCATTCATTTATTTTACTACACAGCAAAGATCACTAGGCTGTAAGCTCCTTAAGGACAGAAACCATGTCTTTCAACTCTATTGTATTCCCCCAAGTGCCTGGTACATGCTCTGAACACAGCAAGCACTCAGTAAATATGACTGATTGAGTGAATTCTGTATTCTTAAAAAGTGCGTGAATCTTTTTTCTGAATAGATCTCAAAATTGTAATTTTTAAAAAAATGATATGGATGGATGTGATGATAGCACAGTTCCAATGGAAGGTTCTTGATCTCCTCAGGGTCTTTTTCAGTGATGGTGGATAAAAATGAACTGGTTTTGAATATGGAATCCAAAGGATGGTTCCCCCAAAGCAGAGCAGTTAAACTTACTACTGGTTGACTTGTGGAATTTTGCTAGCATAATGTTCTTGCCATTAAAACATTACATGGGGGTTACGGGAAAAACCTGAAATCAACAGTTTCATCACTTTCTTATAAGATTCAAAAAGATTAGGGTGGAAAGGAGCTTAGATTAGGTATATCAATAAGGTAAGCTCGCTGTGGGCAGGGCATGTGTCTGTTAATCGTTCGATTGTAATAATAATAATAATGTTGGTATTTGTTAAGCGCTTACTATGTGCAGAGAACTGTTCTAAGCACTGGGGTAGATACAGGCTAATCAGGTTGTCTCATGTGAGGGTCACAGTTAATCCCCATTTTACAGATGAGGTAACTGAGACCCAGAGAAGTTGGTGACTTTCCCATAGTCACACAGCTGACAAGTGGCAGAGCCGGGATTCGAACCCATGATCTCTGACTCCCAAGCCCGGGCTCTTTCCTCTCCCAAGCACTTAGTACAGTGCTCTGCACTCAGCAAACGATCAATAAGTACGATTGAATGAAAGTTTGGGTGAGAGGTGCGAGGTACTTTCTCAAATGCCTCGGTTTGGGTTAGGGAGTCGAGTAGCCTTTCTTTCTTTCTTTCTTTTATGAAGTCACTCAAGCAGCCCTGCGTGTGACACCAATAGTCCTTTTCAACCAAGTCCCCTTTGACTGCTCTTCATTCACAGGGCTCGGCTCATAAACACGATCCCGGCTCAGAGCCAGAGCCGCGCGGGCCACTTCTCTGTACACAAGTGATGACTGAGCGATCACCGACGGGGAAGTGATGCTGACGGCCTCAGACCCTGACAGCAGATTGCAAGCATTCTTGACCGGGGCACGGCGAGAGCCTGGGAAAAGACTTGGATTTCACTGTGGCATCTCCAAAGAAATCCATATCCGGTAGCGACGGAGGGAGAGCTAGTCTGCTGCCGTCTGATTTCGTGTCACTGATTTATGATCTGCCTAGATGAGCTTTGTCTAGCTCTGATCACCTAGAGGTAGTCGTGGTAAAAGTATACGGGTAATAAAGTCATTAGCTCGAGGGGAAGGAAGCATTCCTTCCAGGATACAGCCACACATCAGTCGATTGATCGATTAATGGTAGTTGTTAAGTGCTCACTCTGTATGTGCAGAGCACTGGGAGAATACAAAGTTGGTAGACATGATCCCTCCCCTCAAGAAGCTCACAGTCTAGTGAATTCAAGTGAATTTGAAAGAAAATGTTGAACCTGCAATCAGTCAGTGGTATTTATTGAGCCCTTACTGTGTGTAGAGCACTCTGATGGGCCAGTGATGATGATATGATGATATTTGTTAATTTTTTTAATGGTATTTGCTAAGCGCTTACTAAGTCGAGCTCTCTTCTAAGTGTTGGGGTAGATGTGAGTTAATCAGGTTGGACACAGTCCCTGTCCCACATGAGGCAGATGGTCTGGGTGAGAATAAATACCCCTTCTGAGTCAGAGGGAGGATAATATGGACAATGTTGGGATATAAATGGGTGGGAAGATGGATCTGGTCCTCTTGACCATCTAGGTGAAGATGAACACTGTTTGAGATTCCTATTTCCTTTATTCACAATCCCTCAGGAGTCAGGAGAGACGAAAGTGGGGGGTGGATAAGGGATGGGAGGCTGGGGAGGAAGGAGAGCGTGGGGAGGAGTTGGAACAGGGCCGGATTAGCACAGGTTTCCCTGACTCAACTTCTCCTGTCCCAAAACACTTGGCTGCAGAGGAACTGCAGCCCGAGGAAGTATCCGTCTCCAGCCTGAACACCCTGAGAGCCCTAGGTAGAAGCAAACACTGGAGGGAAGACTTCAGAGAGCTCCCATATATTGAATTTCCAGGCATGCTAATCAAATTCACTTTAGAAACAGTTCCAAGATCCTTGCCCACCAGTGAAGATAGTTGTCATTTCAGCCCCACAGCACTTATGGACATTTCCTTATACTCTGTGCTTCCCCTTATTGAATTTTTTTTTGTCTGTCCCCGCTACTAGATTGTAAGCTCCTTATCATGTAGATCATGTCTACCAACTCTTATATCGTACTGTCCAGGGGCTTAGTACAGTCATCTGCGCACAGTAAGCACTCAATAAATGCCAGTGATTGGTATTTATTGGTTACCTATGGTGTGCAGAACATACACCAAACACTTGGAAGATAGACCAGAAACAAGTGAAGTGTGTTCTTCAAGAGACTACAATCTCCCGCAGAATAATGATTAAAAATATCTGTGATATTTGTGCTATGCGTCAAGCACTCAACTATGTGTCGGGCAGATACAAGATTTTCAAATCAAACTCGGTACCTGTCCCAGGTGAGGCTCAAAGTCTAAGGTGGGCGGGAAGATAGATGGGCATAAATTATTTACAGATAAGGAAGCAGAAGGAAGAACAAAGTTGCAGTAGAGACCAGCATGTGTAGGTCACCCTGATAGAGTTGAATTAAAGATAGAATGAACAAATGATCGTTAGAGTAGAGGCTAGTTGTGAGTTCACAGGTGCTAGCAGGGATTGTGTGCTAGCAGGGATTGTTTCACTGCTCAAGGTTGCACTTGGAGAGTTTCCAGTACTCTACCAGTCTCGACTATTGGAGGGAGAGTCAAGCATAGGCATGATTGCAGGTTGAGGTGGGGCATTCTGGGAGAGATGTGTCCATGACGTTCCTATGGGCCAGAGATGACTCAACAGCATAAAACAGGGCAAGTTAGATTCTTCGACACTAAGAAGGCAAATTAAAACTTATTTATGGAAGAAATTGACCAATTGTGGCATTTGTTAAACTCTTACTATATGCCAAGCACTGTACTAAATGCTGGAGTAGAAACAAGTTGATCTTGATCCAAATCAGTCTCTATCCCTTATGGGGCTCACACTTTAAAGGGGAGGGAGAACAAGTCCATTTCATGGATGAGGAAACTGAGGTGCCAAAAAGTTAAGTGACTTGCTCAAGGTCACAGAGCAGGCAAGTTCATTCATTCGTTCATTCTATAGTATTTATTGAGTGATCATTCATTCATTCAATAGTATTTATTGAGCGCTTACTATGTGCAGAGCATTGTACTAAGTGCTTGGAATGAACAAGTCGGCAACAGATAGAGACAGTCCCTGCCGTTTGACGGGTTTACAGTCTAATCGGGGAGACGGACAGACAAGAACAATGGCAATAAATAGAGTCAAGGGGAAGAACATCTCGTAAAAACAATGGCAACTAAATAGAATCAAGGCGATGTACATTTCATTAACAAAATAAATAGGGTAATGGAAATATATGCAGTTGAGCGGACAAGTACAGTGCTGAGGGGATGGGAAGGGAGAGGGGGAGGAGCAGAGGGAAAGGGGGAAAAGAGGGTTTAGCTGCGGAGAGGTGAAGGGGGGGTGGTAGAGGGAGTAGAGGGAGAAGAGGAGCTCAGTCTGGGAAGGCCTCTTGGAAGAGGTGAGTTTTAAACTATGTTCAGAGCATTGTAAGCGCTTGGAATGTACAATTCGGCAACAGGTAGAGACAATCCCTGCCCAATAACGGGCTCACAGTCTGAACAGGGGAGAGTCAGGATTAGAACCCAGGTCCTCTGGCTCCCAAACCTGTGCTCTTTCCCTTAGGCTCTGCTGCTTCTTGAGCTATGCATAGTCATACCCTAGGCCCCACACGCATCGATAATTTTCAAGTGACCCTGCCACCCACATTCACAGGCAGTTAAGTAGATAGTTAAGAAGAACAGTTGAAGAAGCAGCGTGCCTTAGTGGAACCAACCAGGGCTTGGGAATCAGAGGTTGTGGATTCTAATCCCACCTCCTCCACCTATCAGCTGTGTGACTTTGGACAAGTCACTTCACTTCTCTGTGCCCCAGTGACCTTATCTGTAAAATGGGCATTAAGACTGTGAGTTCCACATGGGACAACCTAATGACCTTGTATCTACCCCAGCGCTTAGAACAGTGCTCGGCACATCGTAAGTGTTTAACAAATACCATAATAATAATAATAATTATTATTATTAATAAGACTTTCCCCACCAAGGTGTGTAACGTGTAACTCCATCCCCAAATTTTACCCCCCCCCAATCCTTCATTTTGGATGCTGGGAAAAGATAACATATATATAAAAGTTATTCTAGGAGTGTATCCATAGAGTTTTCTTGGTAATAGTACGGAAGAGGTTTACCATCGCCTCCTTCCCTGCAGTAAACTTAAGTCTCCACCCTCTACTCTCTCCAGTGCCGCTGCTGCTCAGCACAGGTGAGTTTTGACTTGTAGCAGATTGCCTTCCTTTCGCTAGCCACTGTCCAAGCTAGGAATGGAATGGATAGAAGAAGCGTGGCTCAGTGGAAAGAGCCCGGGCTTAGGAGTCAGAGGTTATGGGTTCTAATCCCAGCTCCGCCATCTGTCAGCTGTGTGACTTTGGGCAAGTCACTTAACTTCTCTGTGCCTCAGTTACCTCATCTGTAAAATGGGGCTGAAGACTTTGAACCTCACGTGGGACAACCTGATTACCCTGTATCTACCCCAGCGCTTAGAACAGTGCTCGGCACATAGTAAGCACTTAACAAATACCAATATTATTATTATTAGGCCTCTGCTTGACTCTCCCTCTCATAGGTGAGACTGATAGCGTACTGGATCTCCATGTGTGACCTTGAGAGAGGCCATGAATCTAACCTCTGCCCACAAAATGGAAAATTCTTCTGCCAATTAGGAAAGGTTTTGCTGAAAAAATAAGGGAAGCCTGAGATTGTGACAGCTAGAGATTTTTAGATAGTCTAGTCTTGGCAGTGAAATGATGGCACTTTGATGAAGATGTGGTTGTTTCATTTGGAATTGAAGCCCAGAGTATTCAGTTCTCTAAGGAAAAAGAAATACTGGGAGCCCCTCCCAGTTTCTGTCCCTCCTCATAGTCAGTCAAATGGCCTCTCAGGAGCATATGGAAGAACCAATCCAACAGCATTATTGGTTCAGAGCCCAACCATATCATCTGTTCCCTATTAATTTGAACGCTGCTTCTCCCTCTTGGTCAGGAGAATATTCCCAGAGCCAGTTGATAGATCCAAAGCTTTTATGGGGTCATGACCTTATTTTGTTCCTTGTTTCAAACCAAAGCCAGAGCTGTACGACTCTTGATCTCCAATTTAAATGCCACTGTACCTTCTCTGTGGGCATTTCTAGGAAAGGCTGAAGTGTTTTTAATCACTCCAGGAATGCAACACATCCTGTGTGTGAGACAACTGGAATCTGGAAT
The DNA here is from genome assembly GCF_004115215.2 of Ornithorhynchus anatinus. Lineage (NCBI taxonomy): Eukaryota > Metazoa > Chordata > Mammalia > Monotremata > Ornithorhynchidae > Ornithorhynchus > Ornithorhynchus anatinus. The sequence goes on along the minus strand of NC_041741.1, from coordinate 22,489,976 downwards.
CTCCCTCTCAAAAGAGCCGTAATCTGGCTATCGTAAATCCTGAGCTGGGTGAGTCAGGACAGCTCCAGCAGGTTGGAAGGCCAACTATTATTCACTTGAAACTTGGAAACAGACAAAGGTGTTGTTTCACACTGACCAAGTTTTGCAGGATAGGCAGCCATTTGCTTCTTTGCTTCTTCTCATGAGCAGTTTAATGGGAAACTTCCACTGGTTGCCTGGGAATGGCTTTTTAGTTCTTTCTTTTTCTTTCACGCAGGAGAAACCTCCTCCAGCCTCCGCGGATGGGAGTGACCTTCCCAACCATCAGGCCCGACCTGCGACCGGAAGCCATGGAAATGTCAGCCAGGGTTGGGTTGCTGTGGATCAGGAACTGGCCTCTGTGGTCACTCTGGATCAGGGCCTAAAATCTGCAGCTCGAAACCTCTGGGACCCCATGGCCCCCAGAGCACTGCCATCTCATCAGCCTATCCCTGCCCTTCTTTCCCAACACTGCCCCAAACAGCCCATCCCCAGCTTCGGATCCTGTCAGTTTACTCCCATCCATCCTCCCTCACCCATCCTTCACCTGTCCCCCACTCCACAACCCCAGCCAGGTGCGGCCTGAAGAAACCCCGCTCCATCACAGCAAGCTTCCCTTCATCCTCACCCTGTTCCTGACAGAGTCACTGCCCCTCCAATACAATACAGATTGGTAGACAAAATCTCTGCCACGGGGAGTTTACAGTTTTAAAGGGGAGACAGACAATAAAATACCTTTCAAATATATAAGTACATAAATGCTGTGGTGCTGGGATTCATAGCCAAGCACATGAGTGACATAGAAGGAAGGGCCAGTAGGGGAAGTCAGGGCTTAGTCAGGGAAGACTTCTTAGAGGAGATGTGATTTTATTAGGGCTTTGAAGGTGGGAGGGACTCGTGATCTGTCAGATCTCAAAGGGGAGGGAGTTCCAGGCCACAGGAAGGACATAGGCAAGGGATCGACAGCTAGATAGACGACATCAAGGTACAGTGAGTAGCTTGGCATTAGAGGAACCAAGTGTGTGGGCTGGCTTGTAGTAGAAGATCGGGGTAGGTAGGATGGGGAAAGCTGATGAGAGATCTGAGGCACAGGGAAGTTAAATGACTTGCCCACGGTCATTCAGCAGGCAAGTGGCAAAGCCAGGATTACAAACAGGCCCTCTGACTCCCTGGCCCCTGCTCTTTCCACTAAGCCAGGTTACTTCCCTATGTTCCGCTCTCTGCTCTTACCAGTTATATCATTATTTTCCTCCTGTTTCCGTTGTATGTTTGGCAATTAATGTCAGCCTAGCTCCCCAATTAGATTGTGTAATGTCCCAGAAGACATGAACTATATCTTTTACAATGCTCTGAGAGTAATAGGCTCTCAGTATATCCAGAGTGTTCCCAAGCTCCCAAGTCCAAAATGAAACAGTGTTATTTCACAATGTTATACCAATGACAATAATAATAATGATAATGATGGTATTTGTTAAGTAATTACTATGTGCCAAGCAGTGTACTAAGTACTGGGGTGTGTACAAGCAAACCATGTTGGATACAGGCCCTGTCCCACGTGGAGCTCATAATCTCACCCAAGTCCTCTAACTCCATAGTCTTTCCACTAGGCCAAACTGCTTTCTTCTAGTGAACCTCCTGTTTCCTTCTCCAGTGAATGCAAGAACTCAGGAAGGTCAAGTTATGATATCACACAATTTCACTGTTGACCCCAAAACTTGCATAGAATAATAATAATAATGATGGTGCTTGTTAAGTGCTTACTATGTGCCAGGCACTTTTCTAAGCGCTGGTGTAGATACAAGGTAATCAGGTTGTCCCACATAGGGCTCACAGTTTTAATCCCCATTTTACAGATGAGGGAACTGAGGCCCAGAGAAGTTAAGTGACATGCCGAAAGTCACACAGCTGACAAGTGGTGGAGCTGGGATTAGAACCCATGACCTCTGACTCTCAAACCCGGGCTCTTTCCACTAAGCTACGCTGCTTCTCAAGTTATCTCTCCCTGTCTCCATGTTTCCTCTTTCTCTGTCCTTCTGGATTTTCCCTCTCTTGCATAAATGAATCAATCAAGAGTATTTATTGAATGTTTAACTGTGTACAGAGCACTGTATTATGCCCTTAAAAGAGCACAGTACAGCATTATTAACAGCCAGATTCCCGGCCCATAAAGAGTTTGCGTGCCTTCATTCTCGAAATCAATCTGGTAGCTTGCATTCGGGAGGGTTTTCTTTTCATTTCTTCTTGCTTGTCCCTTGTGAAATTTGTTTAGGTTTCAGTTTTGTCTGACTCTGGGCACTACAGCCCAAATGACAAAATCTACAGTGAAATTTAAGGCTATTTTTCAGCTCCGCTGAGCTGCATTTGGTTTTAGGAGATTGCTGAGTTTTGCTCTGAGACCTCAAATGAAACCACTTGTTCTGTGAGCTAGGGTTCCTGGGAGCTCAGGGGAATGAAGTGTGACAGGGACAGATGGCGTTGGTGAACAACTTTGATTAAACTTCCAGTACCACAGTATTTCAAGGGCCTTGACAGCTTGGCTTGGTGTTTCCAAAAAGCTCTGTATAACTGCTCCTGGGGAGTCTTATTGGTCCAGCTCTGACTGCAAGAGAATCATGCTCTAATGGCAAGCCGGTCCTTCCCGGTATAAATCTAGCTATCCTTCCCCCGAGGCCCCAGACTAAGGCTGGCTCCCACATCCAGCCTGCTTCTCTCGTGAGAAGCAGCATCGTGGATAGAGCACAGGCCTGGGAGGCAGAAGGTCCTGAGTTCTAATCCAGACTCCACCACTTGTCTTCTGTGTGACCTTGGGCAAGTCACTTCACTTCTCAGTGCCTCAGTTCCCTTATCTGTAAAATGGGAATTGAGGCTGTGAGCCTCATGTGGGACAGGGACTGTGTCCAACCCTATTTGCTTGTATCCACTCCAGTGCTTAGTACAGTGCCTGAAACATAGTAAAGAAGAGAAACAGCATGGCGTAGTGGAAAGAGCACAGGTTTGGGAGTCAGAGGTTGTGGGTTCTAATCCCTGCTCTGCCATTTGTCAGCTGGGTGACTTTGGACAACTCATTTAATTTCTCTGCGTCTCAGTTACCTCACCTGTAAAATGGGGATTAAGACTGTGAACCCCATGAGGGACAACCTGATTACCTTGCATCTACCCCAGTGCTTAGAACAATGCTTCGCAAATAGTAAGCACTTAAATACCATCATTATTATTATTATTTTTAGTATTATTATTATTAATAAATACCATCATTATTATTACTCACTACTCTCCCTCCTTGCTGTTGTCCTCTGTCCTCCCCATTCCCACTGCTTCAGCAGCACTCAGTTTCAGCCACACCTCCTGCTAAACCTAGTTAAACCCGCTGGGCATGAGAAAGATAAGGAGTCAGGATGACCTTGTCCAATGCTCCTAATCAAGGAAAGAACTAGCTGCCTGGATACTTTAATTCTTTTAGATTTTCCTCTCTTGAAATGGCCATTTGAAATCTTGTAAAACTGACTTTTTTTCTTTGTCCTGAAAGTCCAATAAAGTTCTTGTTATTCCTAAAAAGCCAGCTGGTATTGGTCAAATGTCCTTAGTAGACCCATGCTGCAGACTAAACAGTGGAAGTTCCCCTTTTGTTTGAGCTGAGCTTCCTAGGGCCTGGGGAGATGGGGAGATGGCCTGGCTGATCACTGACTACTGAGGCTGATGATGGAGTTAGAAGATGCTGGAAGAGGAAAGGAAAGGAGGAGGAGAAGGAAGACAAGAGGAAAATGGAGGAAGGAGGAGGAGGAGGGGAGGGAGAAGAAGGATGGGGGTGGGGGGAAGGAGAAGAAGAAGAAGGAGAGGAAGGAGTGAGGGGGGAGGAAAAAGGGAGGGAGGAGAGGAAAAGGAGGAGGAGGAGGAGAAAGGGGGAAGAAGAATAGGGAGGAGGGAGAAGAGGAGGAGGGGGTGGGAAAGGAGGAAGGGAAGAGAAAGGAAGAGGAGGAGGAGGAAGCAGGGGAAGGGCAAGGAGGGGGGAAGGAGGAGGTGGAGGAGGGGGGAAGGGAAGAAGAGGAGGAGGACTTTGTCTCATTTTTACAATCATTAACTCAAAAGGTCATAGAAGGAAGAGCTTATGACTTTAAAATGAACAACTAGATTCACATGGCCCTCCCCTCTATTGCTCTTCTTCAGCTGTTTGGATGTATGCTTGATGAGGTGTTTCTGATGGGATTTTTATTGGCAATGCATTTCAATCTGGGCCATTCATCTCCTAAGAAGGGTCAAATCTGCCATTAGCTGACAGGAGAAGAAAACTGGTCTAGAACTTTTGGGTCTGCTGCTGTTTGAATATTTCTTTTTCTGTTTTCCTTCTGTGTTTATCCACTGGTGAGAAGGAAAAAACACAATAAAATTAGGTAAGGTGAGGGAGACCTCAACAAGGAAACTACACTTAATAATCCTGCCCCTGCCACTTGTCTGCTGTGTGACTCTGTGCCTCAGTTACCTCATCTGTAAAATGGGGATTATGACTGTGAGCCTCATGTGGGTCAGGGACTGTGACCAACCTTATAATCTTACATCTACCCTGGTGCTTAGTATAAAGTCTGGCTCATAGTAAGCACTTCACAAATACCATTAATCAAACCAAAAAATTGGCATTTGTTAAGTGCTTGCTATATACCAAGCACTGGGAGAAGGGCTGGGGTAGACATACAGGAAAATTTGATCTGAGTGTCCCCATTTCATAGGGATTCAGAGTCTAAGTAATTAGGGAAGCTACTTACCCCCATTTTATGGATGGGGAAACTGAAGTACAGATAGGTTAATTGATTGGTGGTGATTTGGAGCATTTCACTTAACTTCTCTGTCTCTGTTTCCTCACCTGTAAAAGGGGGAGAACCTGTTCTCCCTCCCTGTTAGACTGTGAGCCCTATGTAGGATGGGGACAGTGTCTGATCTGATTATCTTGAATCTACCCCAGCACTTAGAACAGTGCTTGGCTCATAGTAAGCACTTAAAAAGAATCAAAGTCCTTATTAGGCCATACTGTTTCCCTCATATTAGGCACATTAGATACCATAAAGTAAAAGGTACATTGTCAGAGGAGAACTTGGAATCTATAGGGGAAGACAAAGACATCATATACATACCCTAGAAATAAGTAACATCAGAACTACCTAGGAACAAAACAGAAATAAGCAAAAATCAATAAATAGTAATAAAAATGACATTTACTGAGCACCAACTAAATACAGTATACTGTACTAAGTACCAGAAAGGAAGAGAAGCACAGGATCCATTTCCTGCCCACAATCCATTTACATTCCGAAGGGGGAGAGAGACATAGAAATATGCACAAGGAGTGGAATCACAGTAAATCAAATGGAATGTCTAATTCATTATACATCTATACGCAAGTGCAGAGGAGGAGCATAAATAAATGAATATATAAGTTCTAGAGCTGACTGCAGGATTGGAAAAATTGGGGGTACTGCTAGTTAGTTGGGAAGATTTGTTGAGGAGGAGGTGGGATTTTAGGAAGGCTTTGAATAAAGAGATCATTATACATAACTCCATTAAGAGGGCAGCTGAGATGACCTTTCCAGGGAAATGGGGATTAGTCAGGAATGTCTCCTTGAGGTGACAGGAGGGTGGGGGGAGATGAGGTAAGGGGAGGGCAAGGAGAAGACCTTAAACGTGGAGAAGGACACGGCTTGTTGGATTGGAGAGGGAAGGGATTCCATGCCTGGGACCAGCAGGCACAGATAGATCAGTGCCCTTTGAGACTGAACTGAAAGCCTAAGTGCAGGTTGTAGGCTTGCTTGGGAGGAGCCAAGAATATAAACTGGGGTGGCAATTGGGAGGAGAGCTGAGGGTGATGGCTGCTAGAAAGCCTTGAAACCAGAAGTGGGCAGTTTCTGTTTTCCATGGGTCCAGAAGACCCTTGCTACCTCTCAGGGGCCCCACATTCCAGAAAGCGGAGAAGCAATTTATTTTAGGGCCTCTCAGGGGTTCTTTCTTGCATTCTCCTCCTCAGAGGATGAGTCTCCAAACTCAGAGGATGAGTCTTTGGTCTTGCTCGCCCTCTATGCCTGGGGGAGAATGGGCAAGACCTGCTATAAATGTATACATGTATCATATATACATCAGGACCAAGGAAATCCAAGATAGGCTGTATGCTTCCCAAGAGCAGGGATTGATTCATTGATTCATTCATCCAGACATATTTACTGAGGGCTTACTGTGTGCAAAGCACTCTACTAAGAGCTTGGGAGGGAACTCTATAACAACAAACAGACATTCCTGCCCCAAACGAGCTCACAGTTTAGAGGAATCAGGTCTATGAACTCCACTGTATTCTCCCAAACGTTTAGCACAGTGATCTGCACAGAGTGAGTGCTCAATAAATGCCATTTACTGATTGATTGAATTAAGACTACTGATGGATTAATTGATTGATCCTTCATGGACATAATCAATATGTGTAAGCTCATTTTGGACAGGGAATGTGTCTACTAATTCGGCTGTATTGTACTCTCCCAAGCACTCAGTACGGTGCTCTGCATAGTGCAAGTGCTCAATAAATACCACTGACTAATATGAGTGAATTTATCATTTCATTTTAGTTATTGCAAGCATATAACTTCCCTAGACTTTTACAATGCTCATTTATAATAAACAAGATACCTTCAGTCTCCTAAATTAAAAGCAAGTCAAACAGACATTATCCTATCCGAGCTCTGAGAATATTTTCATCCATTATAAAGTCACGTTTCACCATTTAACATTTCCTATTGTTATTATTACTAACATTAGTTAAGCAAATCACTGTACTAAGTTCTTGGGGAGATGTCTCCCCCGATTAGACTGTTAGCCGGTCAATGGGCAGGGATTGTCTCTATCTGTTGCCGAATTGTACATTCCAAGAGCTTAGTACAGTGCTCTGCACATAGTAAGAGCTCAATAAATACTACTGAATGAATGAATGGATGAAAATCAATTAAGACCTGGTCCCTAACCCTCAAGGGCCTCCCATTCTAAGTTGGGAAGGGCAGACACACAGAACAAATAAGAATATAATCTGAACTACACTGAAAGCAAGTTGAAATTCAAAAATAAAAAATAGCAATAAAATGTGCAAGTTAAATTCCTCTCTGATATCTCACTGCTTCAGGCAGCAACAATCTTTTGTGAGAAATTTCCACAGCCTCTCCAGTTGTCTAAAGTGGGGAACAGAGAATTCTCTTTGTCTCTTAAGGACAGCTTTCTGAATCCTCATTTCCAGGCTCAGTGACCAGCAAAGGCTTCTGGTTCAAAAACCAACATGGGCTAGTGGATAGAACACAGGCCTAAGAATCAGAAGGACATAGGTTCTATTCCTGGCTCTGCCACTGGTCTGCTGTGTGACCTTGGGCAAGTAATTCACTTCATTTCTCTGGGCCTCAGTTACCTCGTCTGTAAAATGGGGATTAAGACTGTGAACCCCATGAGGGACTGTGACTGTGTCCAACCTGACAAGTTTGTATCTATCCCAGTGCTTGGTATAGTGCTTGGCAGTTAATAATAATGATGGCATTTGTTAAGCACTTACTATGTGCCAAGCACTGTTCTAAGCTCTAGGGTGGTGGGGGCAATACAAGGTAATGGGGTTGTCCCAAATGGAGCTCACAGACTTAATCCCCATTTTCCAGAAGAAGTAACCGAGGCACAGAGAAGTTAAGTGACTTAATAATAATGTTGGTATTTGTTAAGCGCTTACTATGTCCCGAGCACTGTTCTAAGTGCTGGGGTAGACAGGGGAATCAGGTTGTCCCATGTAGGGCTCACAATCTTAATCCCCATTTTACAGATGAGGTATCTGAGGCACCGAGAAGTGAAGTGACTTGCCCAAAGTCACACAGCTGACAAGTGGTCGAGTTGGGCCCAAAGTCACATAGCTGACAAGTGGCAGAGGCAGGATTAGAACCCACGACCGTATGGTGTTAAATAGTACTTAAAAATGCCATAATTATTATTACAATTATTGAGTTCTATGAGGCCTTAAGCCCCAGATAAGTTAATGCACTTATCTACTGTGTGAACTCGGGAAAGTCAGTTAACTTCTCTGTGCTTCAGTTACCTAATCTATAAATGGGGATTAAGACTGTAGGAAATGGGGATTAAGACTGTAAATCTCATGTTGGATAGACATGGACTGTGTCTAATCTGATTATTTTGTATCTATCCCAGTGCTTAGTACACTACCTGGCTCATAGTAAGTGCCAAGCGCTTAGTACAGTGCTCTGCACAGAGTAAGCACTCAATAAATACTATCGAATGAATACCATTAGAAACAAACCAAAAACCAACAGCAAAACCTTTCTTTACAGCTTGATGCAGAGAAAGGAAAATCTCCTTAAATGTATGGTTCTCAGAGACATTCCCTCCTTCCAGTCTGTAGGTGAATAGTTTGTTTCCTGAAATCCATTTTTACTCTAAAATGGAGTCATGGATCTTCCAGGCACTTTTTCATTGTATATTTGCTACACTTTGCTATATTTGCTAGACTGACATTTTGACAATAAAATCATCATCACATTGGGCAAATGCCACATCCTGGCATTAATGGTTGGTGTTCATGAGGTACTTACTGAGAGCTAAATAAGCAGGTGGTAAGTGCTGGGTTAAATACAGGATCAGACCCAGCCCCTGTATCATAGGGGCCTTATGGTCTAAAAAGGAGTGGACAGATACCCAGAACGATAGGCGTGAAGTGAAAAGTAACAATCAATTGCCCATTCAGTAAATCAAGATGAAACTATTAAGGAAGGAAGTAAAGAATCTCAGGCTCCTTACCCCTCTAAGAGAGAAACAGCATAATGTAGTGAATAGAACATGGGCCTGGGAGTCTGGAGGTCATAGGTTCGAATTCTGACTCTGCCACTTGTCTGCTGTATGGCCTTGGGTAAGTCACTTAACTTCTCTGTGCCTCAGTTACTTCATCTGTAGAATGAGGATAGAGAATGTGAGCCCCACGTGGGACAGGAACTGTGTACAACCCTATTTGCTTGTGTCCACCCCAGCACTTAATACAGTCCCTGGCACATAGTAAGTGCTTAACAGATACCATTATTATAATTATTATTAATAATAATAATAATAGTCTTGGATTGCTGTTGGAAGCCTCTCCTGAAGAAGAGAAGGTAGGGGTAGTGCGGTAACAGACTCCAAACCAAACTAAGATAATAGCAAGACAAGATCACTCCCAGTGAAGTTCTAGAAGGTAGTCAGTCTCCTAGGAACAAAGCTATGCTCACCTTAGGACAGTTGCCCAAGGTGGAACATGTGAGGAGAATGAGTGGGAGCAGAGCAGCTGGACTGCTACCGTGTAGAGACCTGAAATTGGGAAATCAACAGCAACAGCAAGGAGGGCAGAGGAAGTGCTTTATGGATGAGGTAAAACAAAGTCTCAGACAGTACCGCATCCTAGCTGAACACTGAGACTCAGTTGCTGAGGACAAAAAGGGAGTAGCTCTTCCTGAGCAAAAGTTTTGCATAGAAAGAGAGACATGAAAGCAAAAGAGAAATCAGTGCCATACTCCACAAATTTCAAGTACAGCAACACCACAAGAGACAACCTTTCTGTGAACCCAATGTGGCTGGGACTGTGGATCCCTTATTGACCTTCTCAGTCACGCAGTCAGTCATAGAGAAGCAGCGTGGCTCAGTGGAAAGGGTACGGGCTTGGGAGTCAGCGGTCATGGGTTTGAATCCCGGCTCTGCCACTTATCAGCTGTGTAACTACGGGCAAGTCACTTAACTTCTCTGTGCCTCAGTTACCTCATCTGTAAAATGGGGATTAAGAGTGTGAGCCTCACGAGGGTCAATCTGATTACCCTATATCTACCCCAGTGCTTAGAACAGTGCTCTGCACATAGTAAGCGCTTAACAAATACCAACATTATTATAGGTGAATTTCACCATCAGCAGCATCTTCTTCAAAAGACAACTTATCTGTCTACCTATCTACATATATAAGAACAGGATTAGATAAAAGAAAAATCAGGTAGACCACATCCCCTGTCCCACATGAGGCTCAGTCTAAGTAGGAGTGAGGGTACTTGATCCCCATTTTACAGATGAGAAGCAACCTGGCCTAGTGGAAAGTGCAAGGGCCTGGGAGTCAGAGGACCTGGGTTCTAATCCTTTTTTTTGTTTCGTTCTGTTTTGCTCTGCCACCTGTCTCCCCCAATTAGACTGTGAGCCAGTCATTGGGAAGGGATTGTCTCTATTTGTTGCCAAAGTGTACATTCCAAGCGCTTAGTACAGTTCTCTGCACATAGTAAGCACTCAATAAATACTAATGAATAATCCTTATTCTGCCACTTTTCTGAAGTGTGGCTTTGGGTCAGTCACTTCTATGTGTCTCAGTTGCCTTACCTACAAAATAGAGATTCAGTACCCATTTCCCTCCTATTTAGATTGTGAGCCCCATGTGGCATCCGATTATCTTGATTCTACCCCCTCTCTAAGTACTATAGTACTTAGTAAATGCTTAATAAATACCATGGTCATTATTGTTATGAGAAAAACGAGACCCAGAAGTTAAGTGATTTGCCCAAAGACACAGAGCTGGGTGATCTGCAGCAACTTGGAGTGGCTGGTCCCAACATGGGGCATAAAACAATGACCCAAGGGATTTTGACCTTACAGGGATCTGGGCTAAGAGAATCCCTGTACTTTCTCCCCATCCTCCAGTCCCACAGGTGATAGGCCTTCCGCCCAGGTGGTTTGCAGATGTGGCCATTGGCTGATTGAGAGCCTGTCAAGAAATGTCACCTTGTTTCTGATATGAAACTCACTGCCCCTTCAATTCCTTCAATTTCAAGAGATTCTTTGTCTCCTGCTGTGAGAGCGGGTAAAAACAAGTCTACTGCATTTTCCCTAAGCTCATGATACTTTGGATGTCTCCCTCTAGTTTTCTCTAGAGTGCCTCCTCTCTCGGATCAGGATTCTAAGGAATAGTCATACTCTCTGAGTGGCTTCAAACACTGCTGGTATTTGCAAATCCCGCTCTCATCCAGCTCTAATTAACTTTGGCCAGAAATCCCAAAAGGTTCAGGTCACCTTTCATGTCCTTGTTTTGCCTCCCCTTGACAACCTCTGTTACACTCTTCTGTCTCTGTTTCTCTGGGCAGCGCTGGCAGGGGCAAAGGTCAGCAGTGATGATTCATTTCCTCTACATCAAGATGCTGGAGCTGTTTTACTGAGTGAGTCATCCGGATACCACAGAGAGCAGTGATAGTCTCCAACTGGAGGCCCCGAGGCCACAGCTGACCCCTCAGGAGAGTAACTGTAACTCGCAAGATCTTTAAGCCCTCTCTTGTGCTGCTCATATTTACTAATCCCCTTGGTAGCCAAACAAGTGCTTGACTTACGGAAAAGCCCACTTGCCTCTGTCTTCTCTCTGAATATATCATGCCCAGCAATGCTGAATCTAGAAGACTGAAGTGACTGGACTATGAAAAATCCACATAATCTAGCTTGTGTATTAACAGTGAGGTCAACACCCTGCTGTTCACAAGAGTGTCCTTTTCTCGTTGAACTTGAACAATGGATGAATCACGTTCAGGTAAGGCAGGGGGTGATTCATTCAAGAGGACAATGTTTAAATTGCTACACTGACCGTCTCCCACAGATCATTATCAGCCTTTTGAAGAGAGTTTTTTAAGCCATGTCATCTCCAACCCCCCTTATTGCACGGCTGACACATTTACACCAGGTAACAAATCACGGGCATAGAACTGGAGTTGGCCTTCCCCTCCCAGAAATCTCCTATTTGTTCAGCATTGGCCTTGAGAGAAGCTGTAACAGCGGCCAATACTTTCGTTTTAAGCAGGGGCAATGAGATGGTATAATGACCATGCAAACTGTGTGCAGCTCTCTGGTCCTGCCCCCTGATTACCATTAAATAGCTCCCTGGATTCTCCAGCTGCAGCTTCAACTAAATTGCAGGTGGAAAACTAGGTTTCTTCTTCCCTGGCTTGCTGGAGAATAGCTCAGCAGGTTCCAATCTATGGAAAATGTGCATGGAAAAAGCCATTTACTCTTCCTGACCTTTCCCTTTCCCTTGCTTCCTATTGCTACAAAGTGCCTGTTGTTTAATTAAGATCTCCGTTTTCCTCACTTGTACTCTGCACTTTAACTTCCTCCAAAGATTCGAAATCCTGCTACCTGCAGTCAGAGATAGGCAGGGATTCATCCCCTTGATTCTATTTATTGCTATTGTTTTTGTCTGTCTCTCCCGATTAGTCTGTAAGCCCGTCAATGGGCAGGGATTGTCTCTATCTGTTGCCGAATTGTACATTCCAAGTGCTTAGTACAGTGCTCTGCACATAGTAAGAGCTCAATAAATACTACTGAATGAATGAATTAATCATCGGACATTCTTTCTCAAACCTCCCTGGCCTCTCCATATTCCCTCAATCCCCTCCCTCCAATCATTCCATCCCTATCCTTCACTCCCAGCAACCTCCCTCATCCCCCTTCAGCTAACCCCTTCCCACTCCTTCTATGTCCTTCTCTACCAGCTCTGTTCCTCCTTCCCATGAACCAGCCCCATCAGCTCACTCCCATCCAAACCCACTCCAATCCTCAAGTCGTCCTTGCCCTCTGCTCCCCAATACTGCCCTAGCCAAGTGCAGCCTGTAGAACCCCCGCTCCATCATGAGAAAGTTTTCCTTCATTCTTGATCCTGATCCAGTCACTCCTCCCTCTCACCATTACTGACATCTGGCTCTCCCAGAGGACACTGTGTCTCTCCCACAGCACTTTTCAGAGCTGGCCTCATCTCCTTCTCCCCAAAACTCACTAGGAGAAGGAGGGGAATTGTCTTCCTTCGTGCTCCCCAGTGCCATTTTCACATCTTTTCTCCATGATCCTTCTCTTTCCTTTCCTTTGAAGCCCATACCATCTGTCTCTACCACCCACTCCAATTACTCACTGCCACAATCTACCACCACCCAGTGTCACCTCCAACTTTCTGAACCCCTTTGACCCCTTTCTCACAATCCTTCTCTCTTTCTCCAACCCTACACTAATCCTTGGGGACTTCAACATCTATGTGAATGTTCCCAGTGGCATTTCCGCTGCCTGCTTCCTCTCACTCCTCAACTCCACTGACCTCCTGCTCTATCCCAACTCGCCCACTTGCTAACTTGGACACTCGCTTAATCTCATCCTCTCTAGTCTGTATAATCTCCAACCTCACCAATTCTGAAATTCCACTCTCTGACCACAACCCCTTGACCTGCGTTCCCTCCCACACATGTGCTTTCCTGAAGATCTGTCCTGTTCCCCCACAGAGACCGCTGATCTTTTAACTCCTTCTATTCTCTAGAATCACCGTGCCCTGTTTTCTCTCCATAATAATAATGTTGGTGTTTGTTAAACGCTTACTATGTGCCGAGCACTGTTCTAAGCCCTGGGGTAGACACAGGAGAATCAGGTTGTCCCACGTGGGGCTCACAGTCTTAATCCCCATTTTACAGATGAGGGAACTGAGGCACAGAGAAGTGAAGTGACTTGCCCACAGTCACACAGCTGACAAGTGGCAGAGCTGTGATTCGAACCCATGACCTCTGACTCCAAAGCCCATGCTCTTTCCACTGAGCCACGCCATACCCAATCTATCTTCACTTGACACACACAAATCCATGCTTCAACACCACTTCCCTCTCCACTGAAATCAATTCCCTTATTCCCCTGTCCCTCCACTGATCTCTTACCATCAACCCACAGTGCTGGATCACCTCCACATTTTACTTTCTCCACTCTTGTGGACGAGCTGCTGAGTGCTGCTGGAGGAAATCCAGATACTAGGCCGACCTCATCCATCTCAAATTCAAGCTATTACTCTTTTCTCTCCTCTCCCCAGTAAAAATATGTCTCCATTCTTTTTTGACTTCTATACCTATTGTTTGCACCACCTATTTCAGACTTCTAACTCCTTTCTCAACCCCTACTTCTCCCCATTCCCCGTCAAATGACCACAGTGACCTTGCCATGCACTTCTTCTATGAAATTGAAGCCATCAAGCTTGAGGTCCCCAAAAATTTCCCCTGCTCTTCTTCAGTTCCTGCTTCCTATTGTCCTCTTTTCAAGGCTTCCATTCTTCCTAGTACTAAGAGATCTCCTGCCTTCCCTCAAAATCTACCCTCTCCATACCCATCTCTTCCTGCCATATCAAAACTCTTGCTCCTTCCCTTCTCCCATCCCTGATCACAATTTTCAGCTGCTCATTTTTCTATGGTTCTTTCACCACTCCTTTCAAACATGCCCATGTATAATAATAATAATAAAAAAAGTAATAATAAAATAATAAAAGAACCCTCCCTTGGCCCACAGAAGCCTAGCTCTCCTTCCATTCTTCTCCAAATTTCTTGAGAGAGTTGCTGCACCTGCTGCCTCCACATTTTCTCCTCCAATTCTCTCCTGGGGCATCTGCAGTCTGGCTTTTATCCCCTTCACTCCACTGAAATTGCTCTTTTGGCAAGCAATGATCTGCTTGACAAATCCAAAAACCTCTACTCCTTCCTCATCCTCCTCAACCTCTCAGCTGCCTTTGCCACTGTGGATCATCATCTTCTCGTGGAATCCCTTTGCAATCTTGGCTTCACTGCTACTTTCCTCTCCTGGTTCTTCTATGTCTCTGACAGCTCCTTCTAAGTCTCTGTTGCTGGCCCTTCCTCTGCCTCCCACCTGCTAACTGTAGGGAGTTCCCCCAGGCTCAGTTCTGGGTTTCCTTCTCTTCTCCATCTACACCCCCTCCCTTGGAGAACTGATTCCACTACCACGGCTTCAACTATGAGAAGCAGTGTGGCTCTGAGAAGCAGCGTGGCTCAGTGGAAAGAGCCCGGGCTTGGGAGTCAGAGGTCATGGGTTTGAATCCCGGCTCTGCCGCTTGTCTGTTGTGTAACTGTGGGCAAGTCACTTCACTTCTCTGTGCCTCAGTTACCTCATCTGTAAAATGGGGATTAACTGTGAGCCTCACGTGGGACAACCTGATTACCCTGTATCTACACCAGCACTTAGAACAGTGCTCCGCACATAGTAAGTGCTGAACAAATACCAACATTAGTATTTATTATTATTACCATCTCTACAGGATAATTACCAAATCTCCCTCGCCAGCCCTGACCTCTCTCTCTCCTCATATTTCATCCTGCCTCAGATCAGTTCTATTTGAAAGTCCTTTTGACATATCAAAATTAACAGAGCGAACAGGGGAGGAGATATAGATTTGGGTGTCATCTGCATAGAGATGATAGTTGAAGCCGTGGGAGCGAATGAGTTCACCGAGGGAGTGAGTATAAAAGGAGAACAGAAGGGGACCAACAACTGATCCTTGAGGAACCCCTACAGTTAGGGGATGGGAGCAGGAGGAGGAGCCCACATAGGAGACTGAGAATGAATGGCCAGAGAGATAAGAGGAGAACCAGGAGAGGATGGAGTCCGTGAAGCCAAGCTTGGATAATGTGTTGAGGAGAAGCGGATGGTCGACAGTTTTTGTGCCAAATTTAGGAACAATTGGGAAGCCCTTATTGCAGGGAGTGGTGATGGTACCCCTTGACCCTGTGAGGCAACAACATTCATTCACACACTCATCCAGGGTCAGTGAAGATGATCCCATTTTGGAGGAGTTTAAGGAGTCCAGCCACCCGGAGCTCGTTGTCCTGGTTTAAGTCTTAGGTGGTTTGGCTGTGGCTGCATTAGATGTCTCAGCTCAACATTAGATGTCTCAGATTGTGAGCCTCATGCGGGGAATGAATGGTTTTGCTGCATGAGGCCCTAGGACCAGTTCTTTCCCCGTTATGCCTATTGTTTTGGGGGGGGTTGCAGCTGGTGCTGCTCATGATTGCCTGCTGTCTTCATCCATTATCCAGAAAGCCAGGAAGGACGGTAACTTCTCCTGCATGCCTACCCCCTGAGAGAGTAAACCCATCCAGCAGTCTTTTTCCTGCCCAACAGAGCAATTTAGCCCCTCCCCAAACCCCTCTTTTGGACACACATTCAGGGAGGACTCATTCTCTGGAGAAGACACTAATGCTAGGGAAAGTCCAGGGAAAACATGGAAGAGGCAGCCAGCAGCTAGATTCATTCATTCATTCATTAGTATTTATTGAGCGCTTACTCAGGGCAGACCACTGTACTAAGCACTTGGAATGTACAATTCGGCAACAGATAGAGACAATCCCTGCCCAATGTCAGGCTCAACAGTCTAATCGGGGGAGACAGAAGGCAGAGCAAAACAGAATGAATCAAAAACAAGACAACATTATCGCAATAAATAGAATCAAGGGGATGTACACCGCATTATGAAAATAAATAGGGTAATAAATAATATATTTATAATATATGATATTGATATATGATATACGAATATATATGATTATATATGATATATTGATATATGATATAATATATGATATCATATTCATAATATATGAGCACAGTGCTGAGGGAAGGGGAAGGGGGGAGGAGGGAGAGGAGCCGAGGGAAAGCGACAGAGACCATAACAATGATAAGGGAAGAACCATTAAAAATGTTGTAGATTATGGCAGAGGACAGGACATTCTGGAGAAAGTATATCCATGGAGTTGCTATGAATTGGAAATGACGGCACTTTATAATAATAAGCCCCTCTACAAAACAATTCTATTTCTCACCAGCCATTCAAGTCCTCTGCCACACTTCTCAGCAAGATAATACAGTTTCTGCTCCAATTCTTCCTTCGACCTTGTTGACCACAGGGTCAAAGAATAGTCTCTTAGGAAGTGACTTCTGTGTTACAAGATGGAATTGGTCTTGCTCACCACATTTATGAGGGCAGAAAAGAGGTGAGTGAGCATTCATTACATCAGAATGAAAATGAGAAGCTGTGTTGCCTAATGGAAAGAGCTGGCCTGGGAGTCAAAGGACTTGTGTTCTAATTCTGGCTCTGCCATTTAACTTGCTGGGAAAGTTCTTTACCTCGGGAAAGTTATTTAACTTCTCCGTGTCTCAGTTTTCTCATCTTTAAAATGGGGATTCAATATGTGCTCTCCCTCCCATAGATTGTGAGTCCCATTTGGGACAGGGGCTTCGATTGAAATGCTTAAGTAGTGTATCTGCCCCAGTGCTTAAGCACAGTGTTTGGTACATAGAAAGCATTTAACAAATACCACAACTATTATAATTTTAATTATACTCAATATAATATTAAATATAATTACATATGAATTTAATTATATAATTGAATATTTCATTGTAATTTTTCAGGTGCTGGACATTAGTTTACAGGAGGCTTGATTGCCAACTGACCGATAAAGCAGAGTTCCAACATCGGGTTCTTCTGACACATTGTGTTTGTGGACCACAGCAGGTATGCCAAGCAGGAATTGGGGAAACCCAACTGGGGGAAGAAGTAGAACAGAGTTGTACCTTCACCTTGAGCCAACAGGAAGTAGATGTGTTGGGAGAGGTCAGCCACAGAGCAAGTTTGGAGAAGACTGGTCAGGATGGAATACCATTTTCTCAGTCCTCTAGAGTTAATTTTCTTGTGCCTCTAGAGTTGCAGAACTGTTCTTCAGCCACCACAGTTATTTTTAAGACATTCAAAACCCAGAGCTGCAACGTCTGAAGTTCCCAGACTGGGAAAGTGGACCAGAGACTAAACCCATCACTGCCGAAGTGCAGTAGAACAGGCCCCCTATCACATCGCCGGGGGAGCTGAGGTAGCGGATGTGTTGAGCAGGCTTTGTGGGTTTCGAATGTTGATGGGGGAACACAGAGATTGTGCTATTCGGCCTCATTCGATTCATCCATTCAGTTGTATTCATTGAGAAAGTGGCGGCTGGCTGGGGGACTGCAGAGTGCTTTGGAATGTGCTGATACCAGATTAATGGTACAGTCCTAATGGAAAACACAATGGGAGTCAGAGGATGTGGGTTCTAATCCTGCCTCCATCACTTGCCTGCAGTAAGAACTTGGGCAAGTCACTGACCTTCTCTATGCCTCAGTTTCCTCAACTGTACAATGGGGGGTCAATACCTTTTCTCCCTCCTATTTTAACTGTGAGCCCCATGTGGGCAGGGACTATGTCTGACTTGATTAACTTGGAATAGCCCCAAGGGGTAGGGAAGCCAAAGCCCCCTTTACCCCCTTTTAGCCCTTCCTAGCTTGGTCAAATGGGCAGGGGGGTGCTGGGCAGGGGGTGCAACCCTCCTCCCCCCTGAGCTAGTCAATAGTAACTGTTGTATTTGTTAAGTGCTTACTATGTGCCAGGCACCGTACTAATCGCTGGAGAGGATACAAGCAAATCGGATTGGATACAGTCCCTGTCCCACTTGATGCTCATATTTTACGTCTCCATTTTAAAGATGGGGGAACTGAGGCACAGAGAAGTGAAGTGACTTGCTCAAGGTCACACAGCAGACAAATGGAGAAGTGGGGATTAGAACTCAGATCCTTCTGACTCCCACTCCTGTGGACTATTCACTAGACCACGCTACTGTTTTTTAGCAGGGCCTGGGAGTAGGGTCTGGGGTGGGGCTGGGCCCTCAGAGCCTCCCTATCCTGGTTACCCAGATAGGGGTGCTTCCCTCCTCCCCCCTGAACTGGTGAATAAGGCATCAGGGGATGGTGGTGGGACTGGGCCTCCTCCATCCACAAACTAGCCAAATGGGCCTCCTCCATGGCCACCATGATGGGCCTGAAGTCATTTTCCTACCTGAACAGCCATTCCCGGATTTTCCTTTTTATTGGAACTGAGTTCCGGGGGCCATCATTCATTTATTCAGTAGTATTTATTGAGCACTTACTATGTGCAGAGCACTGTACTAAGCGCTTGGAATATACAATTCGTCAACAGAATGACATCCATCCCGGAGGCCATTCTGGTTTACTTCCACCCCGGCTCCTCACCGGCACCCTCTGGAGAACAATGCGTGCAACAGTGAACTCATCAGACTGCTGCCCTATTAGCCAGAGAAACTTCTATTCTCAAAACCCAACCTGGGGTGCGGGCACCAAGATTTATTCTGTTCTTCTCTCCTAGTCAAATCTCATTTGAAATATTTAGACTCAGCAACTGATAAAATCACAAACAAAATCCTGACTATGGGTAAACTTGAATGATTGCACTGTTGGCTAAGTTTTCCTGTAGACTTTCTTTAATTAGCTTGAATTTCTTTCAGACTCTGTTTCAATATAGCAGTTGAACACCAGAGATACATCTCTCCCCACCTTCTCCTCCACTTGACTCATTCCCCTTCTCACTTTTTCCTTTTCCAGTGGCTTTCCCAGCTCCACCCCTACCTCCTCATACCCTGACTGTCTCTCCTGCCTCTACCTCGAGTTCCAGCATTTTTCTTCTTGTTTTTAGCTTTAATCCTGGTGACAGTTACCACTGCAGGTACTTACTGTCACCTCCAGCCTCCCCTGCTGCTTCCCAGTTTGCAGCCTGGTCTCTCTACCCTGACCAAAGCTGTTGGACTAGGGAGGGGATGAACTGGGGGGTGACGGGGGTGGTTGAATGGTGACAGTGAAGGCCCAGAAGTGTCTGCTGTCCCCCATTACTCCCCAGATTCCCCACATCTCCATTCCTGGGGCTCTGGCCAGGGTAGAGAACCGGGACCTCTAGATTGTGAGCTCGGTAAGGGCAGAGAACATGTCTACCAACTCGGTTATACTGTACTTTCACAAGCTTTTAATACAGTGCTCTGCACAGAGTAAGTGCTCAATAAATATGATCGATTGATTGATCTATTGAACCATAACCTGGGATGAGGAAGTGGCAGTCGAGAGGAGTCAGCAGCTGCCAGCCACTATGCTGGAAATTAAATCACATTTTAAAAAACACAGGTACATGGAGTCGAGGTAGCGAGCATAGGAGAGTGGGTAGACGTGGGCCCTAAATCTTTGCTGCAGAGACTCGACTGGAAAGCTCCTGGGAATAGAGAAGGGCGGGGATAGGACAGGGCATGTGGGATGGGATTGGGAAGGAATTCATTTACCTGTAGTTTTAGGATGTAATGTCAGGGCAGGACATACATAGGCTGAAGGAAGTCCAGAAGATTGCTCTGGTCATATCCTCGTGGTGAACAAATTGTTGGGTGATCATCCCCTAGAGCGTGCCTGTACTTAAAACACCTTGTGTTAATCCAGCCAGAGTGTTTCTCAAGTGGTTATACTAAAACCTGCACTGCGATTAACAGAGAGTAATTCAAAACTATAATTGTAATTGTCACGGTGAATTTTAATAGTATGCTTGAACAAAAAGAATTTGCCAGCCTACCATTTGGAATTAATAGACGAGAAAAATGAGATTCTAAAAAAAATGACTTGTGTGGAAAAAAGTTACTATAGCCTTTGAAGTAATTCTCTTTCTCCAGGTCTGATAAGCCCTCTCCCCTGTGGCTTATGTCTTCTTGTTTCCCAGGTGCAAAAAAAAAAAATATGGTGATTTCAGTCTTATTATTTTGAAACCCAGGACTTTAAAATGGATCTCACCAACAGGAAAATGCACTTTTTTATGGTATTTGTTAGCACTTATTATGTTCCAGGCGCTGTACTAAACACTAAAGCTAATCAGGTTGGACACTGTCCATGTCCCACTTGGGGCTCACAGTTTTCATCCCCATTTTCCAGATAAGGGAAGTGAAGCACAGAAAAGTGAAGTAATTTGCCCAATGTCATACAGCAGACAAATGGCAAAGCTGGGATGAGAACCCAAGCCCTTCTGACTCCCAGGCCCATACTCTATCCACTTGGCCATGCTGCCCCTCTAATTGAGCTACTAGTTTTAAATCTTAGTGAAGCCATTGGCAGCAAATGATCACTGACTCAGAAACCCATACCTGTATTCTCCCTAACGCTTAGCACAAGACTTTACACTCAGTAAGTGTTCAACAAATATCACTGATTGATTGATTGATTGATTGATTGATTGATTGATTGGCTGAAAGAAATTAAGCAGCTCTTTGGAGAAATCAGGCTGTGGCCAAGTGAAAATTTTGATTGAAGTTAAAAATATAACTGACATCACTATTAGACTGATGATTCTTTGGACTCTCAAGACTCATTATCAACCACAACACCATTACTATGATTCTTGGGAAGAGCAGGAGGAGTTACTGAGGGTTGTCCAAATAGTATAATGTTCAAATATGGGAGCAAATATATTGCTTAAAAAAGGTGTTAAATCCTGCTGGTGATAATGATGCTGGTAAATATTTCCGCCCACTGGTATTCCCTTGGAATTTATCTGGAATGCTGCCTTACCAGAATCTTCGGCATTGCCAAACCTCAGATAGTAATAGAGAAGCAGTGTGGCACAGTGGAAAGAGCATGGGTTTAGGAGTCAGAGGTCATGGGTTCTAATCCCGGCCCCACCACCTGTCAGCTGCGTGACTTTGGCCAAATTACTTAACTTCTTGGTGCCTCAGTTACCTCATCTGTAAAATGGGGATTAAGACTGTGTGCCTCAAATGGGACAAACTGATTACCCTCTATCTGCCCCAGTGCTTAGAATAGTGCTCAGCACATAGTAAGTGCTTAACAAATACCAACATTATTATTATTATTATAGCAGCAATAGCAGCAGTAATTGCATTTATTAAGCACTTACTGTATGCAGAACACTAAGTGCTGGGAGAGAATAAACAAATGAGAATTAGACAGGGCCCTGTTGGAAGAGAAGACATAAATGGGAATTAGACATGATCTCTGTCCCTTGAGGGGCTGACAGTCCAAGAGTTTACGTGGGGATAAGGGGTAGGAGACAAGAAACAACAGGAATGACGAAACATTAAAACACAACACAAACACATAGGCAAAATAGGCTCAAAGTATCGAGGAGATGGAGAAGTCGGAGAGTATGTGGATGAAGCTTTTATCCTCAACCTGGTGGTCATGGAAATGCCTGCAGAGAGGACCCTAATTGGAGGGAGAGAAGGTGACAGGTACCACAGTGCTCTTTTAGGCTTCTCCTCTTAGCAAATTTCAACTTTGCCTCCTTGAAAGATGGAAGGAAACCGGAGGGTGTCGAGACCAAATGTTCCATGACAAATGCTGGATGATTCTGGGATTCCAGAGTTCTTAAGAGAGGTCTAAATTCTGTGTCTAGCCAGTAGGGCCTCCCTATCTATCTGGTTTGACCAGATTTGGGGTTTGAAAATTGTAAGTCTTTTTTATTCACAAGTCTATAAAAAATAGGTTTAACCAGCAGCAAGAACACTGAGTTGCAGTGTAGGTTGGCAGATGAGTCTCACCACAAGGATATACTCCCAGTTTGTCAATTTTGAAATTTATTTTCCAGAAAATGCCCCTTCCAGTAGCCATTTCTTCTAAGCAACTGTCTGGCTTTATACATGTAGATGTTTGGGCATCATTTGTAGTGAAATAACTGGTCTGAAATAGGAAATCAGGCTAACTCCTCATTTTCTGATAGGTAACTTTTTTCTTTGTCTTCCTTTTTCTTCCCTTTTCATACTGCACAGGGTCTTATTTCACTACAAGGACAAAACAGAACACCTGCTCTAAATCTGAATGCTTTTTCTGAGATGAAAAAAAAGAAAGAGAAAGAAAGAACTCCCTTCTGGCAAGGCCAGCTGTTCTTCTCATTTAAATACCAAATATAAGGTGTCGGTGAGAAGGGAAACAGAGGAGTCATTGAGAAGAACAGTTCGGTGGAGACCAGAAATTTTCAAAATTTATGAGCTCAATGTGAGTGCAAAGTTTATGGAATTTTTGAACCAAATCCATCTTGTTCCTAGAAGACATTAAAATTTCTTTGCCCTTTTTTTATGGAATCTGTAAACTATCTTCCAATTGATACGGAGTTTCAATTTTGTGTGAGAGACTGTTTGTGTGTGTGTGTAGAATTAGTTTGTGTCTCCCCACTCCTCAAGAAACTCCAATGGCTGCTTAACCCCTCTGCATCAAACAGAAACTCCTTACAATCTGTTTCAAAGCACTCAATCACTTTGCCCCATCCTACCTCGCCTTACTAATCTCCCAGCCGGCAGACTTCGCTCCTCTAGAGTCATTTTACTCACTGTGCCCCGATCTCGTCTATCTCACCTCTGACCCATTTTGCCACGTCCTCCCCCTAGCTCGGAACTCCCTCCCTCTCTATATCTGTCAGACCTCCACTCTCTCTACCTTCAAAGCTTTATTAAGGTCACATCTCCTCCCAAGGACCTTTCTGATTAAGCCCTCTTTTCTCTGGCTCACTATCCCTTCTGTGTCACTTATGCATTTGGATCTGTGACCTTTGGACATTGGAAATTTTCCCCACCCCCAACTCCATATCTTACATTCATATCTTTAAATTATATAAGTTGTTTATTTATTCATATTAATGTCTATCTCCCCCTCTAGGCTGTAAGCTCATTTTGGGCAGGGAACCACTCTGCTAATTCTGTTGTATTGTACTCCCCCAAGTGCTTAGTACAGTGCTCGTATAGTAAATGCTCAATAAATACCATTGATTGATAGATTGATAGGTTTGTATTTTATCAAATAGACTAAAAATTAAGTTGGGGGGTGATCTCTCTGTCCCCAAAGAAAATTGAGCAGACAAAATTTTCTTACAGATGGGTTAGTGATTAAATAAATAAAAATTATTTCATCCATGTCAGGGTTGAGCCCCACTAGCCCATATGGGGATGTTTATACTGTTGAGTCAGGGTGGCCCAATGCATAGAGCACAGGGAGCATGGGGCCAGGATTCTAATCCTAGCCTTGCCACTTGCCAGCTGGGTGACCTTGAATAAGTGACCTGGCTTTTCTATGCCTCAGTTTCCTCATCTGCAAAATGGGGATTCAATACCAATTCTCCTTCCCCATTAGTCTGTGAGCCCCATGAGACAAAAGTACTCTCCTCAACCTGATTTTCTTGTATCTATTACAGGGATTTATACAGTGCGTGGCATAGAGTAAATGCTTAACAAACACTTATTGTGTTTATCAAGCACTGAGCACTTGTGCGCAGAGCACTGTTCTAAGTTCTTGGGAGAGTTCAACAATAGGGTTGGTAGATACCATCCCTGCCCACAGTGATCTTATAGTCTAGAAGCAGCATGAAGCAGCATGGCTTAGTGACATGGTATGGGTAGGGCTCACCTCCTCCAAGAGGCCTTCCCAGACTGAGCTACCTCCTTTTCCCTCTGTTCCGCCTCCACACTCTGCTCCTCCCCCATCCCCCTTCCCCTCCCCTCAGCTGAGCCCCCTTTCCCTCTGGTCCCCCTCCCCTCCCCACCCCACCCTCTGCTCCTCCCCCTCCTCCTTCCCCTCCCCTTAGCACTGTGCTCATTTGTATATATTATTTATGACTCTATTTATTTTTTTAATGAGGTGTACATCCCCTTGATTCTATTTATCGTGATAATGTTGTCTTGTTTTTGTTTCATTCTGTTTAGCTCTGCTGTCTATCTCCCCAGATTAGACTGTGAGCCCATCATTGGGCAGGGATTGTCTCTGTCTGTTGCTGAATTGTACATTCCAAGCGCTTAGTACAGTGCTTTGCACATAGCAAGTACTCAATAAATACTATTGAATGAATGAATGTCTGCTGTATGACTTTGGGCAAGTCTATTCACTTCTCTGTGCCTCGGTTACCTCATCTGTAAAATGGGGATTGAGACTGTGTGAATCCCACATGAGACTGAAAGAGGAAAGGGAAGGCCTCTTGGGGAAGATCTGCCTTTAATAAAACTTTGAAGGTGGGGAGAGTAATTGTCGATTATGAGAAGGGAGGGTGTTCCAGTCCAGAGATAGGATGTGGGTGAGAGGTTGGAGGAGAGATAGATGAGAATGAGGTAAAGTGAGAAGGTTAGCATTAGAGGAACAAAATGTGTGGGCTGGATTGTAGCAGGAGAGTAGCAAGGTGAGGTAGGAGGGGACAAGGTGATTGAATGCTTAGAAGCCTATGATGAAGAATCTCTGTTTGATGAGGAGGTGGATGGGCAACCACTGGAGTTTTTTGATGAGAGGGGAAAAATGGCTTGAATGCTACTGAAGAAAAATGATCTGGGCAGCAGAGTGAAGTATGAACTGGAGTGGGGAAGAGACAGGAAGCAGGGAGGTTAGCGAGGAGGCTGATACAGTAATCAAGGTGTGGCAGGATAAGTGTTTGGAGTAACATGATAGCAGTTTGGGTGGAGAGGAAAGGGTGGATTTTAGTGATGTTGTGAAGGTCAAACTGATAGAATTTAATGATGGATTAAATATGTGGGTTGAATGAGAGAGAGGAGTCAAGAATAACATCAAAGTTACAGGCTTGTGAGACAGGAAGCTTGGTGGTGCCAGCATGGTACAGTGGATAGAGCACGGGCCTGGAAGTCAGAAGGGCAAAGGTTCTAATCCTGGATCTGCCACTTGTCTGCTGCATGATTCTGGGCAAGTCACTTCACTTCTCTGGACCTAATTTACCTTATCTGTAAAATGGGGATTGAGACTGTGAGCCCCATATGGGACAGGGACTGTGTCCAAACAGATTTGCTTGTATCCCTTTCAGTGCTTAGAACAGTGCCTAACAAAGAGTAAGTGCTTAACAAATACCACAGTTGCTGTGGGGGAGTAGCAAAGATTTGCAGGAGGAGGGAGTGTGAGAGATGACGCAGGTGAGAAGGTTATGGTCAGAGAGAGGGATTTCAGAGTTGGTGAGGGAGGAGGTAGCGCAGCGGGAGGAGATGACGAGATCGAGGGTGTGATCGAGTCGGTGAGTGGGGGAGGTATGGTGGAGCAGGAGATGGCAGAGTTGAGGAGGGATAGCAGGAGGGTGGCAGAGGAGTGACCGGGTACATCCATGTGGATGTTGAAGTCTCCGAGGATCAGAGTGGGCACAGAGAAGGAGAGAAGGAAGGTGAGAAAGGGGTCTAGGTGCTTGAAGAAGTCGGAGGTGGGACCAGAAGGGCGGTAGATGACAGCTACAAGTAACTGGAGGGGGTGGTAGAGGCGAATGATATGGGCATCGAAGGAGGGGAAGGAGAGGGAAGGGAGAGGAGGGATAGTGTGGAAGTGGCAACGGGGTGAGAGGAGGAAGCCGACGTCTCCTCCCTTACCGGTGAGTCTGGGGGAGTGGGAGAAGGAGAGGCCACTGCTGGAGAGAGCAGCTGTGGAGCTGGTGTCTTCAGGAGTGAGCCAAGTTTCCGTAAGGGCGAGGAGGAGGAGAGAGCGAGAAAGAAAAAGGTCATGGATGAAAGGTAGTTTACCTGTAATGGAGCGCAGGTTCCAGAGGCCAAACTTGAAAGTAGCTGTGGGTGCAAGGGGGGAAGTAGGGGGAGAGATGGGGGAGGGGAGGGTTTGGATGGAAATGAGGTGGCGGGGCCCTGGATGGGGAGAGGGGGAGGAGGGGTGGCGGTAGGATAGGAGGACTGGGATGGGGCGTGGGTGGGGGACAGGGAAGGGGTGAGGGGGTAAGGAGGGTGTCTGTTGGAGGGGGAGAGAAGGGGGAGGGGGAAGAGGGGTGGCGCTGGTAAAGTGGGGTTCTAGGGCGGGGGAGGGAAGGGGGGGAGGAGGCAGAGGAAAGAGCGGGAAAGAGCTGGGCCAGAGAGGGGAAGGGGAGGTTTGGAAGGGGCAGGAGGGAGGAGGGGGTGTGGAAGGACATGGTGAGGCCAGAGAGGTAGGTGGCAGCAATGACAACAATAAACAATAACATGCGAAATTGGTAATATAGTAACATGATACAGTATGATACAATAAAATAGTGTTAATAAGCGGGCGATGAGACAGTATGATACAATATAATAGTGTTAATAAGCGGGCGATGACCAGGGTCAGGGGTCGACTTGACTAAGGGTCGACCTGATCAAAATCAAAGTCAAAAGGTTAGCAGCAAGGAGAGTCCCGGGGCTCATGTCCAAATGTCTGTAAGGCAGCAGCGGGGGCCCTGAGGTTGTCCAGGGGCGGGGGGTTTGCAGGTGTAGGCGGTAGCTAAGGTAAGGTAACACAGTGAGAACAAGGACATCGTCGCCCGGGGCGGGAGAGATCAATCGCCTCACGAGGGAAGAGGGAGTGAGGGCTCCCTAAAATGGCCACTTCAGGCGGAGTGTCAGGGGGGCGGCGGTTGGGAAGCACAATGTCTCCAGGCCCGAGCAGGGGAACACAACGTCCCCAGGGGACACAATGTCCCCAGGGCCGGGCAGGGGAGCACAAGGTCCCTGGGCCCGAGCAGGGGAGCACAATGGGAGCTGGTGGCTGGGGGTCTGTGGGGTCGGGGAGATCCTTAGTGTCAGAGTCCTTGAGTGGGGGTGCGGAGGTCCAGGTTGCAGAAGGATGAGGCGGACACGGGTCCGGGTGGTCCAAGGCGCAGCTCCCTGGGAGAGGTGGGGATGGTGTGGATGAGTTGGAGGTCAGCAGGCGAAGGGCTTGGCGGGAATAGGGGCCGGGCGGTCCAAGGCTCCACTGCAAGGGAGAGGAGCTCCCAAGTCCATGTGGTAGCCGATTCAGTCGGGAATAAGTGGTTGAGCCAGAATTAGAACCCAAGACCTTCTGATTGCCAGGCCTGTGCTTTATCCTCTGTCTCATGCTGGTTCTCGATGGCTTTGGGGGTTTTGTTCTCCTTTCAAACACTGTTAGTTTTCCACCTAAGCAGATCCAGCCATTGCTATGTTCTTTCTATTTCAGAACCCATGTCATTTGTAGCTGATCCCTGTGTGTCACCTCATCCTACAACAATCACTGATTTGCATGTTTTTTAAGGCCCAATCTGACATCACCTTCAGGAGAAAAGGAAGCAGAAGCAGCAGACAGATCAATCAGTTGCCTGAATTTGGGAAACCATCCTAGAAACAAGACACATGTTCCTTGTCTTCAAGGAACTTACACTTTAATGGGGAAAGTATAGCTTCTCCCTTCTCCAGTCCACACTTCACTCTTCTGGCCAGGTCATTTTTTCTAAATCGTCCTTTTTTACTCTTCTCCCCATTCCTCAAAATCCTCAGTAGTTGCCCGTTCCTCTCCATATTAAGCAGAAGCTTCGAACCACTGGCTTCTGTCATTCAATCATCTCTCTCCCATCACGTACCCTCACCTTTTTCCCACTAAACCTCAGATCCCACATCTCCTTCCTCTCAAGCCAACCTTCTCACTGTGCCTCATTGTTGTGTCTTTCTCTGCAACCTCTTGCTCACAGCTCTCTCTTCTGCCTGGAACCCCCACCCCATTTACATCCGGCAGACCACTGTTCATCCCATCTTCAAAGCCCTTCTAAAATCACATTTCCCCAAGAAGGCTTTCCCTGGCTAATCTTTTATCTTCCCACCCTATTTCACCCCCAACTGCCACTTCAGCACTTCTATGTCATTTAAACTCTTAGGTATTCATTTCTCCTGCCTCTATAGCACTTAGGCAGATACCTGTATATTACATTGCTTTTTCTTACCTGTAATTTATTGTATTATCTGTCTCCTTTGCTAGATTGTAAACTCCTTGATGGCAGGGATCATGTCTACTAACTCTAGTGTATTGTACTCTCCCAAGCACTTAGTGCAATGTTCTGCACATGGTAAGTGATCAATAAATACTAATGATTGACTGATAATGGAAGGGCACAGAGAGTAGAACCAGGAGAGGAAGTGGGTGGATTTTATTTCAGGCAATGGAGGTAAGAATTTCAATGAATGGATGATTGCAGGCTTCTGAAACTCACCTTCAGTTATGCCATTATAAGAATTCCACTCCCTGTGGTCCAGCAGGCCAGGACTTTGAGTGAATGTGCTAATAGTCATTCAGTCATATTTAGTTACTGAGCGTTAACTGTGTGCAGAGCACTGAACTAAGCACTTGGGAGAGTAAGATATACTAATACAACAGAAACAGTCCCTGCCCACAGTGAACTTACAATCTAGAAGGGGAGGCAGACATTAATATAAATAAATAAATTATAGATATGTACATAAGTACTGTGGGGCTGGGAGGGGTGATGAATAGAGGGTGACACAGAAGGGAGAGGGAGAAGAGGAAAGGAGGGCTTAGTCAGGGAAAGCCTCTTGGAGGAGATGTGCCTTCAATAAGACTTTGAAGTGGGGTAGAGTAATTATCTGTAGGATATGAAGAGGAAGAGTATTCCAGGCCAGAGGCAGGATGTGGGCGAGAGGTCGGTGGCAAGATAGAGGAGATTGAGGCACAGTGAGGTGAGCATTAGAGGAGTGAAGTGTACCTGCTGGGTTGTAGTAGGAGGGTAGCAAGATGAGATAGGAGGAGACAAGGTGATTGGTAGGACACAGTTTGATGACTGACTGAATATGTGGGTTGAAGAAGAGAGAGGAATCAAAGATAATGCCAAGATTGGGGGCTTGGGAGACATGGAGGGTGATAGGGTTGTCAACAGTGACTGGAAAGTCAGTGGCAGGACAGTGTTTGGGTGGACAGATGAGGAGTCTAGTTTTGAATGTGTTGTAAACTGGCCCATAATTCCAATATGTTCTATGAAACAATGTGACTGGAAAAGGATCAGAAAAGTTGGAAATTAGCAAAAAGCAGAAAAAATGAATCACGTTGACCCAGGATCCTCCTCCATTGGAATATGGGGTCTATCAAGTGACCCCACCCTGCCCGTCTACCATCACTGAGGTAAAGTCCTGTCCTATTAGAGCCATCTGGACAGAAGGTGGAGTTCCAGCAAACCTAGAGCAACTTCTGGAATCCTGGGAAGGTTGAGCCTTCTGGATAATGGATGGCCTGGCTGAAGCTGGGAGAATCCGGAAAGCTGTTCCCTATCACTGTTGTCTTGTATCTTTTACTGGAGAAGCAGCGTGGTCTAATGGAAAGAGCACAGGCCTAGGAGTCAGGGGGCCTGGGTTCTAATTTCAGCTCTGCCAATTGCCTAAGTGACCTTGGGCAAGTCACGTAACTTCTTTATGCCTAAGATTCCTCATTTGTAAAATAGGAATTCAATACCTCTTAGACAGGAGCAGCCTTAGGACAGGGACTTTGTTCAATCTGATTATCCTGTATCTATTCCAGTGCTGGATACATACCAGCATGGAAAGCAGTTTGGCATAGTGGAAAGAGCACGGGCCTGGGAGTCAGAGGACCTGGGTTCTAATCCTGACCCCGCCTCTTGTCTTTTGAGTGATCTTGGGAAAGTCACTTAACTTCTCTGTGCCTAAGTTACCTAATCAGTAAAACAAGGATTAAGACTGTGAGCCCCATGTCTGTCTTTGTACCTGATTATCTTATATCTACTTCCGTGCTTTCTACAGTCTCTGGCACTTAAATATGATAAAATAACATAGTGAGCACTAAAGAGAAGCAGCGTGGCTCAGTGGAAAGAGCACGGGCTTTGGAGTCAGAGGTCATGGGTTCAAATCACGGCTCGGCCATTTGTCAGCTGTGTGACTTTGGGCAAGTCACTTAACTTCTCGGTGCCTCAGTTACCTCATCTGTAAAATGGGGATTAAGACTGTGAGCCCCACGTGGGACAATCTGATTCTCTTGTGTCTACCCCAGCGCTTAGAACAGTGCTCGGCACATAGTAAGCGCTTAACAAATACCAACATTATTATTAAACAAATACCATTATCATGACTGAAATGCTTATTGTTAATTCATTATTTCCGAAGCATCTATCATCTCATTTCTTTCTTTGTGTGTCTGATGGCCTGTTTCCCTCCTCCTCAATTTTTAGATTGAGGGCCCTCGAGGGAAGCAGTGTGGTCTAGTGGAGAGAGCATGGGCCTGGGAGTCCGAAGGACCTGGGTTCTAATTCTGGCTCTGCCACTTGTCTGCTATATGACTCTGGACAAGTCACTTAACTTCTCTGTGCCTCAGTTACCTCCTCTGTAAAATGAGGATTAAGACTGTGAACCCACGTGGTACTGGGACTGTGTCCAACTAGATTTGCTTGTATCTATCTGGGTGCCTTGCACAGAGAAAGTACTTAACAAATACTGCAAGTGTTATTATTACTATTTTTCTCTGAGGGATTCTATCTTTTTCTAGGACTCAGAACAGTGTTAGGCTCCCATTGGGTGCTTGCAAATGCAATGTTTAATCACCAGGATAATATGAAATAGAAAAAAAAAGAGAGCGGAGAGATTCATCTGGTCAGCAGAACCTCACTTAAACAAGGTTTGTCTCCTGCACTCTTGTGACCAGTGGGAGAGGAGAGATTCATCTGGTCAGCAGAACCTCACTTAAACAAGGTTTGTCTCCTGCACTCTTGTGACCAGTGGCCACTGATTGTGGCACATTGCCACTTCCTGTCACTGCGGTCACTCTTTGGGAGAAGACTGGGGGGGTTCCAGGAGGCCCCAGTGTTTAAACCCTCCCAGGTTTTCCCCTTTACTATTACCACTCAATTTAAAAATGGTAGTTTCCTCCCATCAAAGCCAATGGGTCAAGAGGGGTTTCTGTTCACCCAGGAGGCTTTGGGGGGCAGGGGAGGGGGCTGAGGCTTTTGAAATGTAGAGTGACTTTAGGCCTCCTCTCTGGGTCTGGGTAACATCCATCTTGGAACTTGCTTCCTGTTCACCTTCTCACTGGAAAAGACAGGACAGGGTAAATAAATGTATTTAAAATGTTTTAAATAAATCACAAGTACCTAAAAAGGTCATTTTCCTAGGTAAATAGCAGACATAAAAAGGCTTCAAACAGAATGACCTAGTCCCCATACTAAGTGGAGCCGAATTTAAGGAACAATCTCCCCTTTCAAACCAAGTTCCTCCTTTAGTTTACTTGAGTGCTCTTACCTATCGGCCTGGCAACATTACCCTCGCTCCCTCGGCTTCCTTATTTTGTCCTCTGACTGAAGATTGGAGGGTTCTCAGGTTTTCTATTTGCAGCCCCCCAATTTTCTCTTCCTTCCCAATTTATATTTTCTTTCCCCTCAACTTCTAACAACCTGAAAGAACTAACTCTCAGTCACTGTTTTCATTAACTTCTAAAGAACATTTACTAATGAATCCACAACTTTCATGGACAACCAGGGCTCTTCTTACCTGTTTCTTTAAACCAGATCACTTCAAATCATCAAATCTCTTGCTTGATTCTGGTATCGCACCCAATACACAGAAAGATCAGTTACCACGGGGTTGAAGGGTGTTTGATGGCTCAGTGGAAAGAGCACGGGCTTTGGAGTCAGGGCTCATGAGTTCGAATCCCAGCTCTGCCACTTGTCGGCTGTGTGACTGTGGGCAAGTCACTTAACTTCTCTGTGCCTCAGTTCCCTCATCTGTAAAATGGGGATTAAGACTGTGAGCCCCACGTGGGACAACCTGATTCCCCTCTGTCTACCCCAGCGCTTAGAACAGTGCTCGGCACATAGTAAGTGCTTAACAAATACCAACATTATTAATTGGGATTGCTGTGATGTGGCTGGATGGTGGCAGGGTTGGAGGGAAAATGGGGTTTAGTTCCTTTTCAAACCACTTGGATTAGCACCAGTTTTATTTTCCTGGCATAGACCATTTCACAATTCCACAGTTACCAGGAGTAAGAACCTAATCTATAAAACTAAATGAATAGGGCAATTAGACCTATGAAATTATTTAGCCAAGGCCATCCTTTCATATTTTCTGCAAGGGCCTATCCAGCAGTAATTCCTTCCATTTCTGAAATGTGCTTCTTTTCCTTTGATATTCATCCCATCCCCAAACCTCACAACACTTATGTATGCATCTTTAAATTGTATATTATACATTATGTATTCCAAATTGTTTATTCATATGTATTAAATATTTATTTATATTTATATTAATACCTGTCTCTCCCTCTAGACTTGCTGTAGGCAGGGAATTGTTCACTAACTCTCCCAAATGCCTAGTATGCACTCAATAAATTCCAGCCATTGATTGATTTACTGGAGGGGGAAATCTAATCTCAATTGAAATAGGGACTGCTTTCTCAAAACAAAAACCCCAAAGTCCTGCTTTCCTTTTTCTCTTATGTTCAAATCTGGCCTGTCCCCAAATAAAAGAATCATTCATTCATTCATTCAATAGTATTTATTGAGCGCTTACTATGTGCAGAGCACTGTACTAAGCGCTTGGGATGAACAAGTCGGCAACAGATAGAGACAGTCCCTGCCGTTTGACGGGCTTACAGTCTAATCGGGGGAGACGGACAGACAAGAACAATGGCACTAAACAGCGTCAAGGGGAAGAACATCTCGTAAAAACAATGGCAACTAAATAGAATCAAGGCGATGTACAATTCATTAACAAAATAAATAGGGTAACGAAAATATATACAGTTGAGCGGACGGGTACAGTGCCGTGGGGATGGGAAGGGAGAGGTGGAGGAGCAGAGGGAAAAGGGGAAAATGAGGCTTTAGCTGCGGAGAGGTAAAGGGGGGATGGCAGAGGGAGTAGAGGGGGAAGAGGAGCTCAGTCTGGGAAGGCCTCTTGGAGGAGGTGATTTTTAAGTAAGGTTTTGAAGAGGGAAAGAGAATCAGTTTGGCGGAGGTGAGGAGGGAGGGCGTTCCAGGACCGCGGGAGGACGTGACCCAGGGGTCGACGGCGGGATAGGCGAGACCGAGGGACGGCGAGGAGGTGGGCGGCAGAGGAGCGGAGCGTGCGGGGTGGGCAGTAGAAAGAGAGAAGGGAGGAGAGGTAGGAAGGGGCAAGGTGATGGAGAGCCTTGAAGCCTAGAGTGAGGAGTTTTTGTTTGGAGCGGAGGTTGATAGGCAACCACTGGAGTTGTTTAAGAAGGGGAGTGACATGCCCAGATCGTTTCTGCAGGAAGATGAGCCGGGCAGCGGAGTGAAGAATAGACCGGAGCGGGGCGAGAGAGGAGGAAGGGAGGTCAGAGAGAAGGCTGACACAGTAGTCTAGCCGGGATATAACGAGAGCCCGTAATAGTAAGGTAGCCGTTTGGGTGGAGAGGAAAGGGCGGATCTTGGCGATATTGTAGAGGTGAAACCGGCAGGTCTTGGTAACGGATAGGATGTGTGGGGTGAACGAGAGGGACGAGTCAAGGATGACACCGAGATTGCGGGCCTGCGGGACGGGAAGGATGGTCGTGCCATCCACGGTGATGGAGAAGTCTGGGAGCGGACCGGGCTTGGGAGGGAAGATGAGGAGCTCAGTCTTGCTCATGTTGAGTTTTAGGTGGCGGGCAGACATCCAGGTGGAGACGTCCCGGAGGCAGGAGGAGATGCGAGCCTGAAGGGAGGGGGAGAGGACAGGGGCGGAGATGTAGATCTGCGTGTCATCTGCGTAGAGATGGTAGTCAAAGCCGTGAGAGCGAATGAGTTCACCGAGGGAGTGAGTGTAAATGGAGAACAGAAGAGGGCCAAGAACTGACCCTTGAGGAACTCCAACAGTTAAAGGATGGGAGGGGGAGGAGGCTCCAGCGTAGGAGACCGAGAATGATCGGCCAGAGAGGTAAGAGGAGAACCAGGAGAGGACGGAGTCCGTGAAGCCAAGGTGAGATAAGGTATGGAGGAGGAGGGGATGGTCGACAGTGTCAAAGGCAGCAGAGAGGTCAAGGAGGATCAGAATGGAGTAGGAGCCATTGGATTTGGCAAGAAGGAGGTCATGGGTGACCTTAGAGAGAGCAGTCTCGGTAGAGTGGAGGGGACGGAAGCCAGATTGGAGGGGGTCTAGGAGAGAATGGGAGTTAAGGAATTCTAGGCATCGATTGTAGACGACTCGTTCTAAGATTTTGGAAAGGAAGGGTAGTAGGGAGATAGGACGATAACTGGAGGGGGAAGTGGGGTCAAGAGCGGGTTTTTTTAGGATGGGGGAGACGTGGGTGTGTTTGAAGGCAGAGGGGAAGGAGCCCTTGGAGATTGAGTGGTTAAAAATAGAAGTTAAGGAAGGGAGGAGGGCAGGGGCGATGGTTTTAAGAAGGTGAGAGGGAATGGGGTCCGAGGCGCAGGTGGAGGGGGTGGCACTTGCGAGGAGGGAGGAGATCTCCTCTGAGGATACTGCAGGGAAGGATGGGAAAGTAGGGGAGGGGGTTGTTGGGGGGGAGGGGAGAGGCGGAGGGGTGACTTTGGGGAGCTCAGACCTGATCGTGTTGATTTTCGTGAGGAAATAGGTGGCCAGATCATTAGGGGTGAGAGATGGGGGAGGGGGAGGAACAGGGGGCCTAAGGAGAGAGTTAAAGGTCCGGAACAATCGGCGGGGGTGACGGGCATCGGTGTCGATGAGGGAGGAGAAGAAGCTTTGCCTGGCGGAGGAGAGGGCAGAGTTAAGGCAGGAAAGGATAAATTTGAAGTGTGTGAGGTCGGCTTGGTGCTTGGACTTTCGCCAGCGGCGCTCAGCAGCTCGAGCATAGGAGCGTAGGAGGCGGACGGAGGAGGTGATCCAGGGCTGTGGGTTAGTGGCGCGAGAGCGGCGGAGGGAAAGGGGGGCGAGAGAGTCGAGATGAGTAGTGAGGGTGGAGTTGAGAGCGGAGACCTGATCGTCGAGAGTGGGAAGAGAGGACAGGGCGGCAAGGTGAGGCGAGATGCTATTGGAAAGACGGATGGGATCGAGAGAGCGGAGGTCTCTGTGGGGCAGTAGCGAAGATTTGCAGGGGGAGGGAGTGTGAGAGATGAGGCAGGTGAGAAGGTTATGGTCCGAGAGAGGGATTTCAGAGTCGGTGAGTGAGGAGATAGTGCAGCGGTAGGAGATGACAAGATCGAGGGTGTGACCGAGTCGGTGAGTGGGCGCGGTATGGTGGAGGAGGAGGTCGGCAGAGTCGAGGAGGGACAGCAGGCGGGCGGCAGAGGAGTCGTCGGGTACATCCGTATGGATGTTGAAGTCTCCAAGGATCAGAGTGGGCAGAGAGAAGGAGAGAAGGAAGGTGAGAAAGGGGTCAAGGTGGTTGAAGAAGTCGGAGGTGGGACCGGGAGGGCGGTAGATGACGGCGACAAGTAACTGGAGTGGGTGGTAGAGGCGAATGATATGGGCTTCGAAGGAGGGGAAGGAGAGGGAGGGGGGAGGAGGGATAGTGCGGAAGCGGCATCGGGGCGAGAGGAGGAAGCCGACGCCTCCTCCCTTACCGGTGAGTCTGGGGGAGTGGGAGAAGGAGAGGCCTCCGCTGGAGAGAGCGGCGGCGGAGACCGTGTCTTCGGGAGAGAGCCACGTTTCCGAAAGGGCGAGGAGGAGGAGAGAGCGGGAGAGGAAAAGGTCATGGATGAAAGGTAGCTTGCCTGTAACAGAGCGGGGGTTCCAGAGGCCACACTTGAAAGTAGCTGTGGGTGCAAGGGGAGGAGGGGGGGAGGGGCGGGGGGGAGGGGAGGGTTTGGATGGGAAGGAGGTGGCGGGGCCCTGGATGAGGAGAGGGGGATGAGGGGTGGCGGTGGGACAAGAGGACTGGGATGGGGCGTGGGTGGGGAAGAGAGAAGGGGGGAGGGGGTGAAGAGGGGGTTAGGTGGGGGGAAGAGTAGGGGGAGGGGGAAGAGGGGTAGCGCTGGTAAAGTGGGGTTCTAGGGCGGGAGAGAGGAGGGGGGGAGGAGACAGAGGAGAGAGCGGGAAAGAGCTGAGCGAGAGAGGGGAAGGGGAAGGGGAGGATAGGAAGGGGCGGGAGGGGGGAGGGGGGGAGGAGGGACATGGCGAGGCCAGAGAGGTGGGTGGCAGCACTGACAATAAACAGTAATAAACGAAATCGGTAATATAGCAACATGATACAATATGATACAGTACAGTGGTGCTAATATAGCAACATGATACAGTATGATACAATATCGTCGTGTTAATAAAAGGGGTGATGACCAGGGTCGGGGGTAGACTCGATTAAGGGGCGACCTGATCAAATTCAAAATCTGACGACAATAAACAATAAAAAGCGAGATCGCAAATATAGCAACATGCTACAGTAAGGCACACTACAATAGTGTTAATAAGCAGGCGATGACCAGGGTCGGGGGACGAGCCGACCCTACCCGATCAGACTCAAAGTCAAGCGGCCAGCGGCCGAGAGAGTCCCAGAGCTCATGACCAAATAACCCTGTGGCGGCGGGGGGGCCCTGAGGTTGTCCGGGGTGGGTGGCGGCCGTAGGCGGCGGCTAAGGCAAGGTAACATGGTGAGAACAAGGACGTCGTCGCCCGGGGCGGGGGCGGGAGGGATGAATCACCTCAAGAGGGAAGAGGGAGTGAGGCCTTCCCAAAATGGCCGCCTCAGGCAGAGTGGGGGCTTCCTAAAATGGCCGCCTCGGGCGGAGTGGGGGAGAGGTTGGGGAGCACAATGTCCCCGGGCCCGAGCAGGGGGACACAATGTCCCCCGAGGACACAATGTCCTTGGGGCCGAGAAGGGGAGCACAATGTCCCCAGGATCGAGAAGGGGAGCGCAATGTCCCCGGGCCCGAGCGGGGGGGGGGGGGGGGGGTGGACTGGAAGCTGGTGGCTGGGGGTCTGTAGGGGCGAAGATCCGTAGTGTCGGAGTTCCCGAGCGGGGGTGCGGAGATCCAGGTTGTGAAAGGCTGAGGCGGGCGCGGGTCCGGACGGTCCGAGGCTCAGCTCCCCGGTGGAGGCGGAGGAAGCGCAGATGAGTCAGCGAGCGGTAGGCGAAGGGGGGCTTGTCGGGAATCGGGGCAGGGGCCGGGCGGGCCGAGGCTGCGCCTCAGGGGAGCAGAGATCCTGAGCCCACGTGGTAATGGCTCCAAGGGTCCGGGCGATGACAAGGCTCAGCTTCCCGGGAGAGGGGGGGTGGTCTCGGCGTGGATGAGTCGGCGGTCGGCGGCCAAAAAGCCGCTAAAGTCGGTGGTCGGTGGCCAAAAGGCTGTTAAAGAGCTAGGCTGGAAACGGGGGGCAGGCAGCCCAAGGAACCACCGCCTGGGAGGAGAGCTCCCGAGTCCATGTGGTGGTCGATTCAGCCCCAGGGGAGCAGAGATCCCGGGCCCATGCGGTAATGGCTCCAAGGGTCCGGGCGATGACAAGGCTCAGTTTCCCGGGGGAGGGGGCTGGTCTCGGCGTGGATGAGTCGGCGGTCGGCGGCCAAAAAGCCGCTACCTTTGAGGCTAATTAATAAGTAAGTTCTGTGTGAAACCTTTCTATAAACTGAATGCCAGCCAGCAAGGAGAAAGTAAGACTGCCGGCCTTGAACATATTGTAAGTTGAAGAAAAGAACAATAGCCCTTTCCTTTGAAGTGCTACCAGGTGGGCATACTTCAAAGAAATGTTGGTTACCCAAGTCACCCTGAAATTCAGATGTGGAGGTGAGACCATCAACACAGGTGGGAAAGTTAATATACAACCAACAAGCCCAGCCCCTTTCATCTACTGCCGACAGGCTTCCCCCCCGCCCCTTTGGACAGCTAAGTTACCATTCCTAAATGTAAGTATCGTGCCAGGAGGCTTAATCAATGAAAGATGGAAACATTTCTAAATAGCAATCCATAAGTAAAATAGGTAAAGGATTTGTATCCTTCTTTTCTTGACCAGGAATCTACTTAGCAAAGAGCTGTGAGTTCCTGAATCCTTTTTCAGACAGTGCATGGCTGATTAGTACTAATAATCAGTGACACTTTGTATTTATGTAGCAGCTTTCATCTGAGGAAGTCAAATATATTCTAGGTTGACTCCCTTGTTGAGTATGCTTTCAATTATTGTTTGTTCTCTTCCACTAGGCAAACAGCTTTCTGAGGTTGAAACGGAAGATGAGAATTAGGAAAAGGCCAAGATGTATCTGCCAATTGAAGCAGGAAGGATGCAGATTAGATGTAGGGGAGAACTTCCTGGTGTTAAGAGTTGTTGAACAAGGGATTGGATTGTTTTCGGAAGCTCCTGAACTGGGGAACTTTAAAAATAGCCTAGATAACCATCTCCCCAGGGCAGGGTTAGATGTGTGACTACTTAGAAACAGGAGGGCAGATTAAAAAAGATGAGCTCTTGAGTTCCCTCCCAGCTCTTTAGCTCATGAATGCTTTCTTTCCCCCCACTCTCCATGACCCCTGCCCTATGTCCCTACCAATGCTTCTTGAAATGGAAGTAACCTAGATTTATGAAGCCAGAAGAACCCTTTTTACCAAGTTGTCTATCCCCTTGGAAGAACCAGGCTATTTCCTGGTTGGCCAAGAATGTCCTCTGCAGAAGGTGGCCTCATCAATCTATCACGGATATTTATTGAGAGCTTACTGTTTGCAGAACACTGTACTAAGTGTTTGGGAAAGTACAACATAGCTGGTCGATATAATTCCTCTCCCCAAGGAACCTCATCTCCCATATTTTCTTCCAGCCTTCTAAGCTTTCTCCTTTCATCTCCTTGTCTTGGGAGAAGGTTCTCTTTTTCTCTGATCCTGAATCTCTCAGGGAGCACAGAAGCTAGTTTAGGTCTTGCATGTCTTAGACTTCAGTGATATAAAGAATCATTCTTTGTCAGAAGGCACCAGACTTCCTCTTTCTAACCGAACATCGATCCATCCTGTAACAGCCAAATGGCCTATGGCAGTTGGGTTGATTCTTCTCTTCCCCTTCTCTTCCCCACAAGAGTCCAGATCTGGATATCATGGCCCCAAGATCTCCAGCCCAGATCCCAATCACCCTGGATGGGAAAGTCTCCAGATGCTCTAGTTGAGGTTGGAATTGGGGTTTGTGTTTTCTCTGAAAGGTTGTTTAGGACTAGATCTCTAGCATTTTTGGTTTGCTGGCTTTGG
Organism: Ornithorhynchus anatinus; assembly: GCF_004115215.2. Lineage (NCBI taxonomy): Eukaryota > Metazoa > Chordata > Mammalia > Monotremata > Ornithorhynchidae > Ornithorhynchus > Ornithorhynchus anatinus. Next base: position 22,450,438 of record NC_041741.1, on the reverse strand, counting down.
GCAGCGATCAAGACTTGTGGGTCATTCTGTCAGCAGGTCTAAGATGCATCAGTGTATTTTTGAACTTTTTGAAATGGTTCTTTGAGCTTTTCATCATTATCACCATCATTAACAGTATTTATTGAGGTCCTGTTGTGTGCATAGTACTGTTCTATGCCCTTGGGAACCATGCAGTAGAGACAGAAGGCACAATCCCTACCCTTGGGGGATTCACACTCATTCACTACAGCTGCAGAATTCATACTTCTCATACCATTCACACGTAGATTGATTGGCTGTAATCTGGGGCCTCTTGAGAAAAAATGACTTCAATAGCTGCTTAAGCTCCTTCTTTTTCAAATGCCGTTGAGTCATTTCTGACCAATATGGACTCCTTGGCCACACCCTCTTCAGAATCTCCCATCTTCTGTCATAAGGTGTTCTGATATGTGCATCCATAGAGTTTCCTTGGTAAAGATTTGGAGATAGTTTACCATTGCCTCCTTCCATGCAGTAAAAACTTGAGTCTCTGCCATTGTCTTTGATCAACGTCTTGATCACTTGATTCTGCCTTTGACCCTTTCCCCTGCCGCTGCTGCCCAGCACAGGTGAATCTGTCTGATGCTTCAGCTTAGATCTCTCCATTTTGGGTAGCTCTAAGCTTCATCAGCGTACTCAAACCCTCTTGCCACAATAAGCTGTCTATTCATAGGGGAGTGATGCTAAGCACCTAATGAATATTATTATTATTATTATTATTCCTTTGGGCCTTCTCCATGAATTATCTGTATTTCCTACCACCGATCATTTATTGAATGCTTACTACGTGTAAGCAGGGACAGGTAGAAAGGCTGTCTTTTCCTTTTATTGTGTATGCTTTAGGTACCAAGTCCAGGTCTTTGGACATAGATGATCAATCAATCAATCAATGGAATTTATTGAGTGATTACTGTGTAATAAGTTCTTGGGAGAATACAGGTCAACAGAGTTGGCAGACACAAGGAGCTACAGTCTAGAGGGGAATACAGACATTAATATAAATAAATTACAGAAATGTATAGAAGTGCTGTGGGGATGAAGGTGGAGTGAATATCAAATACTTAAAGGGCACAGGGGAAAAGAGGGCTTAATTGAGGAAGGCTGAAGGCCTCTTGGAAGAAATGGGGAGAGAGGTCATCTGTCATATGGGGACGGTGAGGAGGTTCCAGGCCAAAAGCAAGTCATAGGCAAAAGGTCAGCGGTGAGATAGATAAGAATGAGGTAGAGTGAGTTAATTGGTGTTTGAGGAGTTAAGTGTGAGGACTGGGTTGTAATAGGAAATCAGCGAGGTAGGGTAAGAAAGGGTGAGATGGTAGGAGTTTCTTTCTGATGCAGAGCTAGATGGATAATCACTGGAGGTTCTTGAGGAGTGGATGATGTAGACAGAGAGTTTTTTTAGAAAAATGATCCAGGCAGCAGAGGGGAGTATGTATTGGAGCGGGAAGAGACAGGAGGCATGGAAGTCAGTGAGGAGGTTGATGCATTAGTCAAGATGGGATCGGATAAGTACTTGATCAGAGCAGTAGCAGTTTGGATGGAGAGGAAAGGAAAGTGATGTTATGAAGGTAGAATTGATAGGATTTGGTGGCAGATTGAATATGGGGGTGGAATGAGAGAGAAGAGTTGAAGATAATGCCAAAGTTATAGGCTTGCGAGATGGGGAAGTTAGTGTTGTTGACTTCAGTGATGGGAAAGACGTGGAGGAGAGAGTTTGGATAAGAAAGAATGTACACTGGACACCATTTTTCTTTGTTGGAAACTCAGCTGCAGTAAAATTTGAGTTCTGCACAATTCCTCACAGTGACATCTTTTGTTTAACAATGAAAAGTTTCAAGATTTTATCTTCATTTGTCTCTCTTTTATCTTTTTACATACTCCCATATGTAGCTGGATTTTAACCAATGGGAATTTTTCTTCTTACTTAAACTCACATGTGAGAATATTTAGAACAGTCTCAAAAATCAACACAGATCCTGAGGTCCAGGGCCTGAAGGGAGTGGCCTGGGAATAAAATGAATCAGACTGCGGTCAAGGAAATTTTAAGAAAAATGGAAGCTATGAGCCACAGTTTGTCAGCCCCCCAGAACGTCACTGCTGTCAGAACTTTGTTTTGGAGACATCAACTTCCAGATCTGTTTGCTGTGACGTGGGAACAGACCAGAATTTCTCAATGATGCTGATATCTTTCACTGGAGCTGAGGGGTCAGGATGGGGCAGCTCTTTCAGAAAGCCTCATTCCACGTCTCCTAGCCTAAGTACCCCTGCCCTTCTCTTTGTTCCTGAGTACTTTCCATGTGCTTTTCACTTCTCCTGTGTTTCAAATGGCAAAAAGTTCTGCTTCATTCATTCATTCAATCATATTTATTGAACACAGCGTGCAGAATATTGTACTAAGCGCTTGGGAGAGTACAATGTAACAATAAACATATTCCCTGCCCACAATGAGCTTAGAGTCTAGAGCAAGGGAGATGAAGATTAATATAAATAAATAAATTACAGAAATATGCATAAGTGCAGTGGGGCTGGGAAGGGGGGTGGAAAAAGGGAGCAAATCAGGGCGACGCAGAAGAGAGTGGGAAAAGACGAAATGGGGATTTAGACAGAGAAGGCCTCTTGCAGGAGATTTACCTTCAATAAGCCTTTGAAGGGGGGTGAGTAATTGTCGGATTTGAGGAGGGAAAGTGTTCCAGGCCAGAGGCAAGAAGTGGGTGAGGAGTTGCTGGCAAGGTAGATAAAATCGAGGCACAGTGAGCAGGTTAGCATTGGAGGAGTGAAGTGTGGTGGCTGGGTTGTAGTAGGAGAGTAGTGAGGTGAAGTTAAAGGGGACAAGGTGATTGAGTGTTTTGAAGCCAATGGTGAGGATTTTTTGTTTGCTGTGTAGGTGGATGGGCAACCACTGGAATTTTTTGAGAAGTAGGGAAAGGTGTCCTGAATGATTTTGTCACTCCTCTTGCCACGCTGGTCCTGGAATAGGTAGAATGGGTGGGTTTCTCAAGAATACTAATCCTTTTGCTTGTTCAGTGATTCCCAAAAGTCTATATGGAGTGCTGAGTTAAACAAGTCAGCTGCACTAAACAATGAAGCAGCAAGGCCTAGTGGAAAGAGACCAGGCCTAAGTTCTAGTCCTGGCTCTGCCACTTGCCTGCTGTGTGACCTTAGGCAAATCAGTCACTTAACTGCTCGGTGCTTCAATTTCATCATCTGTAAAATGGGGATTGAAATACTTATTCTTCTTCCTCCTTATTCTGTGAGTCCCACATGAGACAGGGACTGTGTTTGATCTGTTTGTAGTGTATCAAACCCAGTGCTTGGTACAAAGTGAATGCTTAACAAATACCACATTATTAACAATTGGCTGGACAACCCTCTTGTTGCTACTGTCCTGAGAATGTTGATACTCTTTTTAAAACTAGATCCAGAGGATACACTGGCTAAAACATTCCATTTTTTTTTATACTCTGTTCATTTATTTCATTTTCCCATTCTTTTGCTATTTATTTTTTACAATATTTGTTAAGGACTTACTATGTGCCAGGCACTGTACTAAGAGCTGGGGTAGGTACAAAATCATCAGTATGGACACAGTCCATATCTCACATGGGGATCACAGTCTCAATCCCCATTTTACAGATGAGGAAACTGAGGTATGGAGAACTTAGCGTGGCTCAGTGGAAAGAGTCTGGGCTTGGGAGTCAGAGGTCATGGGTTCGAATCCCGGATTTGCAACTTGTCAGGTGTGTGACTGTGGGCAAGTCACTTCACTTCTCTGTGCCTCAGTTACCTCATCTGTAAAATGGGGATTAACTGTGAGCCTCATGTGGGACAACCTGATTACCCTGTATCTACCCCAGTGCTTAGAACAGTGCTTGGCACATAGTAAACGCTTAACAAATGCCAACATTATTATTAAGCAACTCGACCAAGGTCCCAGAGCAGACAAGTGGGAGATAGGGATTAGAACTCCGGGTCTCTGACTCCTAGACCCGTGATCTTTCCACTAGATCATGCTGCTTCCCAGCTCCATCTACATTTTTTCCACCAGCTGCTCCCTCAGATTGTAAAACTCGGTGAAGTCAGTGTTTTTACATCCAAAATATAATGAAGTTCACAGGCACACAGGTGGCATTTAGTATTGCAAGTAAATGAAAGGTAGAAATGAGGTTCTCTGTGGCTTTTGCGATGCTGTGTTTATTTAGAGCCTTTCCTAGACCCATTTCTGCCAGACTGATGACTCCATGATAATTTTCTCATGGAAACCATTTAGATGTTGCCCCCAATTGAGTTATTATACCTGCAAGGAAAACTGACCTTCGGATGCGCATCCAGGGATAAACCACAAATGTAAATTCACTTGAGAAATGAGTTCCAAATATTTTGACTCTGCCCAGCATTGAAAAGTCCCTAGAATTTTTATATGCTTAGTGTACAGAAACATGGATAGATCTATCAATTTATCAATATTCTTTCTCTGACTGCTGTGCTTGCTTTTATGGTAGCTTATGGAAATTGTCCACAAAATTTACCTCTGCTAAAATGGGTCATTTCTGCCTTCCAAGCTGTGATAAATGAATTGAGCCCATCACTGGGCAGGGATTATCTCTATCTGTTGCCTAATTGTACATTCCAAGCGCTTAGTCTAGTGCTCTGCACATAGTAAGCACTCAATAAATACTATTGAATGAAATGAATTATAATTTATGCTTACAGTGACCTCTGGTTTTTCCCCAAATGTGTTGCTTCATAGATACAACCGTGTTTTACTGTGAATTCAACAGTGTGTTGTGGCTCCTCCAGAAAGACAAATGTACTTATAGAATAGATAAATAGTTGTAATAATAATAATAACCATGGTATTTGTTAAGCACTTACTATGTGCCAAGCACTCAAGCTAATCAGGTTGGATACAGTCCCTCTCTCATATAGAGCTCCCAGTCTCAATCCCCACTTTACATATGAGATAACAGAAGCACAGAGAAGTTAAGTGACTTGCCCAAGATCACACATCAGACAGGTGGCAGAGCCGGGATTAGAACCCAGGCCTTTCTGACTCCCAGGCCCATACTCTAGCCACTGTAGTAGCTGTAGTAACATTTAATTAAGTCTCCACTGGTGCCGTGCACTGTACTAGGAGTGTGGGAAGTACTATATAATGAAGTGACCGTTTGCTGCCCACAAGGAATTTAAACTCTAATCGGGAAGACAAGCATAAAGATATTTACAAAAATGTCAAAAATGAATAAACTGAGCAAATGTACTTCTGTTGTCCACTGCATATAATAAATAACTAAAACTCATATTTTGCTAACATATACTCTTTGATGATGATCTCTTATTGGAGGTTTGAAAAAAAGAATCTCAACCTTTGGGCATGGTGCCAGGATGGTGGAGCTTGACAGCTTGGAGATGGACTTGGTGACCTTTCAGGGCCTGCTAGTCCTAGGATCTGTCATTCAATAACTCTTTCAAATGACTGAAGTATAAGCCTGACAAATTTTCCTATTTCCTGTCAGCTGGGCTTTCCTAACTTTTGTTACAATTTTACACACAGAAAGTATACTCTTCAAATCATTCTTCTTGCTATTTCATTAACAGATAAGTAGTGCAATCAAACTGCAGTAGAAGACCAGCAGGAAACCCGAGAGATGTGTGACGTGTACTTCACTGAAGAGATTCTCTAACTACCAAAAGTAGACTGTGAGCCCCGCAAGGGACAGGTATGCTCTCTCAGAACTTTAGCACAATGTTCTCCACAAACTAAACACTTAATAAATAGTAATACTATTATCCAAAGAGAAAGGATCAGCTAATCCAACTGGGCCCATGCCATGACCTTGCTCTACAGCTAGGGATTGAGCTTCATGATTTTTCTGTCTTTTAAAAACCTTTTCTTCCTATAATTCTTTCATTGGTCCCCTTCTCAGCAGAATCTGGGTATTTGCTTTGACCTTCTGCATTGATGGAAACTGTGAAGAAGGCTCTGCAGGCTTGTCATAAGAGTCTCTTCTCTAGAAAATTTAGTTAATGCAGCAGCAATGTGGGATTTTAATGAATTCTTCTCCAAAGTCACATTTTTGTGGGAGGTGGGAGGGAGGAGGTGGGAGAAGGCATGCAACTGCAAACAAGATTAATCGGTACAGATAAACAAGAACACACTTGAAAAAGCTTTCCCTTAGAGTATGTTTTTGGCTAAAAAAATTTTCAAGTTGATCATTTTAAAAAATAAGAAATTCCTAGAGAAAAAATGACATAACTTCGAATTGGTTTAATTTGTCTTTTGAAGAACAACCACAGCCAGGGCTTAGTGGATAGAGCACAGGCCTGAGAGTCTAAAGGACTCAAGTTCTAATCTCGGCTCTGCCACTCGTCTGTTGTGTGTTACTTCACTTCTTTGGGTCTCAGCTACCTCATCTGTAAAATGGGGATTATTATTGTGAGTCCTATGTGGAACAAGGCCTGTGTACAGTGCCTGGCACATGGCTTAACAAATACCGCAGTTATTATTATTATTATTATTACTATTATTATCTGCCCAGAACCAGATGCTGCCAGATCCTGAGCCTGGCCAACCCAGGGCCAGCACTGTGGCTCAGTGATTCTTGTCCATTGGGGTGTAGGGTTCAAAGGCAGATTTTTGTAAATGGGATGGGAGGAAGAGGGAATGGGGGAAGAGAAAAAGTGCTCCAGAGAAGATGTCACAGAGGTTCCATGGTATTTCTGCCAAGAGCTCAAAGGCTGTTTTTATTTTAAGAATCAACAATAGGAACAAGGGAAAGTTTGTGCTACTTGCTACTTGGTACCCAATGGCCAAGTTGGTGGCTTTGACCCAGAGATTACCCAGAAATCAATGCCCTGTACATCCATTGTCTACTGCAAAGAGAGGAGTGGTGGGGTTTATGGCCCAGACACCCAACACAGCTGTGAGGATTTGCTTTGCAGTGTTAACCTTGAAGAGTCAAAGGGCAACTCAGACACCCGGTACACTGCACACGACTGCTGCTTTTCAGTTCTTGAAATAAGGCATTATGGCTTATCTCCTTGCTGACGAATTTTCCTGAGGATAGGGTAGGGTGTTCTTCCATCAACAACAGAGCATTATCTTGAACTGTTTTCCCAGTTGTGAAGTTGGGTTGGGTTAAGCTGTTCATGCTTCCTTATCCCCAGGGACCAACAGCCTGCACTGCCCACATGGTGTTATGGTGCAGTGGGGGACATTAAAGCACAGTATATATTTGCCCCTCCTCATCATCAGAAGTTAATGTTAGTGTCTTTTCTGCTAGAAGGGAGGTCATTTTGCTCCTTATCTGAAAGGATGTCCAGGCTATGAGGGCAGGTAATTTGTGGCTGCTCCAGCATGGATCCATAGCATGAGGCCTCCACTAAACTGTAGGAAGACTGGTGGCTGTGGGTATGGCCTGAAACTCTGTTCCTCTAGCCACAGAACGCTACTGATTTTGTTTTCATTTTGTATATTTGCCTGTGGTGTGTTTTCACTGTTCATCATTACTGATGAGTCTTTATCTAGTCCCTTTTCCCTTCTTCTACTCTTAGATTGCCATCTCCCTGGGGACAAGGAATGTGACTAATTCCCATCCACAAGTTCTCTCCCAGTGCTCAGTACAGTGCTCTGCAACTAGCATTTACTCCCAATGCTCAGGGCACTTCTACTCTGCAATCCCCACAACATTCATGTTCGTGTCTTTAAGTCTGTTACTTCCTCTTATCTGTAATTCAATTTAGTGTCTGCCTCTCCCACTAGATTGTAAATTCTTTGAAGACAGAGATCATGTTTACTATTTCTATTGTATCCTCCCAAGTGCTTAATACAGTGCTAGAATGGCTGATTAACTGATGGAAAAGGAAAAAAAAAGTAAATCAACATCAGCAGCAGAAACAACAAGCAAAATAACCCCTTCAAAACTAACAGATATCTCAAGGTCAGGTTTCCGGAGAACCAAAACACAGGCAAGAAGCCCTGAGACGACATCACAGCAAGATGAATGAGCTTCAGGTTCTCAATAGGAACTCAATGGGGCACTTCTCCACGATATTGATCTTCAAAACTCAAAGGGGCACTTCTCCAAGATATTGATCTTCAAGAAACCCACGGAGACTGAGTGTCAGAAGGAGGAGTTGCAAAGACAAGGGTCTACTGAAAATGACTGGGAAATTATAAATTACTTGCTTCAGAGCAAGAAATGAGCATCAATAGCTGGCAGCTCAGCAAGATCATAATAAAAAGGAGGTCTACCAAAGCAGATAAAGCAGATGAGGGAAACTGCATTGCCTAGTGGAAAGAGCCCAGGCCTGGGAGTCAGAGGACCTGGGTTCTAATTCTGTCTCCGCTGCATGTCTACTGAGTGACCTTGGGCAAGTCATTTAACTTCTCTGTGCCTCAGTCTCCTCATCTGTAAAATGGGGATTAAATCCTACTCCCCCTTACTTAGACAGTGATCCCTCACATGTGACAAGGATTGGGTCCAACCTAATTATTTTTTATCTATCTCAGAGTAGGGTACAGTGCTTGGCACATAGTAAGCGTTTACCAAATAAAGTGGCAATAATAATAATAATAGCTATTCTCATTGTAATCGAGCTAAAAAAACCTGGATGTCTCAGGATGGGTTGCCAATCCCATTGGTATTTATTCACCAATAGTCAATTGCTAATGGTATTTATTGGGCAGCTACTGTGTGCAGAACACTAAACTAAGCTCTTGGGAGGGTACAAGCCTGTAGAGTTCCAAGAATATGGCAACTGCTATCAAATTAAGGGCATTACTCATCAGTAAATGTTCAAACTACCAATAGAGATGGCAATATCATCATTATAAATGGAGAGAATTTTGCAGTGATGGAATGAACACTATAATTATCTTCTGATCGGCCTTTCCCACACTGAGAAAGGCATTTCACAGCACAGCCATCCAGGACACAGCCTTGATGTCAGCTTTTTAGACTTCACTTGCCTTGGCAAGCCATTCAAATAGCAAAAAACTGGATCTGCTGTCATATTCCTGCAGACATTTTCAAGCAAGGAAGGAATCGGGGGACCTGGGTTCTAATCCCTGCTCCTCCTCTTGCCTGCTTTGTGACCCCCAGCAAAGGTTCCCCCTTGTAAAATTGTCCATTCTCCCTTTCTCTTAGACAGTGAGCTTCACGTGGGACAGGAACTGTTTCCAATCTGCTTGTGTTTTATCAACCCCAGTACAGGTAGTGAATAGAGCATGGGCCTGGGAGTCAGAAGGTCATGAATTCTAATCCCACCTCTGACACTTGTCTGCTGTGTGGCCCTGGGCAAGACAGGTCACTTCTCTGTGCCTCAGTTACTTCATCTGTAAAATGGGGATTAAGACTGTGAGCCCTCTCTGAGCCCTCTGTGGGACTTTGTCCACCTGGATTTGCTTGTATCCACCCCAGTGCTTAGAACACTGCCTGGAACCTAGTAAGCATTTAACAAATACCACAATTATTTTCCTCATTAACCACTCCAAAATTATTGGATGACCACACTTAAAATCCAACCATTCTATTAAATCTGGAAATTGTGTCATGGATGTTGTGGCGAGAATAAGCATTAAATACCACTAGGTGTTGGCACCTGCAGAGTAACTTTTCACCTCCCTCTAATTGTCTAGAAGGACTTTAATGGGACAGGATCAAATCCAGGCTATTACTAGCTCAGTAAGTATATTCTAGACATTAAAGCATGTCTCTTTCACTTTGTTTTCCTCTCTGTTGAATAAGGATATTAGCCATAAAGGCACCGTGTATGCAAAACAATGTTGCTAGCTGACTGAAGAAGGAAAACTTCACTTGCCTGCTCTATGAATGAAAAGAAAAAGTCTGTTAGGTAGGTGTGTGTAATGATATGTTTCTGGGACTCTATCACCTTCAACTCTTGCTTTACAAAGGAAGTGACTCATGCCAAAGATAAACTGGATTTGAAAGAATGTTTGGGCTATGCAAAACTTTTATTTACATATGAGCCTCTTGATTCACAAGGAAATCATTTCCATTTTGGGTAAAATAGGACACATGCAACTTGGGCCTGGAAATCCATCCCTAACTGTTCCCACTCAGTGAAGGCCAGTGGCCGAGACACACCTTGGTATTATTTCTTTGGCACAGCATAAACGTACTTGGCCAATCTGTGCTTCTGTCCCTCTTGATTTTACATTTGATATAAAGAGGAATCAAACCGATAGGACTGAAAATAAATCACTGAACAGAAAAGGCCTTGAGGTTATTCAATTCATCTGGGTGTCTCCAGGCAGAGCTATAGCTGTACTATCCCAGAGAAACAGTCATGCATTCTATTTCTCCTGTTTTCCTGTACCAGATGTTGAGATGATTTGTAACCTTCCTTGGCAAACACTTTCCAGTCTAACGACCCTCAGCAGCATGTCCCCTATTGTAATGACCCTCAGCAGCAGGTGGGCCCCCACTAAATACCAGTGTCATTTTTCATCCTCCCCTTGGTTTCTACTATTTCCTCCTTTGCTGTCCACAGGGATGACTGGAAAGCCTTGGTCTCCACCTTCCTCCAAATTCAGACTGACTGTTAATCCTGGTTTAGCCAGAGCAAAGCTGGAATTTCTGCAGGCCTTTCTTGGAAATTTTAAAACATTTGACAGATGTTCAGGAATCAGGACTCTCTTGGCAAAACTGACCAACCCACCTTTTCCACTGGCCACCCTGCTAGTTACTCTGACTCACTTCAAATGTTTGGAGAGCCAAGCCTAAGATGGAGCATGCTCAGTACATTCTCACTTAAGGGCCTAGAATCCAGGGAACTTTTTGTGGCTCTGTGGAAGGAGCACGGGCTTGGGAGTCAGAGGTCATGGGTTCTAATCCCGGCTCTGCCATTTGTCATTTGTGTGACTTTGGGCAAGTGACTTAACTTTTTTGTGCCTCAGTTCCCTCATCTGGAAAATGGGGATTACAACTGTGAGCCCCACGTGGGACAACCTGATCACCTTGTAACCCCCCCAGTGCTTAGAACAATGCTTTTGCACATAGAAAGTGCTTAACAAATACCATCATTATTATTATGATTATTATTCCTGCCTTTCCTCCCCAAGCAAGGCCATTTATCTGGCTTTATATGACTAGTTTTTTTTCTTAGCAGGGTTTTTCCCCAGTAGTAGTAGTAGAATTTATTGAATATACTGAATGTCAAATACTACACTAAGTGTGGTCTGACACAGCCCCTGGTCTCGGGCTCACAATCTAAGAATAGAGGAGAAAAGAGATTGACAACAGACACGTCAGGAGAAATGAAAGATCTAAGAATAAAAATATTATTAAAAAAAGACAAATCTTAATACTGTGTGTGGAGATGTGTGGAGTTGAAGGCCACAATGGTGTCCAGTATTTTAAAGTGCTGATAATGGCTTCCCCTTGGTCTCCGAGAGGGAAAGGAAAGGAGACCAAGTTAGGGATGATGTCCTAAAGTCCTGTTTTCAACAAAATTCATCTGGCCAGGCTAAGGGGAATGGGATTCTGGTATTGAAGGGAATAGCAGGGCAGTGTCTGTTATCCTTCCCCAACACCATTGCAGCTCCAGGCGGGTTGGTTGGGCCCAGCCCGAGGCACACAGTCTGTGCTCGATGGGGAGGACTGGCTTCCAGAAATGGGATTAAGTAGCAGGACAACAGCATAATCAGATCTCAGAGTGCATCAGGGGGCAAGAAGCAAGAGGGCTGGAGGACGGGATTGGGGATAAAGGTGGCACCCGTCTGGTTCTAGGGCTTATGGTTTCATCTCCAGAGAGTGGGCAAATGTCGGCCACTTCCTTCTCTGCCCACACCATCTACTGCACCAGTTTAATATTCATTGGCAAGCTACTTATAATAACAATAATTATGGCATTTGTTAAGTGTTTATTATGTGCCAGGAACGGTGCTAAGTGCTGGGGTAGATACAAGCAAAGCAGATTCGACGCATTTTACAGATGAGGTAAATGAGGCACACAGAAGTTAAGTGACTTGCCCGAGGTCACACAACAGGCAAGTGGTGGAGCCAGGATTAGAACCCATGACCTTTTGACTCCCAGGTCAACGCTCTATCCACTATGCCATGCTTGACGTAAATTTCAAATGAGATTTTCTCTACGAAAACACGGTTGCCTTTGCCATATACAAAGGGCACAGGTCAGCAACTCCCACCCCCATTATGGCAGGGCTTCGGGTTCATTTTCAATTGGCACCAACTGGTCTGTTTAAGTATTGTCTCAGAGTGTGCCAATCTACTCACACAAGATCCTACTATTATCTTGGGGAGTAGGTTCCCGGAAATGGTTCCCCCCAGCCCATCAGAGGCTTCCCAATACTAACCCCTTCTTTTCCCCAACAGGTGCCAATTGCCTATTGAATTCCTTTAATTCCCTTCAGCATGAAACAATCTGTTGTTTTCCTGAGAACTTAGCCCTGCCTCAGCTCATGAATAAAAGAAAACAATTCTTATGATATGATGCCATCTTCCTCATTTGCTGTTTTAACTATACCATTCCTTCCCAACCCCCAGATTCTGGCTGGTAAAGTGTGGAATCTTTTTCACCTTAAATGGTTGCTTCTGTCTCCTAAGGTCAGATGGTGCTTAGACAGCTGGGACCTCAAGCTTAATTTGAGAGGTTTCAGTGTTTGGAGGGCTGACCGGAAGGCTAAGTCTATGTTATTCATTGTCATTCCACTTGAATTTAAGCTTAATACTGGGCAGCAGGGCAGTGTCTCCTTCTCTACTATCTCACTTCTGAGCACCAGAAAAGGACCTGGCAGGAAGGGGTGAGGAGAATAGATTGGAGGCAAAGGAGCAGGAGGGGAGATAGCAGGGAGGGATCTGGGTAGGAGGGGAGATAATGCAGGGAGGATGGCTGGCAGAGAGGGAGGGCAGAGAGAGAGGAAGGGGTGAGGAAGGAAGAGTGAAGCAAGGAGGGGCACTATCAAGGAGGGATGAGGCCCAGAGAGGTGATGGCAGGGACGGGCCAGAGAGGAAAAAGAGAGGTGTGCAAGTGTGCTACCTCGTGACTTGATTGATGCCTCATCCTCCCAGTGTGGAGAACATCTTCCTGATGCTATTCATGCCACCTTTGGAAAATTCCTGTGCATTTGGAAGAGAGGCCTTATCCCAGGTGAGCTGCAGGTGTAATGAAGCAGGAATCCTGAACTGGAGTGTTGGTTTCATCGCTAGCCAAGTCGTAGTTGTGGGGAGAGATGTGCCTTGCATTTTAAACATTGCTTTGATAGATCTGTTTTCTGTTAGCAGTGGGGACCCTTTAGCAGCTGTAGCTACAAAGATTTCCCAATAAGTTCTTTTGTGTGGTTTCTTCACTGCTCTTTTCATTATATTTCTTTCTATTTTCATAGAGAAGCAGCATGGCCTAGTGGAAAGAGCATGGGCTAGGGACTCAGAGGCCCTGGGTTCCAATCCCAGATCTGCCACATACCTGCTATGTGACTTTGGGCAAGTCAATTCACTTCTCTGGGCCTTAAGTTGCAAAATGGGGATTCAATAGATGTTTTCCCTCCTACTTAGACTGTGGCACCTGATTCTCTTGTATCTACCCCAGTGTTTAGTACAGTGCTTGACACACAGTAAGTGCTTAACAAATACCACAGTTGTTATTTTTAATTATTAATAATAATAATGTTGGTATTTGTTAAGCGCTATGTGCAGAGCACTGTTCTAAGCGCTGGGGTAGACACAGGGGAATCAGGTTGTCCCACGTGGGGCTCACAGTCCCCATTTTACAGATGAGGTAACTGAGGCACAGAGAAGTTAAGTGACGTGCCCACAGTCACACAGCTGACAAGTGGCAGAGCCTCGATTCAAACCCATGACCTCTGACTCCAAAGCCCATGCTCTTTCCTATGAGCCACCCTGCTTCCCTTCTCCCCCCTCTGATGTTTCCTCCTGGTCATGAAGCCAGATAAATACATTTTTTGTGTTGATAGGGAAAGGTTGTTGTAGTTTTCACTATCGATATTTGGCACAGTGTGGTCAAGTCCTTTAATAAGCCCTTGGAAGAAATGAATGGAAATCCATTCAGACCTGGTGCCTTGCCCACTAGGAAGCAACATATCCAGTTTTTTAGCCATTTTCCTGCAAGTTACTAGTAAACTGCAACTCTTCCTCGGCTCTTATTCTCACAGCTTTTGTGGGGAGGATACCATTGATTTTTTGAGCATTCTGCCATCTTTTCTGACTGCAGCCGTTCATGAAGCACATATTGAGATGATAAGGACAAAAATGACTCATCGGGTCTGGGACTATTTTGGAAACATTATCACATGTTCATTTCCTAGAACATCAGCTGTAGGTTTCAACAATATCAGTTCCCTGAAATAGAATATTATAAACTCCGAAATATGCCTCATAGATATTTTCTCTAATTCTGCACTTGACTGGTTTCATTTTCCGCC